>NC_140578.1:5034222-5391722 GCF_057381845.1 Rhamphochromis longiceps | reverse complement strand
CACCTACAATCTGTTCCATATAACTAGCATTTCAATCTTATTGTTCAATTTTTATTTAATATGGGTGTTTTCTTTGCACTTTAGTGAAAATGGCAAAACTGCAAACATTTAATGACCATTTAAAAGTGTCAAAGCTGTTTTTTTCTTTCTCCTCACAAGTTTTGCAGGGATTAGCTCAAATCCAATTAAAACTTTCTTTGAGAAAGTTTTTCTTCAAATTCACACTTTTTTTTTTTTCCGTAAAACTGTTCAAACCAAAGTATGTCATGCAAATTTTTCCAATTACAGAACTTTTTGAGTGTCATATTGCGGCTGTGTGCAGGCAGGATGAGGACCCAATCGCAAACTCACAGAGGCAGGAATGAACTCAAAATTCACAGCTTTATTGTGAGAGCAAAACCATACAAACTAAACTGGGCAACTATCACAGTACAGAGAGAAACACATGGCCATGAATGAGGGAGAACGCGACACAGAACTGAGAGAGACGCGTACATAACACAGAGGGTTAACGAGGGAAGTAGGAGCACACGGGGAACACAGGCGACACCGATAATCATAACGAGAAACGGCAGGCATCAACGCAACACTGACGGGAGACTGTCAAAGTAAAACAGGAAGTACACAGAGGTGCAGACAGGAGGAGAGAGCGAACACGGGGAGAGCACAGACATAACGGGATGGGGAAAACATGGAATAAAACACAAGGAGGGGAGACTAGGGCTCACAGATACACAGAGGGGCACACAGGGGGTAAAGTCACAAGGGGAAATCAAATAAGGAACATCTTAACAGAACCACCTAGGAACCAAGGCATAAATAAAGAACAAAATACAAAACACACGACAACTAAGAATGCTGGGCCAACATGGCCCAGGATCATGACATTGAGAAAAATAATTCAATCCAAAACTGCAGTTTAAAGCTCACATCCAATGACATCAGACAACTGCGGCCTCAGCAACCCAGTTTAATAACCTCTGCTGTGTCTCTCCAGCAAACCATTTCTAAAGGTCACAGATTTCAGCCCATCCTCCTCACGTTCTGTCCCTCTGAGCCTCAGTAATCACAGCAAAACTCGTGATTGTCCGAGGGGGCAGAAAGTCACAGTTGTGCGTCTTACAATTTCATATTTTGCATGAACATTCATAGAAAATGTTTGATTACTGTGTGGAGGAAATGTTCCAAGTTTCTGTGACATTTGCTTCCAAAAATGTGAGCAGCTCACCTCGGGTGGCACAACACCTGAGCTCACCCAGTGGCACTGCTCCGTTTACCAAACCACGCCGGTCCAGAACCGCAACTTTTCAGCTCTGGTGCGGCTGCAGTTTCTTCTTGCTGTGATCTGGACTCTGTCAAGCGAAGAGTGTGTATGTGTGTGTTGGTTGAGAGCTGTTAGGAACACATGTGGTTCCCTTTGACCAGACCACTGACTTGGTTTAATGCCACGCTGGTTTCCTCAGTGGGCTCTTCAGCAGGCTGATGAATAAGAGTCTGAGCTACAAGACATATGAAACCCTGCTTTGCTGTCAGGAGGAAGGATGACAAGAAAAAGAAACAAGAAGAGAAAGACAAAAGGAAATAAAAAAAAAAAACAAGCAAAAGCACAAAAGAGTAGTTTACAGGAAGTTGCACTTCCATAAAGTGGGGCATTATGCTTACAAGAGGCAACATTACCTCAGTGAGACACCTTTGATATCCCCCTTCAAAACAAGAAAAGAACAGAAGCGGGAACAAGAAAAGTGAACGCTGAGTGGCAGAATGGCAACATCAGTCAGAGGTGGAGGTTTAGTATTCTCCCCTCATAGTGTGTGATTAAACCCACCACATCCACTTCCCGACTATTACCATTAGCTGTCACTGGCCCCGTGCCTGGCCCTCCACCACCAGCCCCCCAACAGCAAAGCCATACTAGACAAACATGGTCTGGATGGGGTGTCTCATTGCTGCCCACAGCCGCCAGCAGCACGCTACCGCGTACATGACATCACTGCTATTTAAAGAAAATTACAGTCGAAGGAGATGCAGACAGTCTGATTTTAGTGATTACCTTGCTGGCCTACTGCTGCTGGCTTCCAAGTATACCACACAAACAGGCATATGCTTCCTCACACACACACCTACACCTTGCCAGATAGATTATAGGTTTTCTGTAAGTAATCCCCTTACTGTTCCAACAGCAGCAACCACCAGGTCCAGACTGTGTGTGTCTGCGTGTGTGTGTGCCTCTTTCTGTATCAGTCTGAGACTTTTCAACACCTGAGTGGAGACAGGAGACATTTTTGTTGCCACACAGCAATAAATTAGTCCAGGCTATAGTTTGGAGTAGCCCCTGGACTTTGGTTTGGTCTTCTAGTACAAATATTAAAGGTAACATTTTTCTGGATATGTGAGTATATTTGTGTTTTTAGGAGCCTGATAATGTTTTCTCAGGCTCAGTGTGTGTTTCAGGTTGATTGGAGGTGAAGGCTCATGTGCCTTTTACATTTAATTCAAAGCAGTATACCCTTAGAGACGTTATTACAATCAAGACGGGTATATTTTCTATATTTGGTGTGTGTTTGTGTGAGCATGGGAGGGGGGGACGGGGGGTCGTAAAATCGCTTAGCTACTCTTGTGACCTTTCGTTCCAAGTTTGCCCCTTTGTTTAGTATCAAAAGTTTACCGAAACCTTAAAATGTACATTTGTTACAGATGTTTATTTAGACTTGTACCAAAGTATTTAGACGCTTTAAACAAAGAAGCACAGCTATCATCATAGCTGCCTATAAATCCATTCAAAATCCATCAGAAACACTCAAATATTGGGTCAGACTGGGAAGCTTGATTTAATATGATAATTAAAGTAGTTGTGAAATTTCATATTTATGGGAAAATTGCTCTAACAGAACCTCATTTTTCGTTCTAAACTAATAAAAAAACACAATCAGCAGTACTGACCTCATGATACAGCATGCTTTGTGTCCCTTCTCTTCCTAATTTCTTTCATTTATTACGTTTTAGTATCACATATTGTGGAATATTAAGCATTCTCGGTAAGATTACACACATTTTTCATAATGCAAAATTCCCTGCCTGAATTGATCTGGCCTGATCCCTTTATAGCTGCTCACCGTCAAGAGAGTATCTCTAATGGTTTCACCAGAAGCAAGACTGAGCCTCCCGATGGTCCTCAACATTTATAGAAAAATGTCATTAAACCTTCTCATGTGAATTTGTTAAAACAAGCAGAAAAAGAGAGTTGTGTAGCGTGAGGAAGACACAGGATGGCCAAGTAATTATGGGCTGGCTGGTTTTGTTCCACGCAGGAAATCCATTTAAAAATCTGTGATTTATGATTATTGTGTTTTTGGCCATTTGGGGGAGGCATTCATATGCTGTTGTAGTTCTCACCACCACTTTACGTATAAGCTCGGTTTCCCTTTTTACAAACAATTTACCTTCATAAACGCTACACAGTTTATATGTTGGGAGCTAACTTTGTCTGCTTGACACTTGACACGAAGCAAGTAGCAAACAGTAGGTTTCCTGAATATAGCTGCTGCAGCTTGGGAAAGGGCCGAGTTGTGGGCTCAAAAACTACAACAGAGATCCAGGAAAACTAAAACACTCTTGGTATATCTGAGAGAAAGAGTTGTATTTTAACTCTACAACTTGCATACAAATACCGGTTGGTTCATCTCATTAAATAAGGAGACACAAGACACTGGCTGACTTTGCTCTCCTCTACCTTTTAATCCTATCAATCATTACCTTCTTTCTTCTTGTTAATATGAACTGTGTGGCCCTCAGCAGCTGTAACAGCCTGTCCTCCATCTCATTGATCCTGTGTTATGATTTCTCAGTCGAGCTGTTACGATAGAGATAATGGCTGCTGTCTCTCTTCTCCTGGATTCATCGCTCTACCTAATGCACTCTGAGTCTTGTTGTATCCAATTATCCAATGTGGAGAACTGCCTGTCTCTCCATTTGAACTTTCTCCTGTCTGGAATACATTAGTGAGAGTGGAACTAAATGGGTTTTATGCACAGTGGAAGAATTTTGGCCTACTTGAAGTTCATCTCCAATGTTTGGAGGCCCATCACGGCAAAAAGGTTGATCTTTCATGATAACAATAAATAATTGTAGGGTGCAATAAAATATTCACAGGGAGCCAAAAACTTATGGTATAATTGTTTCTCAAATACAAGGTAGAGAGAAAACTCTAAAAGAGTAAGCCTATGAGTACATTATGGTGTATAAAGGTGTAATTATGGTACAGTAATGGTAAAATTATTAGATGACGCAGCATTTTACAGATATATATTTAAAGAACTGCCTTTTAATAATAATAGGTTGAGTTATCACTGTATCACTACACCCAGTAATAATTGGTTTATTATTAGCTATACTTATTCTAATATAACTCTTATTTTACAGCATCTATCAGTTCTATTAATACATCACTTTATATGTGCCCTGTAATTATGAAACACTTGAACTGTAATTTGTAGGTTATGATCTGAACATTACTATGAACTATAGTCATAAACTATTTATCGCAGTGATAAAACTTGGCTAACAAATTGTGTTCTGACACACATTTATTGGGCTCTAATTGGACAGGACATGAACTCAAATGTTCCTCATATTCAGCTTGTTCTGGTTCATGAAGTCATGCTGTAACCTTTATAATAATGAATAATAATTCCTGTGTAATGCCACAATGCAGAAACTCTTCTATACCCCCACCTAACATTGTTAGCAGTAGCTAACAGTCTGTATATTATTGTGGCATTGATTTTGACGCTGTGAATAATCTGTGGGAAAAGAAACCACAGACAGGGAGTGCATACACACAGACACAAACACTCACTCACACAGTCACACAGCACTGTTTATGTGGAGATGGAAGATTAACCAATCATGATGACAGTTCCGCGGGCGAATACCTGTCTCGTTTAAGAAGGTGCAGGATGATTTACAAGGGAATGTGTGGCCAGTAAAAGAGACAGATGCCAGCAGCTCGCTGTAACCAGGATGCAGACAGAAAGTGTGTTATATATAAATATATATGGAAGCATCCCGTGGTGAGGACACTGGGATTTTTTCCACTGTAGTTATTTTAATGAGATTGGACCTTTTCTCATAGACACAAGAGACAGGGGAGCCGGTGCCATTTCCACCCTCGTCTGGCATCCCAGGCACTCAGAGTATGATGGAGAGGCTGAGGTGAGGATCGGATAACCTGGACTGAATAAGAAGCCTAAGTTGGAGGGATGATAAAGAATATTGCCAAGAATTTATCTTCCTCTCCCTGTCGCTATTGTTCTCTATCAATAACCTCTTCTATCCACCTCGTCTTATTGCGGTGCTTTCCCTCAATCATCAGCTCATAATCTATTTCTAATGCTTTCTCTCTCTCTCTCTCTCTCTTTGTTTTATTGTCTCTCCACCAGGCCTACCCTCTTGGCTCTTTAACAAAGAAGCAGCCAACAGTGCTGGTGATCTGTGGTCCAGATCAAAATGGTTCTATTGGGCTGGTGTGTGCCCGACACCTGCGCATGTTTGTAAGTAACCTAGGAGGTACACTAAGGCAGGAGTTATATTCAGCAACATGACATGTTTGGGACATTAGGGAACTTACTGAGCCATTCAGACAATACAAAAAGCTAATCTTGCAAATGATTACATCATGACTAACAGGGGATCCCATATACAGGCCCACAGCACTTTACAGAATTTCATTTCAGCTCCTGTAAATGGCTGCAAGCAGTTATCCCATTACCCTCCCTGCAAGAGCTCTCAGACAGTCATGATATCATTGTATTGTTACTCTCGTTAAAGCCGTCTTGCGCCTTGCTTCCGCAGCCACGATGTGATGTCATGACCATGATGTCTGCAGCTTAGGCCACATACTGACTGACATTACAAATTATTCTTCAAGGAGCTATCCATCTTCACTGACCCCGCTGCAGATCACAGCTTTGAACATCCTTTATTCTGAGTACATGGTGCTGTGGTCAGTCCCGGTCTATGATTTTATTACAAGGGAAATTTTGGATATGTGTTTTTGGGATCTTTGGCTTTGAATTGAATGCATCTATACACTTTACCATATGTGTCTGACTTACTAGATTTACAGCACATCGATAGTTCTGATTAAAACCACGTTTTCTTTATTTAAGAAGCCCAATCTCTATCTTCCTTCACCTCCCACTCTGTCTTTTTTTCTCAAGGCCAAGAACAAAGCCAGAGGTTAGCTTTGAGAAGATATAGTTTGCCCTGGAATTCCAGAAATGAATAAGAAATGTTTCTGTAACTTAACTTAAGGATTTGGGTATTGATTCCCTGCTTTAAGTATATTGGGTGTGGGGTATTATTATGTCTGCTTGTGTATCCTTTTTCCCCCTAATGTTTTTACCTTCTGTGTCCATAATTTCTGGTATATTCTTTCCCCCTTTCCCCAAAGTGAAACATTTACTTCGTATTGAAAAGTGCTGCATAAATAAAATTTTATTATTATTATTTTTAAAGAGTCTGCACACTGCACCAGCCTGATCTGGGACCACACTTGTCTGAGCTTGCTCTAACTTGAGAAACTCGAATACTTTCTTTGGACTGTGAAGCGCTCTCTCGGTTTAAGACTGTATGTTTTTCATGGTGTGATGTGATCCCTGTCAGCAGGATGACATGCAAGTATACACACGAGACACACATTTTAATACATACACACACAGACACTCATGCACAGCCACAAACTCTGATGCAGAGCTGTGAATGTGATTAGACAGAGCAGAGAAATGAATGATCATTTGCAGGAGAACAGTCCAGGTTGCTTCCCACGTCACTCCAAGACAGCCATGTTAACAAAAACAGGTTGTGTCTGAATCTGTTATGGATTCTTTAATATTTTCCGCAATGCCACATACCTGAGAGCACAAATATTCCTTGACCAAAGCCAGTATTTGATGAGGATAAACAACAACTACAGTGGTCATTAGTTCTGGTGCACTGCTCATATTAAAACAGGTGGACATCAAGTTAGGTTTGGCTCAGTTCATATGCTCTGAGGCATTCACTGCATGGAAACTTGTGCCATTAGTTACAGTAAACTAAAATACAAACTACTATTTTGCTTAGCAGTTTTGTTGCCTTTATTAACTCTGGGCAATTACAGTTCAGGTAAATTTAACATTCAAAGTAACATTTGAGACATTTCTTTGAAGTTTTTGCAGGTCTACTTTTTTTTTAAATTTTCTACTTTTTTTATTTTTTTTATTAAAGGGGACATGTTATGCTTCTAACATATATACCTATTACAGTCTTTACTGTTCATCAAAATGAGGTCAGTGCGTGTTAAAGCAATCTATCCAAGCTGAAGACCGCTGTGAATGCTTGTTTTGTTTACCAAAGATTTCCTCTTCTCTTGTGTGGGCTGATGTTAGCTCACCACAGATTTCTTATATGTTTAGCTCTGTCTGGCCTAAAGAGGAGGCTTACAAGAACTGGGTTGTTTTTTCACAAGCCAGGTGAACCAGGTGGCAGCCAATCATTAGATAGGTGGGGTGTTTTTAGGGTTTGGGGTAATGAAAGAAAGAAGAATTAACAATGAGCTGACCAGCTGCATAAATGACCGTTACAATCTGTACAACAGGTCCCTGGAACTGTAAGGAAATGAGGATAGCAAGTATCCTTTTAAAGATTTGAGTGTCCTGTGTTCTGCAGACCTCTTTCCTTTGTTGCTAATGGGCTGCACGTAATAAAAGAGTACTACAAGACACCGTGATCCCTCAGGGAGAGCAAGTGTAACCCTGTTAGAACTGAGCATTAACTGGAGAAAGACCCTTTTTATGCTGTGTGCTTGTTTCTGTCTCACGGCTCATTTCTCTTCAAGCTCAATGACACTGACAGTCATTTCGCACTCTCCCTTACTTTCACACATTTTGATGGCCTAACTGCTGATGAGGTCAAGGCCACCCCAGTGGCGCTGGCTAACCCCAGGAGAGACGCAGGCACTGGATTGTATTCTTCTCTGCTCTCTGGTCTGTGGTGATGATAGCAGTGATTGGTGATAATGGTGATTTATAATGGTGATTTAACTTGACAGATCACCTCCTTTGTAGGATAGCCTCAGCTAAAACAGATTTAAAAACATACTTTTACTTATTAATTTACTCATTCTTACTCTAAAAATGTATAAACATTAATAGTTCAGTTGGTATATAAAAGGCGCAGGAGGAGACAGTGTTTTTGAGAAAGGGGATAATTCCACACACGGGGAAACTACTATTTTAATAATTTGAATAAATTCACCAATATCTTAACTTAAAAAACAAAAAACAAAAAACTCAGCAGCCACTTTATTAGGTACACCTTGCTAGTGTTGGTTTGGACCCCTTTTGATTTTTGAACTACCTTTTTTTTGTGTGTGGCACAACAACAAGGTGGTGGTAAACATTCCTCAGAGTCCATATTGGCAGGACAATATCACACAGTTGATGTAGATTTGTTGTCCACAGATCCATGATGCAAATCTCCTGCAAATGATCCCTAGTAGATCAGCAGCCCATCTGACACCACCAACCACGCCACAGTCACTTAAATCACCATTTTCCATATTCTGATGATTGGTTTGAACTTGCCTACATGCATAAATGCATTGACACAGTGCCACGTGATTGGCTGAGTGGATATTTGTGTTAACAGCTAATTGTACCTATTAAAGCGGCCACTGACTATAGATAAAAAGTCAATTTAAAATATTACTTAAATTAAAATTATCCCTGGGAGTAATATGCTTTCTTTTGAAAGCGATTAGATTAGATTGTCAGTAGTGACTGAACAATACATACCACACATGTATGCATGTGTCTTATTACTCTAATGATGCTTAACATAAAAATTAACTTGATGAACTTACAAACACACTCAGTCAGACACTGACACTACAGACTACACTTCTGTTCCCGGGTTTTAAGATTTGTGTTTGTGACTGTGAAAAGGTCATGGATCACAGATGCTTCCTGCAGAGCATCACAGACCTTTCAGAATGCAGGGGTCTGGATTTCTACTCTACATGGCTTCCACTTCCTGAGGGTGGTATTCATTCAGAAAGCAGACTGCAGAAACCACTACTTCTGATCACCAGTCAACAATATTTTCAGTTGTACCGCATGCTAAATATACTGAAACACTATCCAAACTGAATCATGTCAGTGCTGGCTGAAACCAACATAATTAACTTTCTTCATTTCTGTGTTTTTCTCCCCTTCTTTCTGCCCTTTGTCTCTGCTGCCTCATCTGGTTCAGGAGTATGAGCCCACCATCTATCACCCTAAACGCTCCTCTCACAGTCTACATCAGGATTTCACAGTTCAATGTGAGAAGATGGACATCCCTTTCCTATCCTATCTCCCTACAGAGGTCAGCAATTCCTTTACAGGACATCACATTTTACAGAAACTTTAGCCATGCTGCTGAAAAGATTGAGTGTAAAGTTTAATTTAAAAAGAGTTTTTCAATAATTCTCTCTTTTTTAATTTCTGAACTTTTTTTGAGACCTTTAGCTCCCTTGGGTCTTTACTGGTTGCAGGAGATAGTCAGTTAATTACTGAGCTATAGAGGTTTCTCCGTTGTTTGTTTCTTGTAACCTCTGGACTGAGTCCGAACACTTTCCCCTCGTTTCAAGCCTTTATGCTATGTTAACCTAATTGGCTGCATTCTCTAGACTTTTAATTAATCAGCAAGAAGGAGATGATGCAACACAGTGATGCAGTGATTAGTGGTGTTGCCTTACTGCTATATGACTGAGGCCTTTCTGTATGGAGTTTGCAAGTTCTCTTTGCACCTTTGTGGGTTACCTTTTGGTGCTCTGGTTTTGTTCTCCAAAGACATAGCGGTTGGGTTAATTACAGATCATACAAAACTGTCTGGGAAAGGCTCCAGCCTCCCCTGTTGTTCACTTTTATTAAATAAAAAGTGCAGTTTAGACGGTGGTATATTTACTTCTATATCTTTCTCATGTTTAATGAATGGTTGCATTTTATTAAACAACCTTTTCAGATGGGTTTATGATAAAATCTAATCAAACTTTTTAGCCACTACTGTGATTTTGTGCTTCATAATATTTCATAAACTGAAAATCTAATGACAGCATTGATGTAGCAGACATGCAAAAGGGGTCTTTTAGTGTCCGAGCACTGATTGCAACACTACTGGATGTTCACAGTTCTGGTAGTAGAGGAAGCAGCCTTCAAAGTCTGCAAAAGGAGGAAATCACAAGTTTCCAAGTGGTTTGTTTCCCATATGGGATCTTTGTGGGTTTCGTTAACTTTGTTTTGCTTTGTTTTCTTTTGCTAATTGGTTTCAAGTTTTGCTCACATTTCACTTTTCATACACTTCTGCATAACATTTACCCTTCATTTCGGAAAATTTTGGATCCTCTGAGACAACATTGGGTTTGAGATAATCTGTCAGTCTGGGAATGACAACGGATAATAACAACTGCACAGACTGTAAACCCCACACGGGTAAATGTTTTACTCTTATACAGATTAATCTTGCCTTTAACCACTGGAAGGTGATTCCAGTGAATTGTGTACAAGAAGTAAGCTTCTCATTTTATTCATACTGAGGTATTTTCTGTTTAGGTGCAGCTTATAAACGATGCCTACAACCTAGTGATTGATGCCATGATGGGCCCAGAAGCAGACTGTGCCAACATAAAGGAGCCATACTCTGGTATTTTGGTCACCCTGAAGCAAATCAAGATTCCCATTGCTAGTGTGGATGTGCCCTCAGGTAAGTGTTAATATAAACTGTAGATATAAGTCTTGAGGCCCAAAAAATACGATGATAAATTACCCTCCAGGCAGCTCTCTCAGTTTTCCAAGTCTAGAGGCACATTTAGAGAATAACTCTTGCGCTAAAATCAGATCACTATGAGTTCATCCTACTCCATATACACTAACTGCTGAAAATGGCACAAATTTATTGAAAAGCTCCTTTCCTTAAACGCATTTTTTCCAGGTTGGGATGTAGAAGAGCGAAGTCAGGATGGGATAAACCCAGAAGTTCTCATCTCACTTACAGCACCAAAGAAGTGTGCCACGAGTTTCACGGGGAAGCATTTCTTGGCCGGACGCTTCCTACCCTATGACATCCAGAAAAAATATGAGCTTAACCTTCCAGACTTCCCTGGCACAGACTGTCTCGTAGAATTGTAACATGTGGAACCACAAGAGCCCATGTTGACCACTCCTGATTTTGAAAAGAAACAACTGATCTATTCTTTTGTTTTGTATTTTATAGACTATCGGTGTGATTTAATGTTGACATCTCAGCTGTGTAGATCAGGCTATGCATTAGCCAGATGTGCTGTTGAGCTACAGTAGGAAGATTCATATATAGAAACTGTGGTTTGAGTCATGTCTATTTAGGGTATGGCATGAGGAGTTTTGTGTCAGTCTACTTGTAAAAGGTGTAGCATTGCACTGTTTTCTGATTACTTTGCAAAACAAATGTCTTTCTCGAGGCTCAGCAGAGGAAGGTGAGATTTCTATTGTGCCAATCTAAGGAATGTTTTAATGTTCTGATACTTTTTCATTCTTATGCTTGACTTTCTACTGAGGTGTGCTGCTGAGACACACTGGTGTAGGTTGGTAATTACATTTTTCAGATGTGTTGTTGATTTGTGTGGTCAGGCTGCACTTTTGCATAACCTTTGTTTCAGTTACCTCATTTGCTTTTTGTTGTCCAATAAAAAACAAAGAACTAATTTCAAAGAAGTGTTCAATTTCTGGTGTTTTGCTTTTCTTCACTTTAAATGGCACTGACAGCTTGTCTTAAAAAAAATTAAATCATGAAACGACCAGGGCTCCAGATGGATAAAAGCTGCACCAATCAGCACTTTTTATAACGTCAATATCAAATAACTATGCAATGTGAAAAAAATCATTTGTAATGACAAAATAACTGAAAAATTACAAACAACTCGCCGTTTACGCCAGCTTGATGTGATCTTTTGGTTTATTCTGATTCATTGTTTTGGTTTTCAGGTCTACTGATCTGTTCTCATTAACTATGTTTCCAGCTTCAGTGGGCAGCTGTTTTCAGTAAATAAGATCTAATAGAAACCCAGTGAATGCCAGCTTCCCAACCCCAACAGCAAACGGACCTAGGTTGCAACCAGCTGGTGAATACATTAAGTTTTTTTAGTAGTATTTCTCAGGACTTTTTATGAAATTAAGAATTGAAGCCAAAATTATGAGAGAATATTGGACAAACTTGACTCATTTGACAGGAGCAAAAATACCTCAAATGTCATTCTTTTAGTCTGAAATTGGATGGGTTTTCCAGAAGTGATCCAGAGCACACAAAACCAAAAGTATTTTACATTTTTATACTGATATACATACATTCAGATGGATTTCATGTGCCATGTCTCAGTGTAGTTTTTATGGCACAGTGATGTCAAAGTTCAAGGGGGACCTTGACACTGTCACGAGAACTGTCTGTGTTCTCACCACATGGTCATGGTCACCTGCTGATCTTTGAATGGTCCTTGGAGAATCTCAAAACAGTGAATTAGAACCACAGCATAGCTTTGGTAATGCAAGCTGCACATACGGAACAGAGGTTATACAGAGGTCAGAGAATTAATGAGTACAGTGCATTGGCACCTGCAATGCAACAAATAATGTAAAAATAAAAAAATCGGAATCATTTATTGTGAGCTATAAATATTATAAAGGCATCTGAGCTGCCATTAGCTTAGATGTAAAGTTATTAAATTATTAATTGATGTTTGACAGGCAATTTACACCTTTTAAATCAGTAGTTTAACATTCAGTATGGACATTTATTTCCATACTTGAAATATATTAATTAATTTCATTGATTAATGTCTTTAATAGGGTCAAAACTGACTGAAAAGGCATGAAATATAAACAGTATGTAAGGGTAAACGCATTACCTTACCAGAAACTGGAGTCTAAAATAATTTTAATGATGTTTTTAACTACATGCCAACATCAATATTAATGTTTTATAAGCTGAATAAGTCCAAGTCCAGCTTGTGCCAGAAAACTAAATGATGATGGCTTTAAAGAAACATAGACAACATACATTTCCATCTTGGTATTCTAGCTAATATACTGTATACCCATACTAAAGTAATTTTGCTTCATTTATTACCTTTGATCTTCAAGAAATGCCACAAGATTGGTTCAGATCTCTAGATTCATGTATGTCCAAATTCCTTTGGAAAAATAAACCCCCACGTATAAGCTTAAAAACACTACAAAAGACCAAGGATAAAGGAGGACTAGAACTGCCTAACTTTCAGCACTACTTCTTAGCCAACAGGCTTCAGTTTATCTCAGGATGGCTAAAACACACCCTCTTAGATGAACCTTGGCTAGATGTAGAACAAGCACTCTGCAATAATCTAGAGATCTCAGACCTACCATTTATCAGCTCAAACACCCAACGACATGAATGCTTTAAAAGCATCAACATCAGCTCTTCTCTGACAGCATGGTGGGAGTTTCTAAAATTGACGGCGTCTTCATTAATCCCATGCAAACGTACACCTATCTGGAACAACCCTGACATATTACAAAACAATAATATGATAAACTTTTCAGATTGGAGTGATAAAGGAATCAAATATTTAGAACATATACTAGAAGGAACAGAATTTATTTCATTTGACGGACTAGTTACACAATATGGGATCAACAAGAAAAGATTTTTAGAATATCAACAAATTAAATCCATAGTAAAAAAGAAATTTAAACCGGGTCAAGTTGAACTACAAACACCACCAAGTGTGGTTCAATTTCTTACTCTTAAACCCCCCAAATTACTATCCAAAATATACAGAATGCTTTCTAAAACAGATGAATCAATATCACTTCCTATTGCAAAATGGGAAGCGGATTTATCAGTTAACTTAGACCTAAACTTCTGGTCTCAGATTTGCTTAAAAACCTTTCATCTAATTAGAAATCCCAGTCTTCAATTAATTCAATACAAAATATTACATAGAGTGCACTATACAGGTCATCGGATGTTCAAGATGGGCTTTACGTCTACCAACAACTGCTCACACTGCCAAACCAATTCACCGGACAATTATATCCACGCTCTTTGGTTCTGTCCACCAGTTCAGAAGTTTTGGCGCGAGATATGTGAAGACTTATCGAAGTGTCTGAAATGTAACATTCCAACTTCCCCCTTAGTGTGTTTGTTGGGCAGCTTAGATAATGTCACTTCAGAAAAGAATATCGCCCATATGGTTTTCACTGCCCTATGCATAGCCAAGAAAACAGTCCTCATGAACTGGAAAAATAAAAATAATCTTAATTCTAACCAATATAGAAATGATCTATTAGATTACATTAGTCTTGATACAGCCTCTGCCACCACATCAGATCAATTGCTCTGGGCTCCTTTGATCAGCTCCATCACCTAGTGGGGGTGGGGGGTCATAGTTTGGTCCCGCCTTCACTGTTGTGATTGGTGTGGGGGTAGGGACAGGCTTAGGGCGTCGGGGGGGTTCCCCAGAGGCATCTTCCTTGGAGGGCTCAACCCGGGGTAGCGGTCATGTCCGGTTAGGGGCTCTGTTGGCTCTCCGGTGACTGTTTCCTCGCGGCTGCGTGCAGCGGGGCTAGGGGAGGGTCTGTGCTGACGGACGTGGGTTACTGACCTGGTAGCCTGGCTGCCCCTGGGTGGGTCCGGGATGGGCGTGAGGTTCTGGGGGCGCTCCGTCTCTGGGCTGGGACCCGGACCGGGCCTCGGGGGCTTGGGTCCTGGTTGGTGTGTTGCCGGGGTTGTGGGCGGGTGGGTGCATGGGGGCCCAGCCCTGGAGCAGGGTGCCGCCGGTGCGTCGAGCCACCTGGGGGGCTCTTCAACTGGTGGGGGAGATTGTCACATCTTGCAGGAGCTTTCCTCTCCTCAGGAGCTGCCTCTGCAGGAGGGGGAGATACAGGAGAGGTGGAGGAAGATCTCAGCCTGGGTGTTTATTGTCTTATGTAGTCTGGAAGATGAGTGGATGGTGGGGTGGGTGCAGTTTTCTCTGTGGTGGGGTTGGGTGGACTGTCCCGGGCTCTGTGGGGCCGGGCGGCGCTGCTGCACTGGGCCCCGGTCTGGATGGGCCTGGGCCCCCTTTCCCTGGCGGGTCGCGGAGTATGGGGGTGCCTACTGGGGTCAGCGGGGGAGCTGGCCCCAGGGAGGGGTCACCTGCCCCTCCCTTCCTTCCCTCCCCATCTCCAGCTGCCTCCCTCTTCCCGCTCCACCACAACCACCCACACATGCAGGGCCTTGGAGTAGGGGTATGTCACCAGGGTGCAGAGGAGGCTACCCCCCCCCCCTCTGTCCCCTTCTGGCTGCCTCTGCCTCAATTTTATCCCACAACTTAGACATTCACATTACTCACACTCTCATTACACATACATATAGGATCTTGGGGGTGGGCACGATACACGGAGTCCAAAGTACCATCAGGGTGTACACCCCACCCCTGGCATCGTTGCCCACCTCTCAATTTTAAATACACGTAGACATTGAGGGCTAGCAGGAGGGACCATGCGCTTACCTGCTGCTCTCTGGCAGGTAGCTCCATGCCCTCCTGGGTTTTAAATGCACCTTAGAACACACATGCATCAACATTACAATGAGCGGGTGGAGGGAGGTTCGGAGTCTTCTCTCACCCCCGTTCTCTGCGACCTGCTGGAGCAGGGGGGCTAGGACTAGGAGGAGGAGTTGGCCGTCCGACTGCGGTCTGGAGTGTGGAGCCTTCCTGCTGCTGCGGAGTCGGGGCGGTCTGCCTCCCCCCACCGCAGGGAAAAGGGAAACACCACCTGGGTCTGGGTGCAGTTCCCCCCTCCAGGGGCGGGGGCACCTAGACCCGGTTTGTAGAGTACGCTTGGGGAGTGTGATCGTGTGTACAACGTCTCTTTATGTATGTCTCCACGTTGGTTGAGTGTGGAGTAAGTGCATATGAGAGCATGAGGGTGGGAATGGATGTTTGTATCTGTGTGTGCCTGTATGTCTGTGTCTATATGTCAGGTTGGGTGTCAGGCGCCACCTCTCTGGGGACATCTCAGGCCCTCC
The DNA here is from genome assembly GCF_057381845.1 of Rhamphochromis longiceps. Classification (NCBI taxonomy): domain Eukaryota; kingdom Metazoa; phylum Chordata; class Actinopteri; order Cichliformes; family Cichlidae; genus Rhamphochromis; species Rhamphochromis longiceps. The sequence continues at coordinate 5,375,624 of NC_140578.1, read as the reverse complement.
AAGGTTTGGAGGCCTATCTCCCCCTACCACCACTTCCCCTGCCAGTGGCGGACCCCCTCAGACATCGGTGCGTTGGTGGTTCTTTGTGTCCGGGGATGGGCGTCCAGGTACACACCGGCTCACTCCTTGGCGGCCGCTTATCGGGGCCTGGACCCTGGGGCTCGCTCGGGCCACTTCGGAGGTGGGGTGCCCCCGGCCTCTCGGCCTGGGGCTCGGTCACTGCCGGCGGAGCTCACGGGTGCGTCACTGCAACTCCCCCTGGCTTCTGCTCCGCGGCTGCTGAGTGAGCCCTCATCTGGGACTCTCCTCAGCTCTTTCCGGGACAGTGGCGCAGCTGCCCCTCTGTTGGTCTTCCTTGGTCTCTTGTGTTCTGGGGGCCTCTGGATGTCTGGAGTTTTGATCTCCTCCACACCTGCTTCACGCCCTGGAGGACGGGGCTGTGGCCCCCCCACACCCTCTAGCAGATTATTACATGAAGGAACCTTTTAAAAAAACAAAAAACAAGCGCGTCCATGCTCACAGGTGTACACACGGGTGATCACACCCACAAACTACACCCTTTTTGGCTCCTACCTCAAAGCACACTGTGTTCTGTTGATCTTATGTGCTGCACAATAATGTTTAACATTTAGTATTTACTGTCATATTCCCATATATCATTGTGATGTTGTTTATTCTATTACTCTTGTTCTCTTCTGCTTGCTTTCTTTTTTCTTTCTCAGCAGGTGATCCAGGTGATTGATATATGCATTTTTTTTTCTCTGCCCGTTCTGTTGGTTTTTGTTTTTTGCCCTTCTCCCCCGTCCCTCTTCTCAGCTGTTTCTCTTTCCCTCTTTCTTTCTCCCCTTCTTTCCCCCAGTCAAGTCTGTCCCGTATTCAGTAAGTGAAAATAAAATAAACAATAAAAGGTGAATCAAATGGACCATTACGGCAAGGCTGGGATGGTCAGTTTGGTAAAGTAAATCCGTTGGGCATCTTTCTTTGCCTTTAGAAAACAATTCTGATGGCAAAAGAGCCAAACGGGACAGGCCAAAAAAAAAAAAGAAAAAAAAAAGAAAAAAAAAAAAGAAATGCCCTTCAGTGTCAGGACAGCTGCCAAAATAGACTTGAACGCTGCCTGTTCTGTTAAAAGCATCCAGGCCACCAAGCTATGTAATGTGCACTTCTCATGCGATTATTGCCGGGCATCTTAGGTGTGCACACACTGTTACATCTGTTTATGGATTCCAAACTGGATTTGATTTGGTAATGAAACCCACAAAGAGGTGTCATCAGGCTATAATTCGCTGTAGAGGAAGATCCCTCATTACTAAGCTCAAGGTTGTGGCCTTCAGTGATGCTACAACTGCTGTGCTGTTTATAAATGAAGTAATGTGTATATGTATGAAGTGCATATGTTGCACCCTCAGAGAGACATGACTCCATTATCCTTTTTTTGCAACTTTATTCTCCTCAGTTCAGGTTTGGAGTTTACAGGCAGCATAGCATATAATCAGCAAAACATCGCTCCCACATCTCAGACACTGTTTGTTTTTCTACGCTTACTGATGACATCACACGTCTGAACTCTGACCTCCTGGAGGTCACATTTTGGACACATTTCTAGTTAATGTTTGTGGTTTAGTCCAAAAACAAAACACAATTAAATAAGAATAGTCTTTAAAGATTTTCCCAACAATTCAGAAAAATGTAAGTTTTATAACTACTTTTAGAGCGCAACACATACTAATTCACTAATGCCCAGTGTGGGTGCACATGTGTGAGTGGGTGTAGAAAGTCAGTGAAAAGGAATGTTGATTCATTTCTTTTTTGCTCCGTGGTATTAAATCTGTCAGAGGCAAACTGAAAAACGTTGTAGAAATATGTCTCGGCTCTCAGCAGCCGTCCCTTTCATGCCTGTCCAATCGCTGTCAGGGAACAAGACTTGTTGCCACTCTGTCTTTTGTGCTTTTCATTAAAGTGGCGGTGTAATGAGCTTTAGTGTCATCAGTGGCCTGGAGAAATGAACAGCCATAACTGACACTAGCACTTGTTTGTAAGAGTCAGCGAGATAAAATCATACATGGGTAAGAAATGTAGGCCAAAAAAACCCCCCAAAAAACAATTTAGGGAGCAGCAACAAATAAGAAACATAAATCCAGACTGTCTATGGCATAAAAAATTAAAGAAACTAAAGGATCTGCCTCTGAAAGGACTCCAGCACCTTTTCATGATGATAACTATCATCTTTAAGGAGAGAGAATCATTGACTATTTCTTAGATTCAAAACATCTTGAAAAATCTTACCTTTAGCTACGTGGTACTGTAGAAAAGTATTGAATCACAACTCATTTCTTTATATATCATGCTAGGGAAATGGTGAAATATGTGTAGAGATTTACTGAATCGTGTGCAAACGAACACAGAAATACAGCATATAAGGCAAAAACAGAGTTTGTACAGTTTTAATGAGCTTGAAAGCCAATCTTTGGTATGACCACCTTTATAAAGCAACTCAGCGTAAACTCTCTTGGGAAAAGCTTTCGTTTCATTAGTTAGTATTCAGGAATAATTCTCTAGGCTTCTTCAAAAGCATTCAAAGCTCTTCTGTGGATTTTCTTTTCTTTTAGTTTTGTCCTCTGTCAAGAGGATCCCACAGTGCTTCAGGAATATTAAGGGCCAGGCTTTGTAAATATATTTGGACCAAAAGTTTAAAATTTGGATTCATTGCTCCATCACACCAATTGTAAGTCCAGTTCTTTTGTACCGGTTTGCCTCATTAAGAATAGCTTCTTCACAGACACCCTTCCACTGAAAGCATTTTTGGTAATGTTTCAGTGAACAGTAGCCTGATTATACATTTCTCAGGCCTTTTGTCAGGCCTACTGGATTTCTTTCCTATTTCTTAAGGACACAACTGTGTGCTAAGTGGCTTAACAAACAAAAACCATTCTTCTGGAAGTGTTCAAGTACAAAGACTGGACTCAAAATGAATGAAAAAGCAGCCAATGTCCAAAGAAAAACTTTGAAAGAACTTTAGAAAGCCTGGAGAACAATTCCTCAATCTCCTGTTGACCACTTTAAAAACATACAAAAAAGTCTGGCTCCTTGGAAAGAAAAGAAATTAGGGATGAGTATGAGTGCTATAAACAACAGTACACTACAAGCAAAACAACACAAAACAGCTTGAGTAAATATAGAATAAAAATGCATTTCTTAATGTTTCTTCGTGACAGAACCGAGAACTTATGGGAATCTATTTCCTAAATATTGTCTTGTTGAACTGTAATCCACATGCAATGGTGGAAAATGAGTCTTTACCTCATTAAGAAGTATTTCATACTTCAGCTGTCTGAGATGGAGCTGGTGCTGGTACTCCACTGGTTGCCAGCCCAGGGGGCAGGCCTGTCTAACAGGTCACAAGAAAAATGTGGGGGGCCACTGGATGATTAATGAGAGAGGAAAGAAGGAAAAACAAAGTTCTGATACACAAATCTGTATTTATTCTGTGGACTTGTTTGTTTGGTGGAGCTGCTAACAGCTCATCTGACATATGAAACCTTACGATCCTTTTAGCCAGTTTCATTTGCCAGGGAGCTAAGGGTGAAGGTGGGTGGCTGGTGCAGTTAGGAGGTTCAGGAAACACTGGTGCTTTCTTTAGGAGTGCATTGTATTTTGTGTCATTTTAACAGGAAACTCTTAATGTGAAAAGTAACTGATAATAAGATTAGTAGTAAAAGCACATTTTTCTAGGTTTCAGAATTGAACCTAAACATAAATCTCATTACTTTTCAGCCAATTAACCGAACTTAGCTTTAGTCCTTATCAAGATGCAGACGGGGACTCTGGAGACTTTTTAACACCTTTTTAAAAGTTTTAACCCAGTGGGATGTTTAAACAGTTCAGCCTAATTAGTGTATTTAATTTCCATTGCTTTTACGAGGATCTTTACTAAATAAAACACTTCACATCCTGTAAACGAGTCCAAGTACATTGCACCTCATAAGCATGTCTCGTGTCTGCGCTCTGAGGACTTTCCTGAATGGCATGCCATATGACGCCACTTCCACTCTTTGGCAGCGCATCACCCAGCAATCAGCAACTGCTAAAGAGTTACAAAACTGAACCAGAAGTTGAACCCGAGGGAAAGCAGCATGTGGCACTGTCCCGTGTCTGCTGGTAAGACAAAGGTAACACAGATTGGGAGGGGGGCCAGCGAAGGACATGACAATTTACAGAAGATGATTATAACTGTCATCTCTTGTTTATAAACACAGTCTTGAATTATTATTGCAAATCACAAGGAAATGTATTGTGTCAGCTAGACGTTCATATTTTAAATGCCTTTTAAAAAAAGCAAGAGAAAAAATAAAAATAGATTTTTCAATCATCCGGAATTAAAGTTCTAAAATTCTTTGCTTGACAAGACACACGTAGAAACTAGAATAGAGATTTAAAGATGGAAACACACACGTGAAGCCACACACCTGTTGTGTTGCTAAATATGTATTCGCTGGTGCAATAGGGTGGAGGGGGGTTACAAATCAATGTAACTCTTGAGTTAAACAAATGCAAGTAATGCTTTAAATAAGCCACAAATAGTGAAAAAAAAAGCTAAGAAGAACAGGAAAGCACCCTTTTACTTTCAGTAACCACAGGCACATATACACATTTGCCTTCTCTTTCCTTGCGTGTGTGTGTGCTCCTTCCCCTCTCTTCCCCCACCATACCCTTACCTTTTTTTGGACCATGATACGGGGGACCCAGATGTTGCATTTCACTGGCCAATGGTGAGAAGAGAGGGGCTGGATTGGTGTGCAGTCCCGATGCCCCTTCTTTTAAAAACGGCTGAGCTCCTGTCTCCAGCTCAGCAACTCAACTCACACGAAGGAGCAGAGGCAAGAGTTTGTCCAAACAACAGCCTCAGTCACACCTGAGGACCTGAAGTAGCTACACTCAGCTGAGAGCTGAATTAGTTCGTATCGATGCTGTAGAGAATCGCCAGCACAATGTTGGGATTAAATAAAGTGGCGCTGCTGCTGTCTTTCCTGGCCTCGGTGGCTCTGAGCCAAGGTAGGTGAAGATTGATGATTGAACTGCTAATATATTATTATCATGTCAGAATGACACAATCCCAAGAAATTGTTGTAACTACAGATTTGCCAACAAAATGATGCTCGTGAAACTGCAAATGTTGAAAATGAACCTTGAGCAATTTTCAGTTTTCATTTCATAATCACACAAGAAAGAGGGCCAGTTTATGAGTATTAACACATGTGCCGCACAACTGACAGTAACTGTAGAGTTTCCCAAGTTGACGGCATTTCCCTAAGGATGTCAGAGCGGGATGTTGAAAGAATTTAGACAAATGTCTGAAGATGAGCTCATATGATAAGAGTAGTGCATGATTAGTGTCCGTGTACTTGGATTACTTACATTGTTGGGACATTAATCTGTGTTCAAAGTCACCCTACTCCCTTCTGGGGATGTGAAGTCATAAAGTCCGTATTGTAAATCACAAAATGTTGTGAAAGAAGATGTGGTTTGAGGTTAGGTTTAGGAAAGTAGAAATACTTTTTACGGGGATAATAAGTCTCTGGCAATGTAAAACTAAGTCAAAGTAACATCCTTTGAAGCGATGGAAACGTGCGATAAGACTGCCTTATTACCTCTTTATCTTGAAATCTCGAATCTAAAGCCATATGCATGTTTCTCCTGCACTTTTAATAACACAAAGGAGTTGGATGGAGATGGAGTGGGATGTTAAGGAGAAGAGGTCGTGAAAACTGTCCCTGCAGTCTCGTTTAATCACAAAACAACAACAATTTCACAGTAGCCGCCACTATCAGCAAACGGAAGGCCTGCTTTATGAAAATTGTGTCCAGCTTTTATTACTTGACCAAGATCCAGTTTGAAATTATAGCTTTTTTTGCACTATTTTTCTAATGTAGCTCCCGGTTTTTAATGCTGGTTAAGTGTTGGTTATCTGCAGACATTAGCACAACACAGTTTCTTCCAGATGAGATTAGAAGTTCTTCCCAGCAAACTTCACTCTTATCGTCCACTGAAAGTTTGCCATTCTTCCTGAATGACACCAGTAGCAGCACTTTTTCCAGAGCTGTCACTTTCTGTTCGCCTTACAGCTGCTTCACATTAGGTTTTTCTCTCTTTTTTCCAAAGTGAAGGAGCTGGCAGTTCATAAAAGCAAATGAGTGTGAATACACCTTAATAGTCTCCATGTCTTGTTGGGCTCTGAAGCCTCTGAACTGTAAATGTCTTTGTGCCATTCACTGATGAGTATATATAAAAAGATTAGAGACCAGTGAAAGTGTATGTATAAATGGTGATTCATGCTGACTCTGATTGAACAGAACACTCCAACCTTAAAAGTTTAACGCCTCATGCCACGCTCCTTTAGCAGTACATCCACATCTTGCAGTAAGGTGGTGCATTTTTGTCCTTATTTCACCCTCTAACATTGGGAGCAGTCCCTAAAGATATAAACGCAGTCACCTTGGAAACAAGGTGCAATAATCACAAACCCAGTGGCCCACTTTTCCACCTGCTTGGTTTGTGCTCGGCTTAATGACAAAATGGAATAAAAAAGAGGAATAGGAGAACAGGTAAAATTACTTTACTGCCTTCTTTTTTTTCCACCGTCACACTGGCCAGCATTTCACTCTTTCCTTTTCACTTTTGATGACCAGTTCAGCCCTCATAACTGCATTCAATCCACTGCTAAAGTAACGACTGCGTGTCTCCATCTGTCCGCTCGTCTTCATCTGCTCGCCTTTTGTTTCTAATCTGTCTCCCTCAGGTATTTCCCCACAAATACTTTCCCCACCTTTCTCCCTTCTATCTCTCCCTCAATCACACTCCCTCCTCCAAACATTCTCTCCTTGCCTTGTTTCTCAGTCACCCTCTCCACACACCTTAGAGCTTAGAGGTTTACAAGCTGTTTTTCTATTTAAAGTTGGCAGCTGCTGCTGAATGCCCAACTTAGAGGGGAAAACAGTGGTATTACCACCTTTGGGTCTAAATCTTTCTCTTCTCTTCTCTTCTCTTCTCTTCTCTTCTCTTCTCTTCTCTTCTCTTCTCTTCTCTTCTCTTCTCTTCTCTTCTCTTCTCTTCTCTTCTCTTCTCTTCTCTGCATAATTTTCAGGCAAAGCCAAAATAGTTGGTGAGTAGCTGGAGGGCTGTTAGTCAGACGGAGGGGTAGTTCTCCAGATGCTGACCACTGTCTGCTATAAAGCACAGAGCTGTCTGGCCAGCTGACTTTAATGACTGACGCAGAGATTACATCGGATCAAACGAAAAGGCGCAAACTCCCATTAGTGACATGCTGCAAGCCACAATCACATCTTTCATTGCTTTTCTTTTCTACTCATGTGTACAGACACAAGAAGAGATGCCAAGAAATTATTTGTTGCAGGAGTAATCAGCTGCTTTACATTTTCAGCTTCTGGCTCAGTACCTGTGCACAGGTGGGGAAGTTCAACCTCCAGATATTTTTTCTTGAGAAATTCAACACTGACTAACGTTTTTTAATAGTATCAAGGAAACAATGCGGTGTTCCACAAATATCCTCCTTTAAATACACAAATCATCTGTTATACTTTTGTAAATCCTTAAATCATGTGGTTGGTTTCCACCATTAGTTAATGTCACGGACAAAACTGCTGAGAGCTTGAGAGCCTTTTGGGAAGAAGAAGAAACTTTGGGGTAAAGAGAGAGAGAGATAGGCACTGAGAGAAAGAGCAGACTTTTCTGAAACCACACACACCTCAGTTAAGGAGCTAGCCAAACGCATAAACAACTTCCAGATGACATGGCAAACGGATCATCACATACACAGGCCCCCACACACAATGCATACACAGTTCATGGATGGAATGCCTCTGTTATTAACAGAGGACTCCTGTGGCAGCTGTCACACACACTCCTGAGCCCGAGCACGAGCGACATCAACAAATAAAGCATAACCCCATTCTTTGAGCGAGCTGTGCTTTGTCTAGTAGGTTATGTAACACGAGGAAGGAAGCTGGTGTTTTCACATCTTTTCCTTCTTGTAGGGATCTGGAATATTATAAATAAACAGGATCCAGACCTTTTACTTAGCCTCATCTGTCTGCCAGCCTGCATCTGGCACAACCATACCTCCCTAATATGAGTGAAATCGTGTTGGGTGAAACTTCATAAGGTCCTCCATTTTCTCCACAGTTCCACTCTTCAGCAGCTTTTTTATTAGATTTTGGCTAAGGTAGAAATTTCTCACTCAGAAAGTGAAGGAGAGCAAGGCTGTCCTTCACAAAGGCACCAGGGCTTAGTGGATTTGCCTTTGTGCAGCCAGGCTGTAAGTGAACCAGCTGTATTTCAGAATGAACCACTGTGACGTAAATCATTGAACCCAAAGCTAGTTCTCTAAAATAAGACTTGCAGTTGTCACAACAGACCTATGGTGGATAAAGAGGACAATGAATGCAGCGGTGGATGAAAAGTAATCCAGTAGCTATGTTTCAGACATATAAGTGACATTGCTTGGTATTCAGGAACTTACCATGTTGCTATATGTGGAAAAGGATGCAGATCTCTTCGAACGCACCAGTGCAGCTATCTTGTTACCTTGTCCAAGGTTTGTCCAAGGTTTATGATGGTGAGCATGGCTAAAACTGCTGGCACTTGAATGTAAACATATTTCATTTTGAAATGACTAACGTAGTTGTTTCTAACAGGACAGCCTCACGTTTCCACCAAACTGCATCTATTTCCTAAACTTAACCATGCGATCTAAACAAAGCTAAACCACAACATGTCACGTCATAAAAGAAGTTTATTGTTCAGCGGTGATTTGACAAGCGCCAAATGGGCCGTTAAATCAGAAAATCAGAAGCAACATACACAACGTTTGGGTTGTGTAACAGCAGCTGCAAAAAGTCAAAGCGTAAAGACATTTCTGTTCACAAAAAAACCCCAAACCCATGAACAAGGTATAGTGCACCAGTCAGTCCCTTTAGGGTGTATTTTCCTAAAGCTTAAAAAGGAAATAATAAGTTCTAACTTTGGTCCCGTTGGCTTGAAAAACGTGTGTTACTTGCCTCTTGATGAGGTAAATTCGCTCACATACCAGCCGCATGAAGCAGTGCCCCCATAAAATCCCCTAGCATTTAAAATTCATAATGTGTTAACATGTCCCTCAGAAGCACAATAAGCTTTGAGTGCGCTGTGGGAGCCAAGCCACTTCATCCCAGCCATTACTAAGGTCACTACCCCAACATTTGCCTTCTTCTGTAGCTAATCTGGGTTTCCTCTGTCTGCTTTCTAAAACCATTAGTCACCCTATAATCCACAGAATTGTTTGCCATTTCATTTTCATCATTATCAGACATCTTGAAATGATAATCCTGCGGTTCTGCTGTGAATTCCCTTTGCTCTGGTGTGAAAAGGAAAGAAAAATGTTATGTAACAGGAGCCGAAATAGTGTTTTGGAACTTCTTGGAAATAACATGCGCTTCAGGATGGGGAGCATTATTAATTAGCCACAGGAGTTTTAATTCATTTTTAATAAAAGAAAGAAAAGGCTTCTTTGTGCACACAGACACACATAAAAAATGAACAAAAAAAAATCCCCTCTTGCCCCTGCGGGCGGTCTATCCTTCAAGCTCGGGTCCTGTACCAGAGGCCTGGGAGCTTGAGGGTCCTGCGCAGTATCTTAGTTGTTCCCAGGACTTCTGGACAGAGATCTCTGATGTTGTTTCTGGGATGTGTTGATGATTTGTGAACATCATTGTCACTGAGAAAAACTGTGCTTTACCTGCTCGGGAGACAAAAAAAAATTGTGAAAAAACTATTTGAACTGATTTACTAAACTAAATCTGCAGGAAGAGCCACATCTGCTCACCAGATCAGTGTGAAAGCATTTGCTTCTGTTTATAAGTCATTCCAGGGTATCAGAGAGACAAAGCTGATCTGGAAAAATATCAATGGTTTTTAAAGCCAAGGGCATAAAAAAATCAACAACCATGAAGGTCAGCTGACTGTCTACGTTACCTTAAAATGTGAAGTTGATGTTTGTCCTGCTGAACTGTTATCCTTCTTTTGGTAAATCTATCAAAAGCCATCAGGGCTTGAAAAGAAATGTGCTGGCATGAAACGAAAGACTTGAAGTGAGCTGTAAAACCAGCGGGGACTGGGATCGATACCGGTCTCTGTGCTGGGCGTCTCTGCTCGTAAACTCAGCAGCGTCTCTCCCACAGTTCTAAGCACTTGCACATATTACACACGCACACTAAAGTGACATAAGCCACTTTTTGTTTCTGTCACAGACTGACATTTATTTTTTCCGCATGGCCACATTTCACATTTCTTCCCAGAGTTTCTAGCGAAAGGAGAAATGTCAAGCAAACAACTGACGCTTTTCAAAACATAAAAAAAATTGTGCCGCAGGAAAATGAATCATTGCACATCAAAGCATGCGTGAAAATGTACGGTGCATGCTTAATAAATCAAAGGGAAAAAAATTACATGAATGCCAGCTTTAATATCGTTCTTTTTCTAAAAGGTTAGTATTTGCTTACTTCTTACATCTACTGCTGTGTGTATGAACACACGCGCTTAAAAGAAGATGATGTAAGACTTATTTAGTGATGTAGGCATGCAGTTTGTGTTCAATACATATTTTGCAGTCATATGTCCTTCAAATAAAACCAATTTGCATGAAATTGCTGCATGTGTTTGAGTAAGAGAAAGAGGTGAACAGAAAGCTTCTGCACAGAATATCAGATGACTCTGCAGGTTCAGATTTTCTCAACTGAAGGTTCATTAACATCCTCAACAGTAGGTGCTTATTGATGGATCAAGAGGAGAAGGGAGGACAGAGGAGGGCAAGAAGGACTGAAGAATGAGAAGATGCATGACAAAGATTTCTGGGGGAGATTAGAGAGGGATTAGAGAGTGCCGCTGCTGAAGAGCAGCTATGATAAAAGAGAAGACAGAGAGGAGTGAAAGGGGAAATATAGGAAAAAAGAAAAGTGATGGATAGATGAAAGCTTACATCTGAGAGAAAGAAAAGGGAATAAATCTTCAGTTTGTTGTTATTTAAGCAGAAAGTCTCCTTGCCTCGAAGAAAGAGCAAAACGTGCACGTGTCCATACAAAATTGGAGTAAATCTCAGCAGCTGTTCAAAACGCACACACATTGAAAACTTGATTTTATCAATAGTGTAGTTTAAGCAAGCACAAGTATAGATATTTTCAAAAAGGTAACACACTCTCATCTCCAACACATGACTTCTAGAATTTCTTTTCTTTCTTCTTAAAGTTTCTCAAGGACAAAAAGTGTAAGCTCGGTCTATAACCAGCTGTTTTCTTGTGTACGCAGAATCACTGAGAACTGAGAGTCATTCAGACAAGAGACGGAGAGTGGCCTTCAACATGTACGCTGACTCACAGACAACAGGTACCGGCGGGAGATTGAGAGCTAATTCTTTGGCAGACATTTTCAAACCGCCAGAGTTTAAATATCAGCTGAAAGCAAAAGTGCAGGCAGATCCTGGCCAGTATTATAAAACTATCAGTACGCTCGTTATTGCTATTTGACTTGCTGATTTAGCAGCCTTACTAATGGCTGTGACTAAAACTTTAAAGACTCAAGGTAAATCCTTTAGCGCCCAATAAAGATGTTACCTCAGAGATTTTACTCCTTTGCAGACTCGTAACTCAGAAAACTTTAAACTCCAAGGCATGAGGCCGAGACATAATTTTAGACGCAGTGTGTTTTGTCTTTGTATGGTGTCCATTGCTTTTAAGAACACATCTGCTTGGAAATAATAGAAAAAAGATGGTCCTTTTAACTTTGTCTAAGTCATCCAGCGATGCTGTCTAGACATCCTTGGCTACAGTAGTAATAATAGTTAATTACAAAAATACTTAATTACAGATACTTTATTCAATGGAATAATAGAAGCAAATAAAGACAGGGCTCAAGTCTGGACCCAAAGCTAAATAAAAATCACTTCGTGCACCATAATAATTCCTGTTTGTTCCACTAAAGGCCTGTTGTTATGGAAACTGTGTTTCTGATCAGTGAAGTAAAACAAAGAGTGGGAGTTTTTAAAACTATAATTGCTTATGTGGATGAGGTTATCTTGCAGCTCATATCACAGTTTTTTCAGCAGTTATTAAGAACAGATAGAGGTGTAACACTAAAAGACATTTCTGTACAAAAGATGTATGACTAATCTGCTTTCTAATCATTCACTGTTAGCATAGCTGGGAGGATCGTTTGCCTCAGTCAGCTTTCCGTGATGTGAACAGCTTTAAACCACAACATTAATACAATTAGGAGCATTTCAATAAACAACATTTTTTTTAACTATACAGAAACAGCTGTCTGTAACACATAATCAATTCTTGGTGGACATTATTGTTTGGGAGTAAAGCAGTGCTTTACTTTAAAAGGAAAACAATCTATCACATGAGGCTAATCGGTTCCTTTTATTTGTAATTCCTCATGTTTCTCAGTAGGAAATTGTTCAGGTTTCAGAACATGCCACAGATGGAAAATTAAACAGAATGCCTCATGACTCAAGCCAGGGGGCATGGAAAGATCCTCAACAATACAAAGCTCCCTGGAGTATATGAAGTCAGTTTCAGATGATAGTTGCAGACCCCTGAAAGCTTGTAACCCATCCCTGCTGTTCAAGTCTTTCTTAATTCTTAACAGTCTCCCCCCATGTAAAACTAGCTCCAACCTCCACACCACAATTATTAGTTTTTTCTAATGTTCTATCTTTGTGGTTTTCATCCACGTCTTCCCTTCATGCGCCTCCAGGCGTGACTGAATGGACATCTTGGTTCAACATTGACCATCCTGGGGGAAATGGAGACTATGAGCGCCTGGAGGCAATTCGTTTCTATTACAGAGAGAGAGTTTGTGCACGGCCTACAGCCATGGAGGCTCGTACTACAGACTGGGTGGCAGCGGCAGAAACTGGGGAAGTGGTTCATTCAAGTCTGGAGAAGGGATTCTGGTGCATCAACAAGGAACAGCCACATGGTCGCGTTTGTTCTAACTACCATGTTCGCTTCCAGTGCCCCCCAGGTAGAGCCGATTACAGCAGCCCAGGGCTGTGGAAGCTTTTTCTTCACAGAAATGAATATTTAGCCAAAACACTACAAAAACTAAACAAATATTAAACATTGTAAACATTGGTGCATAGCTACATCTTTCAAGATTAGAATGTCCCTCTGTCCTCTGTAATATGTTTTTAGTGCAGAGCTATTGGACTGAATGGAGTGAGTGGGGCCCCTGTTCAACCACAGTTTGTAATGACGTGGGTGTCCAAGTCCGCCGAAGGAAATGTGTGAGCGCACAGCCCATGCCTCTGCTGTTGGTGCCAGCATGTCAGGGGCACCATTCAGAGAGAAGAGAGTGCACCACCCCACCATGTACAGGTAACAGCCAAATATCAATCACCACCAAATTTCGGACAGGACCCTAAGCTAGTGTAGAGAATATGGTCTTTGAACTACACATAAACTATTTTAATCAACAAAGTGATTCATAATGTCCCTTTTTATTGGTGAATTCCCCAAAACATTCCTTTTAAACCATTCAGTACACTGTAAAAAAAATTCAGTAGAAAAACGGAAAATGTCCTGGTAATTTTCTGCCAGTACATTTTCTGATTTTTTTACGGAAGTTTGACGGACTTTTCTGTAAATGATAAAACGGAAAATTCTGTAGATTTATAGTATACTCTCTGTACCATTTACGGACATTTCCTTCAGCTATAAAATGGAAAATTCCATTTATTCACAGTATATTTTCTGTATCATTAATTTATGTTTTCCATTAATAGCAACAGTCTTATTGATTGAAGCTGTTTCAGTAAAGTTCTAAATGCAGCTAAATCCTTTAGAAATCCTATAGTCAGCACAAGGGAGTTAACAATCCATTTGATAGAATGATTCACTGAAACTCCCTTCCGTTGTGTCTTTTTGTAGCTAAATGGAGTCCATGGGGTCCCTGGGGGTCATGTTCAGTGACCTGTGGTGGAGGTCGCAGGATTAGGAGAAGGACTTGCGTAAGGACTTCAGCGACAGTGCAGTGTGTGGGACGGCCTGTTGAAATCCAGAAATGTGGAAAGACTCCATGCCCAGGTATGCAAAGCCACACTGCATTTAGCTGTAGTGAGGCATTTCTTTACTTTGGTGTCTTGATCAGTATCTGCTAACATCTCAACGCTTTCTTTACAAAAGCCAAATGCCAGTATGTGTGCACTGAAGGCCATCCCAGTGAAGACTGCAGTCACTGCGTGTGCAAAGGCCACATCCTACATGGTGATATCCACAGTGTGACCGGTGTCCCTGTGGCAGGAGCCTTTGTGTCACTAGCCAGCCATCCCAAGGTCATCCGTGCCCGTACAGATGCTATGGGTCACTTTAAGCTCCTAGGAATCTGCTCTTCCAGCCCAACTTTAATCACCATCAGGAAGGAGAAGTTTGCCCCTATCACTGTGTCCACTTCCAGTAACACCACAGGCATGTCCTGGGTCCGGGCTATTCTTAGATCAGCTGGTAAGTGCAGATAAATGAAAGAAAAGTGATTACATATTTTGGGTTGTTCTTAAAATAGGTATTATTACAAGACTAGCATTATTATTATTCCACATAGTCTACAGATCCTTCAATCATATTCTCAGATGACTGAAAACAGGAAATTGACAGCTCTACAACATAAACAGTTTGGACTATTGTGAGACTTTACATAGCTTTGAGCAGTGACTTGGTTGCATGGAAACCAAATAAAAATAGACTTGAGCTGCTTTCGAAAAGGCAATTCCCTCAACAATCATTTTTCACAAGCTCAGAGACCGACGGGCGAATAAAGTGTAATATTTGAATTTTATGAGCTCTCTATGACCTGCGGCACCATTCACAACAATCAGAGTAAAGTCTTGATGATTTTCTCCTTTCTGCTTTCCACAGAAAAGCCGTACATTGTGAAGCACCCAGAGGATAAAGTGCGTTACGAGGGAGGACGGGTGCTGTTGTGCTGCAAGGCAGCAGGATCACCAACACCTGACAAATACTACTGGTGAGATGAAGATCATTGTTGGCACACTCTCATAGAATAACACTCAAAAAATAGCTACAGTCCTTCCTACACTTATGAAATGTATAGTTTTTAAGTTACAGGTTATAAAACTAAAACATAAGCTCTATAAGCTAAAGTCATCTGATAAATCTTCCTATGAAAGTCATTGTACAGTCATTGTTAGCATAAATCATCAAAATAAGTATAACTGGTGGCATATTTGCTAACATTTTAGATATAATTTTAAATATAATTGCTTAGCTGATTAAAGTTCAATAAACATTCCACAATGGTAAATGGCCTGCATTTGTATAGCACTTTACTCAGTCCCTAAGGACCCGAAAGCGCTTCACACTACATTCAGTCATTCACCCATTCACACACACATTCACACACTGGCAATGGCAAGCTACATTGTAGCCACAGCTGCACTGGGGCGCACTGACAGAGGCGAGGCTGCTGGCGCCACCGGGCCCTCTGACCACCACCAGTAGGCAAACATGGGGTTAGTATCTTGCCCAAGGATATTTGGCATGCAGCCAGGAGGCAGCCTGGGATCAAACCACCGACCTTCTGATTAGTGGCTGACAATAATGTAAAAAAGTAAAGTGAAGAACAAATCACTCTCTCTGTTTCTTTCTTTGTGTCTGTTTATCAAGGTATCACAATGGGACTCTGCTGGACAGGAAGGTATACAAGTATGAAGAGGAGCTTGTACTGCGAGATCTGAAGCCAGAGCAGTCGGGACAGTATTACTGTAAAGCCAGCAGCCCTGCAGGAAGCATCAAGTCCTCCCCCGCCTTCCTTACTGTAATTGGTATGTGTAGCACCAAACAAGAATGGCAGAAACAAAGAAACCACTTCCTCTGCCAGAGCTAATGCCCCATTTAGTTTTTTGTAAGTGAAGACGCTGATCTGGATTGGCACCAATAAGATTTTTCCCTTGCCCATGCACCACCTCCGCACCAAGTTTATGAAATGCAGACTAGTAGTATGTATGTAGTCCTGCTAAGAGAATGACAGATGTGTGACCCTTGGAAAAAGTTATATAGTGTATTTACATGTACTGCATGCAAAGCACTGAATACCAGTGTTTTTTCTGTTTCAAGGTTGTTCTTTAAGTAAAAATAGTAAAGTTCTAGTAAAATGTAATTAATCTTCATCAGACTGAGAAGAAATAATTTGCTATGATGATAGAAAGCGGCACACAGGGATTATTGCTCAGGATGGCTACCACCCGAGTGCATTTGACAATGACGTATTTAGTCAATGTCTTGTACTGGTTCAAGTATAACCACTGACAAAAAGCAAACAACCGCAACTCTACTGTATAAAGAGCAGCTGCCTCAGAGATTGAATACACAGTTAAAGAGGAATGTCAGTGCTGAGCTCAAACCAAGTCATCCATGAGCCATGTCTACGCATTAAGAGGAATCAAACAAAACCACAGTGGCTTACAACTGAAAGAGAGGAGAAAGTCAGTTAATAAACTATCTTTCATTTAAAAAAAAAAAACCAACATGGGAAAATGAAAAATATCAGTCTTACGATCTGGCAGAGCCTGGAGGAATAGATTTTTATTGTGTTTACATTGGTTGAAACTACAGCTTTCTAAACAGGGATTCTTTATTGTGTGAGAGGGCTCTGGACACTGTAAAACCTCAAACCCAATTTTTCCAGAACACCCAGTGTTGAGATGAAACCCAAGATTGTCAATAAATTATGTTTCTTTTCTCTCTCAGACTCAGACAAGTATGTCTTTCCACATCCATGTGGGAGAACCCCACATACACAGCTTATATTCTCCAGGTGCTTGTTAGTTAAGACACAGATTAACAAACAGGCTTTTCATGGAACAGTGCTAAAGCAATCAATTCTAGGCAACAGACAAATCCCTGTACTCCAAAAGTCATTATGGCTGGAGAGACTTTATGTGTGCAGAACAACACCTGCACCTCAGAGCGGGATGATAAACATGCCTTCATCCCAATAGTTTCTTTTCCCCTTACACATAATGCAGAAGTTTAATTTGAATAACACAATATGTTTACAGCTGTTCAGGAGGTTATATGTTTTATAATTCATGATCAAAGGAAACTTGCAAAACAATACAGCAATCTACAAATCAAACTGCTTCATGTGTTTGCAGTTATTGACTTATGTGGGAGATGGTGAGCTTGACAGGGATACTTAACTACAAACAGCCATGATATCCTGCATACTAATTATGCTGCCAGTGGGTTGTTGAACAATTGGTCGTTCCTTCCAGTTCCCAGTTGGATGGTTGGTGAAGAAACCTTTTCTTAAGCTTGAAGTCTAATTACCATTTTATGCATATTTCACAATCCAACTTGGCCACTTAAATGCACTTTCAGGTCATGCAGACCTTGGACGTTTGTGTGTACTGTGTTTTTAATGTGAGCATCCATGTGTGAAAAATAAAGGTATAAATATTTTTATACATTCCACCAGCAAGTTCTAACTATTCTCTATACCTGTTCCACATTATGCTTATAAATCAATATGCAATTACCCTCAAACCAGCAATTTTATTTTAATGCTAGATTGTATATTTGACAAACTTTCAAGAGCAGATACAGCAAAGCAAATAGAACATGAACTGCCCTGTTTTTAATATGTTAACTCTGCATTTACTTCCGAAACACCATCAAAGTCACATTACACAGCAGTCAACTTAAAATTTATGGCAATATTTCTTTCATGATGATGAAAGAACAAAAGCTTAATGTCATTTATTGTCTATTTCACAGACAAAGGAGCACCAGCATGCAATTCTACCCCTGAAACACATCTCATCAGGCTACCCACAGACTGTGTTCAACCCGGGACTGACTCCAAGTACTACAATGCTGGCCGCTGTCCTCACAACAAATGTGCTGGTTCCCTAGATTTTGATATGGGCTGCAGAGATGGAGCTGGATTCTGTTGTGGTGTTAAAAATATGGAAAGCAGAATTATTGACTGTGGTAGCTACAGCCTCCCCATCCGTGCTATGATACAGTGCGGTTGTCAGAAGTGTGTGCAGCCAACTGTGCTGGTTCGAGGTCGAGTAGTCACAGCTGACAATAATGAGCCTCTGCGTTTTGGGCACATCTACATTGGTAAAGAGAGAGTGGGTACCACTGGATACCAAGGAGGCTTCACATTAAGAATCACCCCTGACACACAGAGATTAGTTGTAAATTTTGTTGATCCTAGTCAAAAGTTTATTGACACGCCCAAGGTGTTCATCTTTGACAAGAAAAGTGGATCTATTTACCACGATGTGAAAGTGATGAGAAAACAAACACCAATTGATATCAATGCAGGAGAGACCAATTTTATTAGCCTTGGAGAAATTAAAGATGAAGACCCCATAGGGCAGTTGGTTATTCCTCCTAATTCTTTTCATAAGGACAATGGAGAAATCTACGAAGGAACTGTCAAAGCCAGTGTCACATTCATTGACCCAAGAAACATCACTACTGCAGCAGCTGCCCCTGGCGACCTTAACTTTGTGGATGATGAAGGTGACATGCTTCCTTTAAGGACCTATGGCATGTTTTCTGTAGACTTCAGAGATGACTCCAACAAGGAGGTACTTGGAGCTGGCGCAGTCCAAGTCCTCCTTGACACACAGCACGTCAAAATGCAAGAACATATTCCCCAGATGAAACTGTGGTCTTTAAATCCCGACACAGGAGTCTGGGAAGAGGAGAGCGACTTTTCTTACAGCACAACAACTACTGGTGGTCATGGAAGGAGCAAGCGCGAGGAGCGCACATTCCTCATAGGCAACATGGAAATCAGAGAACGCAGACTTTTCAATTTAGACGTACCTGAAAATAGACGCTGCTATGTCAAAGTTCGTGCCTACATGAGTGACAAGTTCCTACCTACTGAACAGCTGGAGGGTATCGTGATTAGCTTGATAAACTTGGAGCCCAAGCCTGGTTATTCTTCTAATCCCAGGGCATGGGGCCGCTTTGACAGTGTCATAACAGGACCTAATGGGGCCTGTTTACCAGCTTTCTGTGATGCCCAGAAGCCTGATGCTTACACAGCTTATGTCACAGCAATGCTGGGTGGGGAGGAACTAGAGGCAGCTCCTTCCTCCCCAAAGATGAATCCAAACATCATTGGAGTCTCTCAGCCCTATCTAGATAAAATAGACTACCAGCGTTCAGACCATGATGATCCAGCATTAAAGAAAACTGCCTTCAAAATCAATTTGGCAAAGCCTAACCAAAACAATTTTGATGAGACCAATGGGCCAATATATCCATATCAGAATTTAATAGCTTGTGAAAATGCCCCTGTTGATGCTAATCATTTCAGGTTTTTTAGAGTAGAAAAGGACAAGTATGAATACAACGTTGTTCCCTTTGAGGAGAATGATTTGACAACCTGGACAGGAGATTACCTGTCCTGGTGGCCTAACCCCCAAGAGTTTAGAGCATGCTTCATCAAGATCAAAATTCTTGGACAGAAAGAAGTCATGGTCAGGTCAAGGAATCTGGGAGGAACACACCGAGAGACAAAGGGCCAGCTTTATGGAATTAGAGACATTCGCAGCACTCGGGATATGCGAGAGTCCAATACCTCAGCAGCATGTGTAGAGTTCAAATGCAGTGGCATGTTATTTGACCAAGCTGAGGTGGACCGGTCCCTCATATCAATCCTTCCACAAGGTAACTGCCGCAGGATCAACACCAACAACCTCCTACAAGAGTATCTCATTAAACATCCACCAGTGGCTCAAAACAATGAGTCTCATGCTTTCACCATGTTAGCACCCGTTGACCCTTTGGGACACAACTATGGTATCTACACAGTCACAGACCAGAACCCTAGAGTGGCCAAAGAGATCGCTATTGGGCGCTGCTTCGATGGCACCTCAGATGGTTTCTCCAGAGAGATGAAGTCAGACTCTGGAGTTGCACTTACCTTCAGTTGTCCAGAGAGGAAAATCAACAGGGAAAGCCTTTTCCAGCGTCTGCAGACCAACCCAGGTCAAACTTTGTCTCAGATGGCGAGGGACATGAGAGAGTTAGATGGTCTGCAGATGAGGAGATCATCCACCCAGGTAGTTGCTTATCCTTCAGAGCAACGGGGTAGGACCCAGAATCGCAGAGTCACCTCAACCACCAGAAGAAGAGTATCTACACGCATTCAGTAATGCCAACAGAAGTGATAAAAAGTAGGTTGAAATAATATAATTTGATCAGTGTTTACACTAGCAATCACATCAAAATGATATATCTATAATAATCTTTTCTTTATATTGTTAGGTCTTCAGTTGAGAGTCATATGATGGCATCAAGTTCAGAAGATTGTCTGTCTGCTGATGAGTGTGAATCCCTCCTTTACTATGAAAATCACAAACCCGAGACAGACATCAATTTAGAAAACTCATTAGGTCTGACGTTTATTCGAAGAATTTGGTATATTAATTTCTCCCATCCACGGTAAAAGACAGGTATCATTTGTTTTTATGTAACTTGGTGACCAGCTTTTATTGACTTTGCTCTCATTTTATGAATGAATACACTAAATTGAGGGTTGAAATTGGAACTTTTATAGAGCTAATTTGTGGCATTCCACTTCCATAGTGGGTGTTTTTGCTGACATATCTTGATGCTTGACCCAAAACCAGAAATTTAAAAACTATAAATACTATGGTAGACCCCAAACACTTGGTAATTGGCCATAGCTTTCCACTGAACTCATGCTTTTCCTCAAGATCAGAGAGAAACCAATGTGAGGTCCTTGTTGTCTGAAGCAGACACTGAGCCCTTATTATACAAACTCAGAAACTCTCCATGAAGTGGAGGAACATGCAAAAGAGACAGTGGGGTGAAGCATGCCACCCAGTGAACAGAGAATCTTTTCAGCCATGCTTCTCAGTGTTTTTCATTAGTGTACCATATTGCCAACTGTGATTCAGACAGACGTTCTTCCACACTTACTTAAAATGTGGAAGACTGAGGCTGTTGTCATGACAAGCAAGGACCTTACTCTAGACTGGCGCTTCAAAATAACGATAATTGTTTTTGGAAGCATGACATGATTTCCTTCCCCCCCTCTGCACATTCCACATTAGAACATCACCAAACAAAGTGTTACTTATAATAATCTATTCCTCAATACTTTCATTCTCAGCAAGAAGCTCTTTCAGGGTCTAAATGAACTTTGTTTTTGTTCTAGGGCAAAGTGTTTATGATCTGCCTTTATATCTTGAAGTGCAATAAATATCATTAAACTTGAGAATGAATAAAATTCAGCATGTTTCAAACTATAACAGTTCATGAAAAGTGCTGCTGGTGAATTAAATAAGTTTTTCATGTTGCATGTTGTGTGGCTAAGGTATTTGTACCTTGCACAAGAATCTTGTTGTTGATTTAGTTGTGTGATTTTCAGCCAATAACTGAAGTTGTGTTGTGCAACTCTTTGACTCTCTGAGTCACTGTTTTTTTTTTTTTCATTCTTTGTAGCATGAATCTGCTGACTTTACAATAATCTTTTTGACTTCAGTTTGCAATCTTGTTAGTAGGACAAAAAAACTCCATTGTCATTTCTTAATTAACAAAACATGATTTCTTAAGCATGAGAATTCAGAAGAAACACAACTTGTGTTTACAAGTCAGGTTTTTATTAAGCTGTGTAAAAGTATGAGTAGCAATACAAATAAATGTAGACTATAACGCCATATGGATATGGAAATAGACACATGAATTGAGTTTTTGGCTACTTTAACTGAACTAAGTAATAGGCATGGAGTTTACTCAGTGATTAAATCTATTGTTTATCTGCAGTATGGGGTTTTGCAGACCCATGGGAGAAACCCTTCGAGCTGAACTAATCCCAAAATGAATAAGGTGCACTATGGACCTTGGAGAAACCAGAAGAGGCTGACAAGTAAATATAAGCCTGCTGCTAATTAGAAAATAAATTACATATTCTCTTGAGAACTGTAAAAACAGTTTGACTTTCACAAACAACCAAATTGAACTTAAGCAATCAGCAATAAATTGGGCACAAGAGTATTATGGACACATATTTCCTTTGAAATTGCTACCGAGCTCTCTGCACATTTAACATTTGAAGATGTCTTTTTTTTCTCAGTTCATTTGTGCTGTTATATTTTTAGTTCTGATGTGCAACAGATTTATCATTTAATATGCTGTAAATGGTATCATTTCAAACTTATAAATCTTTCTATGTGGAGCACATAACAGCACTCCAAACATAGATCTATAGCTTGGCAGCCTGTGCAAACTTCAGAATTATCATTGACCTCTCTAATCACAGGCCTGTGGGCTGTGTGTGAACGAACAGTTCAGATGTCCAGTTGGAAACAAACATGTCCCAGCAGCAGATACAGCTTCCACCCCGTAAGAAAGATGATGATTGAATCCAGGTGTAGGAAGAGATAAGTCCTATAAAATGCAATAGTTTGTGAGGTCAGCTGAAGGGGCCAAACAGATGTAGAGCAACTAAAGGAAATGTTAGACCAAAGACATCAGAAGGAAGAGAAGCAAGATTATCTAGTGATGGGTTTAATCATTTCAGGGTACGGTTTGAAAAAGAAAAAAGGGAAGGGAAAATATTAGTGGTCTTTGGCCTCATAGCCCATCACTTACAGAATCTTGAGCTTTGAAAGTGGTTGCACATGGAAGAATGCAGATTTTCTTCAGGGAATGCTTTGACAGGAGAATTGGCTTATTCATGAGAAGAAGTTATCAGGAGAGCTTGAAGGACAAGGTAACAATAATAGCCTGAGTAAACCATTATGTAAGGCTTTGCATGGAAAAATAAGCTGTGCTCTCCAAACAGCCACTTTGTCTTTAGGGAACTTCAAAGGAGATTAAAGAACCTCTGCAATGTTTGGTTTAATCGCTCAAGAAAAAGTTTCCAGATACTTTAAAATCAAATAAAGACAGTTTGAGCCTGAAACCAACAGATAAAAGAAGATGAAAATATTCCTTTTTTAATTAAAAGAAACTGTTTATCTTGACTCATTGGCAGTAGTAGTGGCAAACCTTTTACTTTATTTAGTGTCAGAATCATGAATATGATTTATGTATTTGTGTTTTAAACTTCTAAATAAATTGTTTGACATTTGGAGTTAGCTGGGTACTGGCTGTATTTTTTTAATGAACCCACTGATGTAAGGGTATCATCACTATTCTCATCTCCAAACTCTGGCAAGGAGGAGAATGAGCGTTTTTCCCAAAACGGGGAACTAATGTCTAAAGCATACTATTGGTATAGTTACAGCTTTGCAGAATTCTTGAATGGTAGAAAATTGGATATTTTCAAGTGTATTTCAATCCATCTGGCAAAATTTGAGGTTTTTTGTGGCAACTGATATTCGAAAAAAAAAAAAAAGAATCTAAGGAGTGGATTTTTATTCAAAATACTTGACCTGAGTTTGCCTCTGTTCTGCAGAAAAGCACAAGTCTCTTAATCCACCAGAAACCATCCACAATTTATCAGAAACTTAAGCGTAAACAGACATATCCATTTTCTCTTCTGTATAGTCCAGCAGGGTCTCAGGGAGATCATAATTTATTCACAAGACGGTCAGCCTTACACCTTTCCACCGCTTTCTGGAGGACATGGAGAGAGTTGCATACTTGCCACTGCACCCCAGGAAGAAATCCTGAGTAGTAAAAGAATTACATAAATCAGCTCTTGATAATAGTCTGTAATGCTAACTATTGCATGGAGATGCTGAATGCTTTGTTTCTCTCTGAATTAGGTCTTTATGTGTAAATTGTGTATTGTATTAAATTTGGTATAAATGTACGAACGAACAAGTGTAAATAAATGATTTTGTGTAAACATTTTGTTTGATGTTGTCCTCTGAACTGTGTATAAGTTTAACAAATGAACAGTCTAAAAATTGGAAAAAGTTTATTTAACATGCATATATATTTTTAATAAATAAAATGCATAGATCTAGTTTTACTTTTTCCATCTTACAACAATAAACAAAGTTTACAACAAACATGATACTGATGATACTAACTTACAACAGAGGGGTGAATTTAAATGCATTGGTGTATGCAGTCCCAGAGACATACACTAGAAATACAAAAGAATATAAAATACATTTTAGGAAACATAACAACATTCTGATGAGAATCCCAATTTTCCCAATGTGCCTCAAGCGTCTCAAAACATTCCTGCGGAATCTCAAACCGTTACTTTGACTTTTCTACTGACACAAAATAGCCGTATCTCCACTTTGTTTGCACATTACCCTTCAGGTGATGAAATGTAAGACAACACAGCGAGACGTCTGGTGCACATAACATTTTTAACCAGTGGAATTATTATTGTAATAAAGTTGCACAACAGGGAGCACAGTAGGGAGGAAAACTGGAGTGTTGAGCCACACTGTCATTGACACCTTCGTGACGGGGTTCTGTGCGTCTGCCAGAAAACGAAGCTGACAGAAAATATAGTGAGTGACTGCTCTCACCACGAAGAAAAAAACAACAACACACTGGCATCACTGCTCACACTCACACACGCACAGCTAGGAAAACACATTTTTCTTAAGTCAGTGGTGCATTTCAGGTCGTGAACCTTCCTCCGGCGCCTTACTAACCGTTCCTCGTAAATCCCACTGCGTCAGTAACAGACAAACCTGTCTGTGCAGAAGACAGGAATGAAGAGAAATGCTGATGGAAACGTGTTAGCTGTGGAATTGCCACCAACTGTAACCACAGTGTCCTTGATGTGTTTTCTATTTGCTTAAACTCTAATTGGGTTAAAAAAAAGTTTTGCAAATAAATCCTGGAAGAGAGTTTCTTCCTATGTGACATCGCTTCAAGGGCACAACTAAACAAGTCTGCCTCTCAAGTCTGGAATAATAGGAAATATAGTAAACCATGAAATAAAATGACACTTAGATGCAAAATGTGGGCTTTACTAAAGGAGACCTGTACTGGTTATTCGAAAACGCTAACATGCAAAATATGATGATTCTTTTCAAGAAATCAAGACGATGGTGTTCAGTTTTTACTCATTTTTACTCTTTATTTTATCAATTTTAATTGAATTAAAAACTCATAGTGCTACATTTTGGATACTCCTATTGCCTCTGTGATTCGAAAACCAAACTGTCAGTCTGCTGACTTAGCATCTTGGCGCAATAACCGTTTTTTCAAGACTTGCAGTACAGCCAGTGGATATCCAGGTCAAGCCTTTCTTTTCTGTTAACAAAGCAAATATAAAATTAAACTATCATCAGACAAGATTGCAGTTTGGCGAATGCGTTCCTGTTTTTGCTCCCCACATGGATTTCTTTATTTGGGTGTAACCGAAGCCTGCTCAAATGCGATTGGTCAACAGAACTCGGATTACAAGTGGATTGTAAACGGAAAAAAATCTGTTCGGAGTTTTGGTAATTTATATTTGAATTATAAACAGCATTTGGAAGGATTTTCAGTTTCTTCAAACAGATTTGTTTTTGCTTGCTAGTGCATATCAGTGCAACAAGGCAGAGAGGCTGAGAGCTTGAGAACTGAGATGAAAAATGGTGAGATCCACTCCAATTACAGGGTTTTGATCAACAATGAAATGGAAAGTGCAAATGGCTCAAATCTGAA
Source organism: Rhamphochromis longiceps (assembly GCF_057381845.1). Classification (NCBI taxonomy): domain Eukaryota; kingdom Metazoa; phylum Chordata; class Actinopteri; order Cichliformes; family Cichlidae; genus Rhamphochromis; species Rhamphochromis longiceps. The sequence continues at coordinate 5,349,927 of NC_140578.1, read as the reverse complement.
GGCAAAAAACTAAAGTGCACATCAAATTTACTCTGCAATATTTCCACTAAAAATCACGATATTTTCTTTTTAAGGAAGAAAAAAAAACATGAAACTGCATAAATCCACTACCTTTATCTTGCATCTATTGTGTTATCAAAAATCAACAATAACCTGCTGATTCTGCAGGTTAAGTGCCTGCGCATGGTTCTCCATCTCGAATGCCAGCAGCAAGAAAAACGCAAGAAACTCTCCTGGATGTGGTCCTGAGAATACAGCAATCCAAGAGAAACAAAACTGAGAAAATGAGAGATACGGCTTAGAAATGTTTTTGGACGGCTTGGGTTTGTGGAATAAGTCTCAAAACAAACTACATTAGGTTCATTACACAAGTCTAACAAATGGACAGGAGGACAAAGCACCTGCTCTGAGGTAGATCAGCTTTTCCGATCTGGAGGAAAAGGCTGTAAGGACAGATGACTTCTGTGCTTCACATAAACATTTCCATCCTCCAGCTTGACTTCATACACTTGTTGCTGCAAAAAAAGTAAACAAAGAAAAAGAAACAGAAGTTAGAACAAAACACAACTCCCTAAGCTACTTTAGGAGTAACCTTCCAAGTCAAAAAAAACCCTGCCTGTCATAACACACAGTTTGATGTTGTTTAGTCTAACATTTGACATGAGTGACATAAAGTGATGTATATTTAAATCATATGTGGAAAACGATGAATGTAAAAGAGGATAAAATGTCAAGCTTGATTTTTTTCATTGGAACAAAACAAAACAGAAGATCTCAAGCTGAACATCACCTTAACTCTATCTGACGAGCTTTGATTTTTATGTCCTGTCTATCAAAAACATGCCATCTGTCTAAGATTAAAGGATAATTGATGTGAATGCATCAAGTCTTAGTATCAGCTTTTAGTAAATGTAAAGAACCTGATATACATTCAGGTGCCTAAATTTACTGCTCCTACATGCAAGTTAAATAAAGTGATTAATCAACACTCCTTATAAAAAGCGTTTTTGGTGTAAAACTAAAGCAGCATTATCAGGGCACACTTTATTACTGACCTGTAGTGATGTCCCTGACTTCCCAGTCCTGAGATCAAAGTTATAATCATGCCAGGGACAGAAGACCTGCAGGACTCCGTCAGCCTCCTCAATGTCCCCCTCACACAGAGGACCGCCTGGATTTCCGCACGGGAAACTGTTAATAACCGTTTATTCTCATAACAATCCCTGCTGCCATCTTTATTCTAGAAAAATGCGATACTTTCATGACACTAAAACTTAAGACAGCAGGGGGCATGATGCTATTTCCCCTCTCAGCCTTCTCTTATTTTAACAGTTAAATCACCCACAGAGACATTTTCAATAGGCTGCATATAAAAACGCGACGTGACGCGTTTGCAATGTTATACATATAACTGCGCTCTAGTCTCGCGTTTTAAAGGCCCTGCTAAAGCTAAATCTAAGCGGGTATAAATGTGTTTTTGTTGTTGTTGTTGTTGTTGTTGTTTTTACCGGAGTGTGAACAGCGAGCATCCATTGCGAAAAACTCCCCCTTCACATAGAAGAGGCAGACATCGGAATCATAGCCGAGAGAGGAGTGCATTAAACGGCAGCGCTTCTTGGAAAGCTCCGAGGCAGGGCCTATGAGTCTCCATGAAACGCCCCCCGTGTTTCCCTCTTCATCTCCGGAGCCAGAAGCCATAAAGAACGGCGAAATGACCTGTTTTTTCTATTTTGCACTACTACAGGCCTCCCTTTTTCCGCCGGTGCAAATGGATTTGACAGATCGCTCTGTGCAAATATTCCATATTAACCACCAGACCGACTGGTACAACGCTCATCCGATCGCACTGACCTGCTACCATCCCTGCTGCAGCCTGCCAGCAAACCGCGGGACGCCGTCAAAAAAAGGAGACAGCACAGCGCACAAACACAGAGCTACATATGAATATGACTGTAGCCTAAATGATGAATGAGCAGAAAAGTTAGCCTAGGCTACTCGAAATCTGCTAAAGCTGTGCAGGCTATCCGTTAGAACTGCAGATGCTCTAAAAACAACAACAGCAGCAGCAGCAGCAGCAGCAGCAGCAGCAGCTATTGGAGTTTAAAATGCAGATGCAGAAATCCATCACAAATGCATTTGTTGCATTATGAATGGGCGGTGATCAGAACCTTAATGTTCTTTGATTACAGTCTGTAACATCAGGTCGCTCTTTTTTTAGTCTTTTATATTCAAACAATGCACACACAAAGAAAAAAAAATCCCATTATGGAAGCTTTCTTGGTGGCCCATTGAGTTTATTGGAAAACTTAAATTTAGCCTACCAAGTATTGGACATCTTCCAAAGGAGTGTGCTAAATGTGGAACATTAGTTTTTATGTACTGTGTAAATAGTTCGAAATAATTTCTGTTATTTGGTACAAAGCAGGTTATTGTTCCTTCACTGCACATTCCATACTGTGCTCCAGACAGGTATTTCTACTGATTATTTTCAGGTTAACTTTTTCCACGGTGCAATTTTCTTAACTGTTATGTCAGTTCTGTGATCTTGCGGCAGCAAACAAAGAACATATACAATTTAACCAAATAAAGACATTAAAACACATATAGAACAACTTTGGTCTGTCAGTTTAACCACACTGACAACCATCGTGTGAGTCCACATCAGCCATCTGTCTTTGATCAAAGTTAAAGGGCTCATGATTAACACTATGTACAAAGCTGACCTTTAGAGTAGTACCAAATTTGAGGTTTCTGTGATCTACAAATTTGTTCAAATGATAATGTGCAAAAAGCAAAAACGCACACATTAAATGATAACCTGCATTTTTTAAAACTATTATTCAAATTGTTTTAAATCACTTTATTGAGCCAGTAATTATGCAGGTGGTAGTTTTGCCTTTAAGTAATGTGCCGTAGTGTCTAGACTGGAGTGATGCAAAACAGAGGCCACTTGTTCTGAATCGTGATTTTGCGAAACTGACTCATGTAAGTGTGCAACACGAGTGAAGAGCAGAATAGCAATATTGTGAAAATGTGTCAGGGACAGGAAGAACTAATGGAACTGCATCTTGTCAAGAGTTGGTGCTCTGCGAATGTAGATGCAAAGCAAGGGAGAGCCAATGCAAAGAAATTTGAGCTAAAATGCGTATGGAATGTGCCTGAAGTCACGATTCACCTCATTCTCCTTGCAGTTTAATATTTAAAAATATTACCAGCTGCCATTTATGAACAACTGTCAGTGTTTCTTCAGCCGAGTCATATCACCAGTTAGATTTTGTGTGCAGCCGTACTGAAAGATAAAGTTTGAGATTCCGTGTCAAGCAAACTTTCTGAATGCTTGCTCCTAAGAAATTGCTACGTTGTCCTCTAGATTACTGTAAAATCTGTACCTTTGATATATGCCTGGACCAACTGTGTATATGCAGTGCAAATAAAAAAATATCTCAGACATATTTACGCTGAATATTAGAAAGAGCAGTTGCCACCAGCAACTGCTGCTGGTATTACAACACACCTGTCACTCAAAGTAGAGACATTTCAAGCCTTAATAAAGTTTAAATTATTAAATTATGTATATATAAACAAAAATGAAACATCTGTATAATTATTATAAAGCGGGAAATGAGCCATTGAGAACAAATTCTTTTTGTGTGTGTTTGTGAAAGCTGTAAATTTCATACTTTAACATAGGATCCCGTAGGCTTTTACCATAGGCATTACAAAAGATGGAAATGAAGTCAGTGTGCCTTAAAGACCTGCATCTTATCTCAAGGCCAGCAGATGGCGATAGTTATGGTTGCAAAAGACTAGGTCCTACAGAAGACTGTGGAAAAACGGCTTTCGCTATTGACCTGTAAACACTTTCCTGGTGGGTTTATGGGTTTAATCAGTCATTTTTTGTCATAGTGAATACAAAAAATTCTGTTTATTTTGTAAATATGGGTCAATTATTTTCAAAAAGGAGAATTATCCAGGGAATGCTCACTGGGTAGAGGCTCATTGTTTGAGTAACGATTGACAACACATTAGGCGGTACGCGAGCACTTTCACAATCAGACCTCCCCCTCCTCATTGTTTTTTTTTTTTTTTTTTTTTTTTAAACTGAGAACCGTCACCAAGATGTTAGCATTGCAGAGGAACATAGTCGGAAAATCACTAAATTGCACTCCATCCAGCACAGTGCTATATATTGCCAACCAAGTCTAATTGCACTGTGTGAGTGGTGGTAGCTTCTACACTTTGCCTACTTCTACCTCTCTCTACACAACTGCTTGCCTATCGACAAGATGTTAGGTCAATGTTACCTCTGCTTCACCAATGTGTTTTGTTTTTCTGTGCAACACAGCCAAATCTTTTATACTGTCTGTTGGTTTTTTGCCTTCTTTTGGAACCAGCCTTTTTTGGTCAACTGTATTAGACAACTGTAGCTTTTTGGCATTTCTTAATGAATTAATTTTCTTTTTCATTGCCACTTTATGTTTAAAAGTGTATTATAGCTCTAAATTACATCTGTTTCTTTTTGTGACGGAATAGAATCATCCAGACACTACACTACAGTGCACAGCCTTTGCATGTGCTCCTCAGGAAGACTTTAAAGGACTATAACAGTTCTGACCGCTCATTCATTGTTTCTGCAGATGTCTGTATTCATGAGCGTGACTGAGTATAAGCTCCACCTTTGCAGGAACATTTAGAACAACAAGGGTGCAATATTATATGGCAAAGGTAGCATTTATATATTAAAAAAAGAGATTATTACCATTATAAACCATTCTGTACAACTTTCTAGCTGTGAACTATAAAAACTTTGTAAATAGGCTAGATATATTACACGTGAGGGAAGAGATGGGATAATTCTCATAAGTCTTCACAGTCTGAAATAAAATGGATGGAGAGTGTTCTTTGATTCTTTTTTCTCAATATCACTTGCAGAGACATTTGGTCTCCCCTTCTCTGCAAATTAAACTATAATTTAGACAAATGCAATATTTGTGTGCCATGTTTAAACTACAACTCACTGAGGAAGTAGGATATCACAGTGTATGATACTCTGTTATTCAGTCTGGCAGAAGACCAATTTATCTAAGCATGACTAATTAATCACTTCCACATGAAAACTACTGAACATGAAAAATTAAAACAGCATCACAGCTACAAGTTAATTTAACTTTGGGGATTGTTTAACAGTGAATCATAGCAGCATTTGTCTGGAAATACCCAGCTTAAAACAAAAAACCCCAAACCCAACATTAAAACACAGCTGGAAATAATTTGCCATGCTGATTACAGGTAGACTTGAGTTGTGCAGCCTCCACCTCATAGATTGGAAAATGACCAAAGGTGTTTATTTTCAACAGTGCTTCCAAGAATTACTTATTAAAAGGTTGGATTCCTAAGGTTATGTAATAGGTGGCAGAGGATTTCAGCCAAAAAAAAGCCACACAGTGAAGCGGGCAGTGTGCAGGTTTCAGGTGGCACTAACAAACTGACAGTCATAACCAACAGCTTTGCTTTGGTATGGAGAAAGGTGACAAAACATGCTGCGCTTATGTGGGGAATAAATTAAATAAGCTCCAAGTGATTTGAGTTTTTGGAGAGTAAAAAAATAACAATTATAGAAATGAAAATGATGTATTGTGGAAAGTCTGAATCAGTAGGCTGGATGGGCTTAATAAACAAAGCTGCAGACAGTGAGAAACAGGCCAAAATGATCGCAGGAGCATTCCACTGTCTATAAATTTCTTTGACTTCTCATTGCAGCACTTCGACCACTGGACAGTTTAACTATTTGCTTGGGGCAAAATTCGGTGTGGAGAAAGTCTGGCTCAGATGGGATTCTAGACTCAGAGTGGAGCCAAACCTCATCCATCATTAGCTCCATCTTGTCCACAACCCAGCACCCACCCTAGTCTAGTAACTCATCCGCCAAGGATGGATGGAAGACCAGCTCTCCAGCCAAGATGGTTTTCATTAGCTAAGCAAATGCTTAGCCCAAACCTAAAACACCACTCCCAGCTTTCTCTGCTCCTTATTTTAATAGAGCTTGTCATTCAAGTGTGCTTAAAGTGAGAACAGTGTCATTTCCTATAAAAAAAAACTCCTAAAATTTACAGCATAGCTTTTTTTGTTTGTGATATCCCCTATAACTGTGCAACCATTCAAATGCAAATCCAGACTCAGCTCTGATCGTTAGTGGACAGGCAACTGAAACCAGAGCTGACGCTTCAGCCAAGTCTCAGTCTCTGACTCACAAACCTGCATTTCATCCTGTGTTGTCCCATTTTTTAATGAGGTATTTGGAGACTCTTTGCTTCCTTGCTGTTAATTGGTCTGGAGATATATCCTCCAGTCTACACTTGAGCTGGGGTGCATGCAGCTGAAGTCGTGGCTTGATTCACAACAAGCAGGTGGCAACAAAATAGTACAAAGTCACTGCTGGTCAAAAAAAAAAAAAAAAGTCTGTCACATGATCTTAATGAGTTCAAAGCATGTTGGTGAATATTGTTACTTTCACTGTGAGTGAGGCTAACTGTTAAGCCTGTGTCCAGTCTTTAACATTTTATGTTTATAGTTTTCATATTTGCAGTCTTTTAATTCATTATTTGTCCATTCATTTACCCCTTCTTAAAAAAGAAAATATGCATAATTTACAAACATTCAGTCACTGCTTCAGACTGATGATTGAATTAGAACTGGACTTTGTGTAAAAATTAAAGGCCTAAAATGATTCAAACACCAAGAAAGACAGAGCAAGAGAGCTCTGATCAGGGTGTAACACAGTCTTAAGTCCAAGAAGAGTAAATAAAAAGAAAACAGCCTAAATGGTATTTGGAAAGAAGCCACTCAAATCCTGAAGTTAAAGCAGTTGGATATTCGATCCTTTTTCAAGAAGGAAATCCTCAGCTTGAGGGTTGTGATGAAGGCAGCTCTGCCCTCTCTGCTCCAGATTTCATAAAGGTTTGATGATGTTTGAATAAGGTTACTGCGGAGGCCACATTCTTGTTCTTTGATTTGTGTAACAATCATTATGGGTGCATCAGGGTCTTGGAAAACAGGATCATAGTCAGGGAAAAGTGTTTTTTGCTGCACCTGGATTGGTATAACAGTCTCATTCTTTGGCTGTCGTATTACCACGCAGAGCCATAATCAGATTTAATGACACGAGATGGCTGCTCACGCCATTACAGATTTACAATATTAAACTGCTGGCGGCAGCTGATGCAGACTAAAGGCATCATTTGGTTTTACCCAAACATAAAGCTGCAGGAGGAAAGGAAAATGGGTGAAAGGCGAGTTAAGTCACCAGACCAAATTTTGGTCTGAATTGTGGAAACTTACAGAAAACAGGACAATGAACAGGCTCTCTGTTACAACCACCCACCCACGCCCACACACACATCCACACCCACACCCACACACAAAGGATGTGCACTAGATAGATACAAACTGAAAGCTTTATCTGAATTACTGATCTTTTAAGGCATGAAGTATTCATCATGTCAGTGATATCATTGGTGCAGAAAAGTAAAAAGCAGTTTTTATATGAAGAAAAGCATGCTTTTTATTTTCAAGTGATAACTATAACCAGATCATGGATCTTAAATAACAGTCACACTATATAATAGAGAGAGAGAGGGAGAGAAAGCGTCAAACCAATTTCCAAATGACATTACTTCATAAAGTGTGCCTTATTTAACTTCCAAAAAATCTTAAATCTTACTATGTTTTCTCCAACCGGTTTGTAGAGGAAAGACATAATTTAATTGCACTCGTGAGACAACAAGAGCATGACTTTGAGATGCTGAGTCACTCTCTGTAAAGTCTGTGCCCCCCACCCCCCACCTTCACCTCCTTACGTGTCTGCAGGAGAGATCAGACTGTGCTACATTCCTTCCTTCATGTCCTCAGTCCTGATTATATCCAGACACAATACATCTTGTTCTTCAAGGCTCCCAGCTTAGCACACAGACTGTTTGAGGTAGTAGTGTCTGAAGAGGGGAGGCAGGAGTTCACCATCTGAAATGTAGACATGTAGTTGTCATGGGGGTGCCTCTGTGATGATGATTTTACATTGCACCATATGGTTTATGTTGAATTGTGTTGACATATGGTGCTGATTGGATAAAATAAAATCAGCTATACTTTGTATAGTTTTAGCCAGTGCTGAATTTAATCAGTCGGTGGCTGTGAACCAGAATATGGAAAATTGACATAAATCAATGATACTATGATTAGCAACCTGCAATCTGAGTTTGAGGACTCTACTGACATAAATTTCACCTTAATTAATGGGCTGAAAGCCAAATCATCAGGCGTATTAAATATTTGCACAATACCCAATATATAATGGATAAAATCAATCTTCAACCAATTGATTAAAAGACAGGTAAACATTGTGTCTGTCATGGATGAATGATAAAATGTAAACATCATAGGTCGCCAGATATCAGAATATCAGATGATCATTAAAGTCATCAGGATTCGTCCACTGAAAACCATGAATATCTGTAATAAATAGAAAGAGATATTTCTGTCCAGGCTAAAAGTGCTGTAAAACAGCATACCATTTGTCACCATCCCAAGTGGTATACTGCTGGCCTAGGGCAGGGGTTGGGAACTCCAGGCCTCAAGGGCCGGTGTCCTGCAGGTTTTAGATATCACTCTGGGTCAACACACCTGAATCAAATGATTAGTTCATTACCAGGCCTCTGGAGAACTTCAAGACATGTTGAGGAGGACATTTAGCCATTTAACAACAAATTTGCCATGTGTGGAACTAATAAAGGTTACATTATCTTATATTAAATGAGCTGTGTTGGCCTTTTGATAAATTCTTGGTTTTGTCACTTCTTGCAGTCACATGCAAATACGTGAACACACGTTTATGTTATTCTAGATTTAGTGATCTGAATTCTGAACTCAAATATATCTAATAATCTTCAAGCATAAATTTCATTTATTTATTTGTTTGTTTTTGCATACCTGTTCAAAACAATAAAATATATGCACACTTTAACTTTCTTATTCATTCTTTTGACTAATGCAGAACATCCCACAACACACAGAAGCAGACTGTAATAAAAACAGGACCTTCACAAACCCATTTATACTGCTGTTAGAAGCATAAGCTACAATTATAAAGCAAGAGTCACAATTATAAGTAGACTTTCTGGCACAAAAGGACAGAAAGCAAATCACCTTTCAGTCAACAGATGTCTACACCACTGGACCCTCTGAAAAACATCAGGCGATATATTATTAAATTCCAGTCCCAAGGCTCACAGAGGCCAGCATATTCAATAACTTTGCTTCTACAGTACCATGCCAACAACCTGTAATTTGTCATGGTATATAATTTCTTATGGTACCATCAGGCTATTTGCCAATTTAGCTTCGGCTTTTTTTTTTACCTTTGGACATGGAGCCAGTCCACATAAATTCCTGGAGTTTTACCAGAGGTAGGATATTATAAAGACAGTACAAATCTCATTTAAATATGTCACAAACAGATGTGGGTCTGAGTTAGGACAAAAGAAAAGGAAAAGTAAGGAAAAAGAAAAACAAAGAAACTGCTCCTGGAACATTGCATTCAAAAGTTACCCATGCACACGTGCTGTTTAGGCTATGTCTGTTACTGTCTGTTGCAATCAGCAGGACTGACTATAACTTTCCTCCCTAGGATACTTCAAGCCTCACAAGTGTGCAAATGTCCCATAACAGCACTCCTGCAGGAACGTGCTGTTCTCCATTGCCCTCGAAAATAGAGAGGATGTTTTATGAGGGAATATTACAGCCTGGAACAATATAGATCAGAGATTGGATAATGACTTTCTCATAAAGTAAACAAAAATCGAACTTGTACGTAGGTGCTTTGTTTTATAGAACAGATGATAAAACAGTTCATTTGGTAAGAAAGGTTTGTGAGACATATTCTGCTCTGTACTTACACAGGAGATCAACAGAAGCTATTCACAGTAAAACTGGCCTCTATGTCATTCCAACAGCAATATATCTAAAATGTTCCCCAGGTTTCCATCAGAGATGGTGGTGTAATAGTCAGAGGACATATAAAAGATTACTAAACAACATCAAACTAGACATAACCATCAATCTTATGCATAAGCTTTTTACAATGAATGTTAGGTTTTAAGAAAAGAAAGCTTGGCTCTATAAAAGGCCATTTGACAGACCATGAAAGGAAAGATGTAATCTGCGTTGGCCCGTGGCTTTCAACCACATCACAGCACTCAGTTCAAACATTCCCTCCAAGCGCGCTGTCCCACAGAGTATGAGAGCACACAGGGCTTACGGTGGAAGGATCGATTTGTAAAGGGGGACCCTCCATCTGGGAAAGTGAGCATTCGGAGACAAAGGTTTCATGGTGTGAAAGCTCAGCATGTTCACTGTTTTTGTAGCATCTTCAGGGAGAGTCCTGTAATGTTTGGACCAATGAGGATACATTTACAATCATTGCTTATGTATCAAATTTGACTCCATCTTCACTAAATTTTATAATCTTTTCTCAAACCTTTCTGGTCAAGTGATACATCAGGCAACCGGTAGAGTCGTGTCCACCAAAGTTTTGGGGACACTTACTGGGCTCAAAGTAGATTTGTTCATTTCAGATACAGTTTCATTAAATTTTCAGCTTTATTCATTCACACAGCTTTGGATTTATTATAGTTGGTGAAATGCTTTTCTACATTCAAGATATTTAAAGTATTGGGACTTCTTTCTTAGGGTCTCTCTGGGCACTCCAGCTTCCTCCCACAGTCTAAAGACATCCTGTTAGTGATGTTAGGTTAACTGTTGATTCTAAATTGCTCATAGATGTGAATGTGAGTGTGAATGATTGTCTGTCTCTCTGTGTTAACCCTATGCCAGACTGGTGACCTGTCCAGAGTGTAACCTGCCCCTCACTCTATGGCGGCTGTGCAACCCTAAATTGGATAACTGAAGAAGATGGATGGATGGATAGATTGATATGACCCTTGAAATTTTACTCAAAATGTAGTTTTTGAAAAAATTTTAATCATCAGAAAACAGATTGTTCCAGTGGTAACTTATTTCTTATTTGTTTGATTTTATATGTATTTTTGCTTCATAAAATGCGCCCAATTCTTTTCAAACTGAAATATTTCTGCAGGGTACCTTTCGACTCGCTCACTTTCTATCACCTACATCTTTGTGTGGTGATATCGAAACAAGACCCATATATAACTGCTAAGATATGCATCGTAAGTAATCATTGGAGTCTCACTGAGGAGGGAAGTTGCAAGTGTAATTTCACTGTTGCTAACATACGTCTCTTCTCTCCATTGGTTGTAATTCACCACAATTTTGCTATGTTTTGAACTTGCAGCACATTTGGTTTGTAACTATAGCAACATGTTGCACAGCAAGCTTGTACAGTTATGATTTTATCATCTGCACAGAAACCACTTCGCATGCGTCAAACAAAAAATGCATTAATTGGCTCTAGCGTGTAAATAACTCTTTCAACACCAAGGATTTCAACAACAACCAAGAGAAGTGACCAGTCTCGCTCCTACAGACTGCCAGTATTGTTGATACTTGGAACCTTTACAGGAATCTCTGCAATTATGAGAAAAACGAAGTACACCCCATGATTTAGAAACTTGTGGAACCAGCTTCAGCAGCAAGAACTCATAACTGTTTTCTGTATGACTTTTTCAGTTTACTGATTCGTCATGTTATTTGAAGCTTGCGGGCATTTGTCTATGTCTTAGGGTACCACCACAGCATTTCAATCATTGGTCATTACAACACCTATTCTTTCTTTTTTTCGAGCTGTTTTGTTGTAGATTTGCTGCTGTGCTTGGAATCATTGTCTTGTTGCATGGCCCAGTTTCATCCAAGCTTTAGCTTTCAGACAGATGTCAGCACATTTGGCTCTAAAACTATTTGGTGTACAGACGGCTTCTGTCATTATCTGGGTGGCTTTTAGCTCAGGTGGCAGAGCAGGTCAGCCAGTAATCAGAAGGTCGGTGATTCGATCCCAGGCTGCTTCCTGGCTGCATGCCAAATATCCTTGGGCAAGATACTAACCCCATGTTTGCCTACTGGTGGTGGTCAGAGGGCCCGGTGGCGCCATTGTCCGGCAGCCTCGCCTCTGTCAGTGTGCCCCAGGGCAGCTGTGGCTACAGTGTAGCTTGCCATCACCAGTGTGTGAATGGGTGAATGACTGAATCCTGAGTCCTTGGGGACTAAGTAAAGCGCTATACAAATGCAGGCCATTTACCATTGTCTTGGATCCAGCATTTTGTGTTTTTGGACTCCTAAGTTCCATTGTGCTTAATTATGTTGCTGAGTAATTAAGTTGAGTAAACCCAACATATGATAAAAAAACATCATTTTAGTCTGTTTTCTGCTTAGTTTTCTCCTTTGTGCTTTCCTTTGTATTTAACTGCTGTGCATGGCTTTATAGCTGCTTACAGTTATTGTTTACTTTTTGTCTTAACCACCAATCTGTGTTAGTTTGATAGCCATGTTTCCTTGTGCCTTGTATTTGGTTTTACTTCCCATCTGTCTCTTTAGTTTGATTCAGTACACCTGTTCCTTGTTCCCTCTCCCTAATTACCTCTTGTGGGTATTTAAGCCCTCAGTTTGCCTTAGATTTTAGTTCTATGATACTGTTTGCTGTTTGCTTTCTTTCTTTATGGACTTTGTTTCTGCCCATTTTTGAATTCAAGCTTTGCTAAATAAAGGTCAGTTTATGTCACTCTGTCTGAAAAGCTGCATTTCTGTCCACTTTCCACACCAAAGTTCATGGTCAACTCAATGTGACTAGAGTTGCTGCAAAACAAGCCTAAATCATAATTTTTCATCCACTGTGCTTGACAGTTGGTATAAGGTGTGTGTACTGATATGTTATGTTTGGGTTTTGCAAATGTACCACTTTGTAGTATGGCCAAACAATCTCTACTGTGGTCTTGTCTCTCCAAAGGACACTGCTCTAGAAGTCTTGTGGATTGTACAGATGCAACTGTGCAAACTCCAGTTATATTGCTATGTTCCTTTTAGAGGGATGAGGCTTTCTCTTGGTGCTTTTTCCAAACAAGCCGTACATGTTCAGGCCCACTCAGAGCAAGATCGTGGCATTGTGTTAACACACGCCGGAACAATCCAGAATAACAAACTACCAAAAGTGGTCAGATTTTTTGATGATTAGTTCATCGAGTGCATTTGATTAGCAGCACCTGGATGCTGTTTACCCTTTAAATTCCTTTGGAAGCAGTACATTTTTTCTGAGTCCCGTGAAACCTTATTTTTTTTTCCATTTTACTGAATGTAGCCTGTATTTTAATCTGTTCCTGAAGATGGATGTAGCCACCATGTTGTCACCCATTAGTTAGTGAAGTCCTGTTGTGAGGAGAAGAGAGGTGACTTTACACTGTTGCTGGTTTTTTTTTTTTTTTTTTTTAAATCAAGAAAGCATTTGGATTTCCCTCAGAGCAGCAAGCAGTCCCCAAACTTTTTTTGCACCACTTACTGGTTTAATGTTAGACAATGTTTTCATAGATTGGCCTTTAAGATGTCGTGGATAAATACAACAAAATAAAATGATAAGACCAAGAGAAAACTGTGGTATTTTATAAATCTAATAACAAACACAGCATCGCGGAGCATGACGTCCAAGTGGCACTGAGGAGAGTGAACACAAGGAAAGCCTCACCGGCTGCTGACCAGCTAGCAGGTGTATTCAATTCCATCTTCAATGAGTCTGTTGGGTTTAAGTCAACCCTGCTGGTAAACAGAAACTGTTACTGAAAGCAACCACACAGACACTACTGTACATTTTACTTGCAAGGGGAGCGTTGGAGAGCAGTGTTGTCACTATTAATTCTGACAGAGTCCCCTGGCGAAGTCTGTCGTCCCCGCATGCTTCAAAAGATCCACCATCATCCCTGTGTCCAAGAACAACAAGCCCTTATGCCTGAACGACTACCAGCCAGTTGCACTGACCTCAGTAGTAATGAAGGTGTTCGAGAGGTTGCTGAAGAACATCATCTCCTCTTCCATCCCAAACAGCACAGATCCGCCCCAGTTCACCTACCGACCCAAAAGATCCACACAGGATGCCATCGCCCATGTCCTGCACACCACCCTTAGCCACGTGGACAAGAAACAGGATAACTATGTGAGACTGCTGTTTGTTGATTACAGTTCAGCGTTTAACACAACAGTGCCCAGCAGACTGTTCACAAAGCTGAGGGATCTAGGACTCAACAGCCGTTTGTGTGCATGGGTGTTGGACTTCCTGACTGGCAGAACTCTGGTGGTGAGCATGGGTAGATGCGTCTCTAACAGCATCACCATCAACACGGGAGCACCACAGGGGTGTGTACTCTCGCCACTGCTCTACTCCCTGTATACTTCAGACTGTGTGGCCACCCATGGCTCCAACACCATTGTGAAGTTTGCTGATGACACAGTGGTGTTTGGCGCCACCTGCAACAATGATGAGGCAGCCTACATTGATGAAGTGAAGAATCTGGCATCATCGTGCCAGGATAACCACCTCCAGCTGAACGTCAGCAACACTTTAGCACCCACCTGCACAATGTACATTTCAGATTTTTAATTTAAAATATTCAGATTGTCTATTTTATTGAATTCATTTAATGTATAAAATTCACCTACTTGCTGCATACAATGCTACTACTGCAGATAATGTCCCCCATGTATATATTCACTTAATGTATATGAGGTTCTTCTCTCCCCTTTTGCACAGTCAAGGAGCGTGTCAGGATACATTTGACTGGGTGTTGTACTTGTATAACTCTGCATGTTTATTATTTAATGTGTCTTTTCACGTACCCTTTCAGCACTTTCAAATGATTTGTTCATATGTTCATCACAAGAAAAAAAATGCTGCTGGTGAAACAGGAAGGTGTTGCAGATATGCATTTTACCACATTGCACTCATCATGTGGGGGAGCAAAATCAGTCCAAACCTCAGACACTGCTTGTCTCTCCATGTGTTCCTAAATTTCAGTTCAGTTCTGGAAATTATATGACTTACATTTTCAAAAAAGTAGGTCATGGAAAGAGGTACTTTGTCATAAGCTGTGCATTCTCAGGGAAACCTCTGTGCCTTTCTGACTGCCCATGAGTGTGAGCTAGGAGCAAAGGAGTCACTGTGGAACAATTAATGAGGTGCCATGACATCCAAGTTTCAGAGGTGAAGGTCTAAAGGTCCTGTGGTTGTCCAGTTAAATAGAAACTACAGATGACTGAATCAGGCCATTCTACCTTCTGATCATCTACTACTGAAAATATACTGTATGAGAATGAGTCAAAGGCCAATGTTTGTTTGGTTGTTAAATCTCAGGAAGTGGTTTATGATAAAAGTTGACACTATGTGTCAACTGCACAGTAGGTAGGTTTTTATGAACTACTTTCTGTTGCAGCATGACATATATTATTACTATAGATTACTGTAGCTTCTGTGACTCTCAGAGTTCAGTTTTACCAGGAAAGAAGTGCTCTCTAGGATGTGGTGTTGCTGCATAACGGTTATCGACGAGCAGTTCTGACAGCATACTTCATGGAAAATAAGAATGAATGAGCAAAAGACCAAAATTACTTAAACAACTGTAGATGTTATTAATTTTCCACTTCCTCAAAGTTAGCTCTTACATGTGTTTGCTGAATCTGCATTTATTACAGTTTTTTGAAAGTGCAGTTATGCATTTTTTTTAAAAGATGTAAACTGAACCCGTCTCTTTTTCTCTAAAAACCAAGTCCTGACAGCTCACTCATCTTTTCCACAGGTTAAACCGTTCAAGGAGCTAAATGGTCCTGCAGAAAAAGTAGATACTTAATTAATTTTTTGTTATTACTTTGACCTTTTTGATTTTTCACAAGATGCAAGATGCTTTTCAGCCTCTATAAACAAGATAGCAGTACAATATTAAATACACTTTATATGATGCACATGATGAACTGATGAACTGCCTTAAATATCTAATCACCCAAGCAACTCAAATGAAATGCTGAAGTTCAAACTAAGTATCAGTGATTAGTGATTTAGGTGACTTTGAATGTGGTATGGTTGTTGGTGCCACATGGACCAGTCTGAGTATTTTAGAAATTTCCAACAGAACCACATCCAAAATTCAAAGGAAATGGTTCAAAAAAGATTTCCAGTAACCAACAGCTTTGTGGGTTAAAATACCAGTACAGAGGAGAATGGCAAGGCTGTTTTGAGCTGATAGGAAGGCAACAGTGACACAAATTGCTGCTTGTTACAACCAAAGTATGCAGAAGAGCATCTCTGAATGCATGACATGTTTGAAGCAAATGGAGGATCAAACCTGGTGCCACTCCTGTTAGGTAGGATCAGGAAAATTAAGCTATAATTTGAATGAATGTAATGAATGTTTTCAGGATTTCATTGAATCTGTGACATGAAGAATTATAGCAGTTCTGAAGGCAAAAAGGGTTCTGACCCAGTACCAACAAAGTTTACTTAATAAAGAAGGTGGTGAATGTATTTAGCGATATCTTCAAACTTCAAAAACAAATGTTTTGAAAGGAGGTCAGAGCATTTTAAATTCTTCTATAATTGCTTTTGCATTCATCCTCATGCTTTATTGTGCAATCTGTTGTACGAGATTATGAGTGGCCTGTAATATGAAAATTCTGAGACCTTGAAAAGAATACTACACTGTTAAGAGGCAGACATATGGGATATGAGTCATTGTGGCAAACGAGGAATTGTTAAAAGAAATGAAACCTAAGAAGTACAACGTGAAACACGCTGTAATAATGTGCAAAGACTCGTTCGGGCACAAATGCACATAAAAACACACTTGTGCACCTCTTGTGTCTGATCACAGCTGTCAGGAATAGTCAGATAAGAAGTGCTCATCTGTTTTCTCCATTGCAAATTTTCATTTAATGATAAACACAGACTGTCTGCTTCTTCTTCCACCTCGGGGCAGACCACTCTACAGATACACACTCTATTGTTCTCACTCTCATCCTCTTTATCCATGTCCTCTGTGTCCACCATTAATTCAAATGCCTGCAGATACTGACATTTTATTCTCGCAGCTGAATACTGAATGCCAAATACTCAGAATACCAGTTTCATTTATCCTCTGTGGGAGCAATCTACTCAAGGCTTCCTGTGTAAAAATGGAATCTGGGGAATCGGGCAAAGAGAAACCTGGCCCTGATAAAAGACATTCACAGTGCAGGTATTCCTGCTATGCAGAAAAAGGTGACAGTAGTCTTTCTTTAAGAATAGTTTTATGAAATCCCCACATTGCAAAACAAAATTAGTAGATGATGTTGGGAGCAGAGGAAGAATTCAAGGATTTTGGCCTCATATTTTCACAGAAGAAATTAAACACATGTCAGTTGCCCCTTTTGAAATAACGTAACGCTAACTTCAATCTGTTTCCCTGATCTAAAACCATGTTTTAGCCACTGTGGCTTATTTTACTGTAACTATCTTAAATCTAAATGTAACCTAACCTTACTTTACTTTATTGATTTATATAGCACTTTTCGCAGGAAAAAAACTTCTGCTTCACAATAATATAAAACAGATAAACATAAAACAGCACAATCAAACTTACAGCACCTTAAACCAAACCTTCTAGAAAAATGTCATTGTGAGGACACACACGGACAAAACACATGGAATCAGAAGTAGAATGGAAAACAGATCTTAAAAAGACTATAGAGAAGGGATAACAGTGGTCAGAGGACAAAGCTAAAAATCTAAGAGGTTTTCTATGAATCTGCCTGTATGGTAAGAACGACTTTTCCCATTTGAACTTCAAAATTTCTATTAAAAGAATTGATAAATGGAAAATAGAGAGAAACTCTGCAAATGAGCCTTCACAAAAATAAAGGTGAATCCTGAACTCAGCAGTCTAAACACAGCAGATCATGACCCAGTGTGACATTGTCAGACCAAACCAGTCCTAACTTCCAACATCTGGCACTTCGATCATTTCACACAGCCATAACGGGGGTAACAGGAAAATCTAAATATCAGCTTTCCATTCCTATTAATTACATCTGACCCTTACTTTGCCCTCTTTGAAGAGGGCTGATGTATTAGTCTTATGGTAGCTACTTTTAGACCTTTTTTGCACCACCGTGAAAGCCTAGACAACACTCTTTCACTGGTGTGTTTATGTTTCCACGCTTTCTGACCGACATGCACCTCTTTTAGAGGTGTACACTCTATTCAGATCACCAGATCTGTGTGCTCAGACAGATGGACTGATGGGGAGATACTGTGCTCTGCAAACGTATTCTGTGCATGCATGCATGCATGCATGCATATGTGTCTGAGAGACAGCGCAGAAGGTTATAAACTATGGTTTGTGTAGATCTCTCTGTTGTATGTGTTGGTACCCAGAGACATTTTACATTTCAGTCAGATTTTAAATTATGTAAATAGTTAAATCAAAAAGTGTCTTCGCTGATGAAAAACTTTTCTTTTGTCTTTTTTAAAGCGATGTTAATAGCACGCACAAATCTCCAAGGAAGCCTAAGAAGAGGAATAGGTAGTGTTCTTTTTTGAATCTGTCTAAAAACCCCAAATCCAAACACAGAAGTGTTTATGGAACTATTCATCTACTTTTCAATGAGTTCGGTTAGTCAAACTTGGTTGGAATTACGTCAAAGAACTTTAAAGAACTTTAAAGAGTAAATTATTTGACTTTTCTAATTCATTCTGTACTGTGAAGGCCAAACATCGAAGTGAAGTAACACTCACCAAAATACACTTTTTCTGGAGTGTGTTTAAGTTAAAAAGCAGCTCTGTTTTAATGCAATATATAGGTAACATTAACTAGCTTGATATATGACTGCTTTTGTGTGTGAGAACAGAAAGACTGATGTATCCAAGTATAAGAGGAATACCTTCTCTACTTGACATGCTTTATCTAAGAACATGTGACTAGATAAAGAGGTCATCCTACCCATGAGAACATGTTCAGTAATTACAATGTGGTTTACACCTCCTCGCTTTTGACAGGTTCTCTTAAAATGCCTGATAAATAGCACAACTTAAGACTTGGAAGCTTTTAGTTCCCAGTATCACTTTTCTTGCAAAAAAAAAAAAAGTGGCTCAACTGTTTTGTTGAAATTCCCATCTTCTCGTTATACTGGTTTAAATCTGATACATCTAAATATGAATTCCATGTCGAGAGCGGATAGACAGCATATGTTTTTCAGATTGAAATGGTCCAAGAAGAACAGAAAAACACGATGGAGCTGACATAATTTATGCATTCAAGGCTCAGTTAAATGCTTCGTCTCTTTGCTCACTCTTTTTTGTGGGCTGTGTTATTCGAATAGAGGCTCGCTTTTAGCACGAGACACCTGTGTGTCTGTATGCGTGTGTGTGTTTGTGATTGTGTGCACGCATGTTTTTTAGGTAATCAGTCAACAATTACATATATTCTGTCTCGTCATGCTTTCACTGCGTACTTTTAGTCCTTCTACATCCACAGTAACTAAGTGTGATCTTACTTGTGGGTAACTGAGACCCCCCCAAAAAACAGTCCAACAAAGCATAGCCTTATAGCAATAGAGCAAAGAAGCACCAAATGTGCTCAGGAGCTGATGCCTGAGAATTACAGCTCATTCTTTATGAGCTGTTAAACAAGCAGAAGCGAGGTAAATCGGCAGAAGATCATATGTCTGAATCATAGGATCTAATATCTCCCGAAGCTTTGGTCAGTGCGGTAAGACTGACTGTTAGATGACACATGCAAGCCAAAGTTTGCATCAGAGAATGATAGTCTGCGGTGGGAAAGTGAACTTTCTTATATATATATATTTATATCTAATGTGTCCAGCACACACACAAACACATGATTTCATTTCAAAGGCTGTGCACATAAAAGTCCTTAGCTTGCCACTGAGATTGTAGTGTGATAGGAAAAACATATTTTCTTGTGTTTCACTGCAGTACCATCATATGTGTTCATTATATATAAATATTTATTCTGCACTGACATGCTTAAGTCTTTCTCTTATCTCAAAAGTCATTTTCAGGGCTTTCCTTTTTAATGTGCTGTCATATGGAAAGCACATGAGTCTTGCGGGGAACGAATTATGGTTTGTGTAGATCTCTCTATGACTAACAGCACTAAAGCAATTACATTAAGAAAAGGGGGAAATGGCTTGCAGTGACTTGTGTGCCAATCAGCTAAAAGTGTATTCACCTTTGGAAAAAATCACTTTACTTCTTTGTGATTTTTCTATTTTTTGTTAAAGTTAACTTAAAGAGAACATGTCAAAGTCAAAGTGAGCACAGTCTGACTCGGACAAAAAAATGCTTTATATAAACTATATGTGCACCTGAGAATGCTTTTTATTCTCACTCTTCTTTCACATTCTCCCTAGGCCTTACCCGCAAGCTGTCTATTTGTGTAGCATTAGTTTTCCATCTGCAAAAACTCTGCAAAAGCTCAGAACACATTAAAATGAGTATGTGACTTTCATTCAAAATCATTCATGCAGGCTCAAAACCAACAGCTGATGCTCTCGTCAGAAACCTTTACAAGACTTTCGTAGCAAGCTGATTCTTTGCAATGCCACAACCTGACGTAGACCACCACTAGGCATCAAATTTAAAACACATTTAATATTTATTTTCATAATTCACATAATTATCCTAAAATTGTATTAATTACAAAGACCTGTGTAATTAAGCAGTTTGCAGTAAGGCCTCTTCAGTTTAGCATTAGCAAATAGGAAAATGCAGTTCTATATCTTATCTCTTCATTACGAGAAAGGAAACTTGCACTACAGATTGCATCTTAAGCAGAGTAACCACTTCTACATGTGACTCATTTGTTCTGTTGTTTGAGATTAAAAATGAGTGTCAACATAAAGACTTCAAAATGACTAGCAATGTAGACTAGGTCAAATGGGCTGTTAGAAAACTAATTTATGTGCGAATATAGAGATTAAAACTCTTCTGTTATGGTAATGAAACTTCAGTCCTTTTTCTGATGCCTCACTCTGTGCCATTAAATATCAAAAACAATCTAGTAGTTCAAAATTAGTTGAGCAAATTGTGGGTGTCCTTTCCATTGTTAGACTGGGCTGTGTAGGTTCTTTGTCATCTAGGCCATCCGGCTCTCAGATGCGAGGTAAAACGTCTTCAAGAACCTACACAGATGTCAAGCTGTCTTCAAGTGTTGTTTTGCATTGTGCTTATCTATTGTCTGTGAGGGTGTGGACGTGAGAAAACACACTTTCTAAACCCTCACCACCGTTAGTAGTCTATCGTTTCAAAGCAGCCAGAACTAGAACCTAAGAGCACAAAACTCAAATGTTTTCTTTGCTTTTTTGTTGTTGTTCTTTAATGACAAGAAACAACGGAAGTTATTCAGAATTCACATGGTTTAATTTATAAAGACGTAAAAATAGTAAATAAATAAATCCACAAAATATTGCACACAAAAGTATGTTGTAAAGCCTGTGACTTATTTGTTTAAGGGCCAGTGACACATAATTCCAAGTAGTTTAGTCAAGTGTGCATGTTTTACCAGGAATGTGCTTATTTTTGGCACCTTTCCACCTCACTGGCTAAGACATATTCTCATTAAACTATAATATATAATATAATATATTTGGATAGCAAGCTACCAGCTTCATTTGCATGTCGCTGAACAAATCTCAAGCTGTCCATTTGTCCGTCCATCCCTCTTCTTGTTCCCAGTTGTTATGATTTCTTTGGACTGTGGATGTCAGACAGGCTAGTGCAAACTCTAAACATAAATGTGAGGCCAACACTTCTTGCTGTGAGGTGACGGTGATGGAGCCACCTTGAAGAAAAGAGACTTTTTTTTGTAATAAAGTGTAACATGCGTCTAAATTTAACTAAAGAAAGATTAATATGTAAGCACAAACATGAGAAAGTTAATGGAATGAATGAGTCGAGTCAGTGTCACACTGGTATGTGTCTCAGGCCATAAACTTCTGTTCTCATATGCGATTTCAGATAAATCCACAGTTTGATCTATTTTGACTGTTCTAGCAATGTCTGTTTCCCTGTCTGTTCATTTTATTGTTGTCCCTTTCCTTTCTTCTTAATAAACATGTAATTTGCACTTTGATTGATGGTTGCTATTACATTCCCTCTTTCCTTGCTGCTATGTCCAATGACTAAACCAGCCAGTCCTCTCAGCCCCGTGGTCCTCATAAAAGTGACGGGCTAACGGTAAAGGCCCTGTTCTAGCAAGCAAGTTCCTCTTCGCATCTCCTCCTGTGATTCCCATTACTGCCCTGGACTCCAGGAGCTCACGTCCCAAAACTTGTTCACTCGTTTCCTTCTCATCTTTCCACATCTTCTCTTTTTGTCCAACACATTAAAACCTTTTTGTGCATCATTCAAAACAATGACAATAACATTTATGGCCAAGATATAAGACAGACATACTTGAGTCTAGACTGAGGAAGTGATGTAACAGACACAATGTGGTCAGTAAGCTGCATACTTTTAGGCTTGACTACACTGTGAAAAAGAAAGTAGTTATAATTATTGCTGTTTTAATCTTTTCTAATCTTTAATCTGTTTGTTGCTGAAGTTTATTCTGATGCTTGATACTGAATCCTTTACTTGAAGCACTGAGTGCATTTTCTGTATCTGTTAAACCCACATGTTATAAATAGACACACAAATTGCATTTTACATATATAACACATACATTTATCTTACAAATTGTGGCATACAAAAAAATCTTTCTTCACTGTGCTGGCTTACGTCTGCTAGCTGATCTCCTTTCCTCTTGCATGCTATGCTACTGACTTGTTCCTTCTTCTGGTAGCTCAAGGGTCACATTTCTCGGGTGAAATTATTTGTAACAGAAAGTTAATAATAGTCTTGACTTGAAAAAGCTACAAAATAAAGACATACATCAATATGACACAATACATCTACATTAATTATTGAATTACACATTGTACAAAAACTCATCTGTTCTTTTATGAAAATGCAACTTTTCTCAGGTTCTTGAGATGTTAAACGGCATGGTTCAAACCCACATTATTTGCATATGCAAATTACTCAGATACGTCCTCCTCTCACTGATACAAGGAAGTATTTAAAGACAGAAACTATGAATGATCTGTGCCACTGCTCTTCAGTAACTAAGCTGAACTGTCACCTCACCATGTCTGTCCACTGTATACTGGCTATACTCATCCTTGTGATGACTCTTGATGATCAAGGTATGTGTTGTTTATAATTTATTTTTTTTATGTGGACTATTACAGACATGAGGGCTTGCATTTTACAGACAATGCATGACGATGAATCTATTTATCTGGGTATTTCTTCTTTTCGTCTCCCAGTTTACTCGGGGAAGATCATTGGAGGACATGAGGCTGTGCCACATAGCAGGCCATACATGGTGCTTTTGGAGATAAACATGTCAGATGGTCAAAAAAAGCACTGCGGTGGCTTCCTTCTGAATGAGGATTTTGTGATGACTGCTGCCCACTGTCACGCTAAGTGAGTTCAAGACATGTACTTACCTATCAACTGAGATGACACCAAAGTCTGCGTCCCTGACAGAATTTTTATCCATAATAAAGCTAAGAAGACGCATTAAAATTTCAAAACACCTTAATAAGTAATATCGATGCGTGATAATGATATGATAATGTCAACAACAGTGATTAGTAATGTTTGTTTTCTGAATATAATACCCTGACAGAAACAGTCATCATTTCATTCATAAATTATATTTTCACATATATATATTTTTTTTATTTCAGGTCTTACACAGTCTTACTAGGAGCTCACAATGTGAATTCAAACAGTGAAATACAACGCATATCTGTAGAACAAGCATTTCCACATAAACACTTCAATGCAACTTCCCTTGTGAATGATGTAATGCTTTTGAAGGTAAGAATATCATCACACAGAAAATTCATATTTATTTACTATTAGCATTGTTTGTTTATGAAAACACATATTTACCACATTGTGTAATTATATTGAAAATTTTGTTTTAGTAAATCTGCACTGAAAGAAAACAACAAAAATCCCATATTTTAATTTTCATGTATATATCTTTCTCTTTTTTAAAGTTGAGCACCAAGGCAAACTTCAATGAGAATGTGAAACCTATTCCTCTGGCAGGCCGTGATAATGGTATTTTGCCAAAATCTTGTATACTCTCTGGCTGGGGGCGAACAGACAAAAATGGTAAATATATGTCTCCCAAGCTCATGGAAATCAGTGTTACACTGATTGACAATAAAGAATGTACTATAGAAAACTTCTACTGCTCTCAGGGAGACACAGGTCCAGCTGAGGTACATACATTTCTTTAATTATGGACAATCAAACTCTATGGTAATAACTTCACTATTCACTTTAAGCATCGGGTGTGTATATACTTTCAGGGAGACTCTGGTGGTCCATTGGTGTGTGAAGATGGAAAGGCATTTGGGGTGGTGTCCAGCGCAGTCACACCACGCTCAGGTGGCTCAGATATCTATAGATACTCGAAGATTCCTGACTCTAGAAACTGGATATTTTCAACCATTGGAAATGCCATGATAAAGGTGTAATGCTTATGAAAGCAGGTTGTTTAAACCACAAAATTTGGTTTCACTGTTTGTGATCAAAAACTGATCATTGCAATGCTAATGTGAGTATGGTTTTGTTGGCTTTGCAGGGATTTAGATAGAATAGAGTTTATTTTAATATAACTGCAGGAAAAAAAAGGGGAAAAAAAGTTACATTTGCATTTCCAAAAAGTTATATTTGCACACAGATTAATCATGACTTGAAATCTAAATTTTTTTTCAAATACCATTAAACATTAAATTCTGGCATTCTCTCGGCATGTGTGTGTGGTGTAATCTTTTTTTTTTTTTTTTTAATTTAATTAATTCAAATAAAATGACAACACTGCCTCCTTGTGTAAAACAGGTACTATTACATTACAGTCTCACCGCTCATTTCTTAAATTCAGAGTTATAAAGGCCTTTTCATTTATGGGTTTTAAAACTAATTGACTATGCAAGACCAATAACGTTATTTTATAAGTAACTGACAAAGTGGACAAGTGACACTGAGAGCATATGGTGCCATTTCCAATAAAAACTAACATCATTTTGTCATTAAATACATTCAGTTATCAAATAAAGTAATTTATTACCACTCCAGAGCTCGTTAAAGTAAATTAAAATAATTCCATTAGATTTATTTTTTGTGTAGTAGAACTGAAGTGTCTTTGAATACTTTGTAAGTAAGGAAATGCAACACTGAACATGATTTTTTTTTGTTTTTTTTTTTAATTCACACAGACAACCGTATAGGAAATTTATTAAAATATTATAAACCAACAAGACAAAAGTTGTCTAAATTATTAAATTGCTAATGTTAGGACAGAATAACCCTTTTGTTGGTCAGCAGTTATACATCACCTGTAACAGTAATGATCCAAACTACACATATTTTAGGCCTGATATAATGCTTAAATATAAGGCTTAAATCAGGCCTAATATGGTATGGAACACATAACAAAAGGCATTTGTATTAAAAATATCAAAACCATATCGTATTATCTGTATCACACTGTATTTTGAGTTTTAGTTTTGGTATAGAATAAATTATGATAACCATTTAACTAGTTCATATCCTAAATTCAAAAGTTGCATAGACATCGTTTATTTTTTTTAAATGTATTTGCACACATTAGGCTGCTTGGGATGTGACCCGTGATGCACTGAGTGTTTCTTCTTCACTCAACATTGTTTTTTCACTCACTGTGTGTACACACCTCTTTGCATCTAATTATTAGTTAATCTCTGGCTCTCTTCAATAGTGTGTCTTTGTCTTGTCATCCTCTCATCACCCCCAAACGGTCGGGCCCTCCCTGAGCCTGGTTCTGCCACAGGTTTCATCCTGTTAAAAGGGAGGTTTTCCATGGCAGTATCACCAAAGTGCTTGTATTTTCTTAGCTAGTACAGCCATGTTTACCTGCTCCCTTAGATCTGCCACCAAGCAGCTCCTTAAGTTGCCAAAAACCAAGCATAAATTTAGAGGTGACCGTGCTTTCCCTGTAGCTGCTTCAAAGTTGTGGAATGATCTGCCCTTACAGATTAGGCAGACTTCTTCTCTTTCTGAGTTTAAGACTCTTCTTAAAACATATTTATTTAGTAAAGCCTTTGGCACATTTTGAGAAGTTGACTCTATTTTTCTATTTTCAATTTTTTTTTTTACCACGTTTGATTTTATTTTCTGTTTATTCTATTTTTATACGTACAGCACTTTGTGAACCCTGGTTTATTTTAAAGTGCTTTATAAATAAAGGTGGTATTGAATATGCATATTAGCTGCCTAGCTGTCGAACTCAAATGCAGGTCTACTTTTTAGATGAAATAGTGAAGTTATCTAAAGTGAATGGAAGTTGCAACAGTTTAGTCCACAATCTTCACACAGTGGCTTCCCGTGGTGATGACGTGAAAACCTCAAACTTTAATCCCCAGCTCGTGGTGCAGCACCCGTGTTGTCCTCTCCACTTTCAACTCCTAGTGCAAAAGATGAAAATGTAAGAAGGTAATCCAAAGAGGACATCAGAATACTACACACATTTGCAACCCTGCTGACGATCATCTCAATAAATAATATTCAGTCCAGTTTTTCCAAATGACCTCTCTTTACTGATATGAGAATTTCTTTTTTTGCATAAAAAGTGAACAGGTGGAGGAATAACTTACTGATTAAAAGTCATGACTTTTGCAAAATCTGTAAAATATAGTAAGAAATTACTACTTAAGAATCTCGTCTCTCTGTGTTTTATATCTGTGGCCACACATTTTTACCACAGTCATAGTTTCCTGCTGTAAAGATATGAACACTTTATAAACTAACTATGCAAAACACATGTTTACATAGAATATGACAAATACACTACTTAGCTATAAAATTACACTTTGTATAAAAATTCATTTGTTGACTTCTGAAAATACAGCTTTCTGGAGGTTTTGAACATTTCTGGTTTAAAGCTAAATCATTTGCTTGTGCAAACTACTCAAAAAAAAACCCAACAACAACTTCCTGCTCTAACTGATATGAAGAAGCATTTAAAGACAGAAACTGACTGTGACTGATGCCACTGCTCTTTAGAAACTCAGTAGAATTGTGACCTCACCATGTCTGTCCACTTCCTGGCCTTACTCGTGCTTGTGCTGACTCTTGAAGAACAAGGTAGGTGGGGTTTTTTTTTGTGTGGCTTGCATTTTATAGCATTTGACAGACAATGCATGATGATGGATCTATTTAACTGAGTATTTTTCTTTTTGTCTCCCAGTTTACTTGGGGAAGATCACTGGAGGCCATGAGGCTGTGCCACATAGCAGGCCATACATGGTGCTTTTGGAGAGGAACATGTCAGATGGTCAAAAAAAGTACTGCGGTGGCTTCCTCCTGAATGAGGATTTTGTGATGACTGCTGCCCACTGTCACGCCAAGTGAGTTTCATAAATGTATTTAATTATGAGGCCAAAAACTAGTTCATGGAGACCCTGACATAAATTCTTATCCATAATAAAATTAAGGCTCACGCAAAAACATTTGTAAATTTGTAAATAAATGGTATCTATATGTACCACGATATCAGCAATTGTGGCTATTCAATTGTTTTTTACCATTTCAGGTCTTACATAGTCGTAGTCGGACTTCACAATGTTCGTTCAAGTAAAGAAACACAACGCATATCTGTGGAAGAAACATTTCCACATGAACAGTTCAACCCAATTTCCTTTGTGAATGATGTAATGCTTCTAAAGGTAAGAATGTCATCACACAGAAAATATATTTGTTTTCCATTTGCATTTTTCTTTTATTACAATATCTTTTTTTAATTTACTTCATTCATTTGTATTACAAAATGCTGTAAAAAAAAATCACATTTTGATATCTGTTTTTTTCCTTAAGTTGAGCACCAAGGCAAACTTCAACGAAAATGTAAAACCTATTCCCCTGGCAAGTCGTGATAATGGTACTTTGCCAAAATCTTGTATACTCTCTGGCTGGGGGCGAACAGACAAAAATGGTAAATATATGTCTCCCACACTCATGGAAATCAGTGTTACACTGATTGACAATAAAGAATGTACTATGGAAAACTTCTACTGCTCTCAGGGAGACACAGGTCCAGCTGAGGTACATACATTTCTTTAAATATCATGTGGACAATCAAACTTTATGGTAATAAC
Organism: Rhamphochromis longiceps; assembly: GCF_057381845.1. NCBI lineage: Eukaryota > Metazoa > Chordata > Actinopteri > Cichliformes > Cichlidae > Rhamphochromis > Rhamphochromis longiceps. Next base: position 5,321,679 of record NC_140578.1, on the reverse strand, counting down.
TTCACTATTCACTTTAAGCATCGGGTGTGTATATACTTTCAGGGAGACTCTGGTGGTCCATTGGTGTGTGAAGATGGAAAGGCATTTGGGGTGGTCTCCAGTGAAGTCAGACCACACTCAGGTGGCTCAGATATCTATAGATACTCAAAGATTCCTGACTCTAGAAACTGGATATTTTCAACCATTGGAAATGCCATGATAAAGGTGTAATGCTTATGAAGGCAGATTGTTTAAATTTCATCTTTTGCTTTTGCTGTTTGTGTTTGAAAATTGATCACTGCAATGCTAATGCTAAGTTTGGGCTTGCAGGCTTTGTACAGATCTAACTTTGATGTCTCCACAGCAAAAGCTTTGTCAGAAGAAATGAGAGTGTCAAGGTTTTTTATAAGGTTCTAAAAGGAATTTCTAAATTTGTATTTGCAACAACTCGTTCATTCCACACAGATTAAATATAACCCTAAATCTAAAATTAAACTGTAGCAGTGCATAAGGTGTAATTTCAATTGACATTTGATAGTGTATTTGATTACATTTAAATTTGTTATATGTGCCATATTTTTTCAAATAATAAATTCTGACTGTCTCTCGTTATATGTGTGCAGTTCTTTCAAATAAAAAGACAGCATTTCCTCCCTGTGAAAAATAGTGCCCTTATCTTGAATTCAGAGTTGCAACTGTCTTTCTACTTGCAAGCTTCAAACTTATTCAGTTTTGGAAGACCTGAAACCAGTAGAATTTCATTAATTCTATCTTGGAAAGAAAAGACCCCCTAGGGCAGCGGTCCCCAACCTTTTTTGCGCCACGGACCGGTTTATGCCCGACAATATTTTCACGGACCGGCCTTTAAGGTGTCGCGGATAAATACAACAAAATAAAACTAGTACCGGTACCGAAAAAAAGAAGATTTATTCATAACACACGTGAAAAGACCCAGGAAAACAGAGTTAACGATAAAAACGATAACAAAATAACACTGAAAACAGATAAAAACCCTGAAAACCAGACATTTCACACCTGAGCCTCAACTCTCGCGACCTGGTACCAAACGACTCACGGACTGGTACCGGTCCGAGGGGACCGCTGCCCTAGGGGGTCCATTGTCCCTCTCAGGGGGTTACTCCCACGGGGTTTAACTCTGGGACTCTCCACCATTTGACCCTAGAACTGAAGAAGCTTCTCCGATGAGAGGTGAAATGTCTTCAAGCAACTTAAAGAAGTCCAGACGCTTTTCTTTCCAAGCTCCTTGGACTACAATGACCTGGATGACTGAGAACCTTCACAGACATTAATTCTATCCCCATCACAAAACAAATGTGGAAGTCTCTTTACAATTGACTCTGTATTGGAATTTATTTTATTTATGTATTGGTCACATTGTTGCTTTGGTGCCACTGGGTTTTTAGCATGTCTGCTTCACACTTTATTCAGGAAGTTGGGAGGGAGCATTCACGCAGGAAGAACCCAAAATGTTGTGAGAATCCCACAGTTAGTGGAATCCTTTGTTAGATCCAAGGTGTTAACGAGAGAGACTTTATTAAAAGAAATAGTTACTCTTAAAGCGAATCAGTCGACTTCAAGGCTTGGGAGTATTTTTATTTTAGCAGTCTCTAACAATGTTTAAGAGGGTGGTACACCTCAAAGTTTCCAAAGACAGAAACAGAGCAGAACATTAATTAACAAAAGGATAATCAGTGTAGTTCATTTCACCCAGCAGTGGTTTTATAGTTAGGGGTTTAGGCTGATTGTTGGTTCTCTTGGTTTGTTTAAACAGACCATAAGAATTTTTTTTTAAGTGATAGGTTATCAGAAACTACATTCTGTTTTTGTTTTTTGTTTTTTACAACTGAAGCAGAGGAAATTGTCTCTGACATTAATCTAAAGATCCTATTTAACACATCTTTGCATGTAGCCAAGCAATACTGAGATGCAGAAAATATAAACAAACAAGCTACAGCTAAAATCCTACACTGGTGCACCAAAATAAATGTGAAACACCTTAAGCATATAGTACGAAGAAGAAGGTACTAAAGCAAAGGTGGCCCAAAATAAATCTATAAATAGATGAATCAATGATACATTTCTCCCCAGTTTAATTGTCTTCTTATTACTAAATTAATAAATCATTATGTTTTAAATTTTTTTCCCAAATAATTAAATTCATTTTCATTTATGTGACTCTTAAAACACTAGATTAGTGAAAACTTAAGTAATGATACATTTGCTTCAAACATAGAACAGCATAAAGCAGTAATTAGTCATTGCTGATTATCTACAAAGAGGAAGCAGTAAGGGTGCAGTACAGTATCTCGCTGTTTCATAATTACCAGAGTATTACTAAATTAGTGCATCCCTTCAAGGAAAGTACATTGAGTAATTTCCCCGTAACTTTAAAAGTTTAATCATGATATTCCTGAAGGTCAAACATACATCACTGGTGAAACTAACTGTGTTATCTTTTAAACAAAGCATCTTTCAGTGGTTAAGATTATAAAGTCACTCTAAATAAAACAAAATGTAATTTAATGAAACTAAATATTTAACACTTACAATGAGATTTAGGACTGCTGACGTCCTTGATTGTGGTTCAAAGCCACATCATGGCTCATGCAGTGCACAGTCACATCTTACAAATAAACATTCAAAGACTGAAACAGAAAGTATGTGCACTGCTGCTCTTTAGTATTTCAGTTGGGATCTCACCACCACCTTACACTCATCTTTGTTGCTGTAGGTGCAATTTGATGCGAATCATAGAAGAAAACCACACAAACACACAAAAGGATGGTGCCAGAAATTCTTACTCATAATTTTGTTGTGTAACTATTAGTAATTATTTATTCTTAGTCCCTCACCCTCACCCCATTATTTTTCCTAATTCCAAACCAAACAAACACATTCTACTCTGAGCACACAGGCTTTTTTTAAATACCAGTGCACCTTGTCTAGCAATCACATTCACACTCACAGGTGCAATGGATACAACTTTCAGCATCTTATCCAAGGATTCTTATAGATGCAGACTGGAGTATGTGGAAATTAAACCACCAACCTTCAATTTGGTAGACAACCCAGACCACCACCTGAATGACAGCTGCCCATGTTAACATGCACATCATGTGCATTTCTTTTAAATCACCATGGACAAACAAACAATGCCACTTTTTTAAAGCAACACTACATGCAAAATCCAACATTGCTAATGTTTATATTTATTGATTGCACGTGATTTTTATAACTACACTTAAACCAAAGTGTATAACTTTCATGACTTAATGCTGTTTATCTCTTGTTTTGTAGAGGCCATTTTTTTCCAGCATGCTTTTATATATGATATATAATAAATTACTGCACTGTGCATCTTCTTTGAGACTAGCAGAGAACAAAGAAACCACAGTTTGTTTTGAACCAGATTTTTAAACAATAAACTGCATTTTCTCAGCACATCCAGGCATGTATGCTTCTCTATGTATGCACAACGTTGTTTCCTAGTGAAGAACAAGCATTGCTTCATTAAGAAGAGGTCCACAATTGACTTAAAGTCTAAATTGCAGCTTTCTTCTCATTAAGAACTTTCAACCTGACAAAGTAGTTATTACTGATGTACTCTATATGGCTGAAGTGGAACACGAGAAATCCTGTACTGCAAGTTAGATTTTTTTAAGCATGAGTTCAGACACATAAAGACAGCACTGCCTCCTTGTGAAGAAATTGCATTGATGCACCTTGGATGTACTGTTTCAGTTGTCTTTTCATTTATGAGCTTTCTAAGCAAATATGTATGATATGAACTCACATTTAAATGCTGACAAAGCTTCATATGGATACTAACAGCATGTGCCATTATTTCCAGTGAAAAAACATATTTTGTCTCCTATAATGTTCTTTCATGTTTTAAACAGTCAATCTATGACATGTACTATATTATTCTCTCTCTCATAATAGCAATAGTGATAATGTCAGATACAGTCATAAGTCTTTCGATACTGTGATAGAATGACTTTCATTATTATCATACCATAATTTATACTGAATGACTAAAATTTTGATTTATCATCATTTATGTCTGTCAGGGGCTGGGGCTGTGACCCGGAGTCTCGAGTTTATTTTGTGTTGTTTTCTTTCTTACTTAAGATTCATGTGTTACTCTTAGTTAAGGGTGTAGTTGAGTTATTTTGTATTTTTGATTACTAATGAAATAATGTTCTGGTATTATTATTAGTTTGTCTTCTGTCTCTTGTGCCTCGCCCTTCTATGTCTCACTACTCTCTCTATGTGCATGTGTGTGTGTTTTACGGGTCTCGTCCCCCTTATCTGTTCCCATACTCTTCTCCCTGTGTTCCTTTCCATTCCCCCAGCCTGCCATGTAATTCATGCCTGTGTGTTCTATGTCTTATTGTCAAGTTTAGTTGTCATGGCCACGTTTCGTCATGTTTCCTATTTTATTTTGAAAGGTCTGGTGTTTCCATGTTAAGTGTATTTTGTTTTATTTCCCCTGTGGCGTTCAGGTTCATTTATGTCAGCTGTGTTCCCCAGGTGTTTCCACTTCCCTCATTACCCTTAGGTGTCTTTAAAGTCCTCTGTCTAAGTCTGTCCTTTGTCGAGTCGCCTGTTGTCTTCATGTCAAGTCACATCAGGCCACAGAGTCTTGCTTTCAAGTGTTCATGTTCATGCTCAGGTTTCTTCACATTCAAGGTTTTACATGCTCCTGTTCAGTTTTCATGTTATGTTCTCATAACATTGTTTTCATAGTTAGTTTAGTTCATTCCCTATTTAGGTTTTGGTTTAGTTTCACCTTGCCTTGTTTTTCTGTTTTTTTTTTGTAACAGTCATAATAAAGGCTCGCTTTTTGTTTAAACCTCAGTTCATCTCTCCCGTGTCTGCACTTGGGTCCGCTCAATAAACACAACGGCTACTCTGCTGTGACAGTGGCTTAATCTCTAGCTACTGCATATCTCATTCTTCCTATTTATTACACCGTTTAGTCTTGTTATAGGACAAATTCTTATAACAGGAACATTATGATGATTGTTTAAAGACCCTTCAATAGCTTAAGGTCGAAAAGATTGCAGAACACTATGTTTGGACATTGGCTGTTGAGCATAGGTATAAATATTCAAGCGACAATGACATCAGTGGGGGACACCACTAAGCAAAATTGCACGTATAGTCAGCATGTAGTTGGTGCCTTAAAATGTGTTGAATAGTCTCCTCTGTTGTCGTGTGATGCATGGCCCTTTGACACTGGCAGCAGATGCTTTGGATATGCAGCAATGTTTAGGTGTGTTGTATGCATGAAAGTAACATTTAGATGCGAAATATCTAGCAAGAGTATTTTTATATACTTGTGACCAAGCAATACAAAGGTACAGAAAACCTGGAACAAACTTAAATAAAAAAGTAGATAAATCCAAACAAAAACAAACATCTTTTACACCTTCATTTAAATCTAATTTTTCCCTTATAACAACTGTTGTACATTCATATATGCAAATGTCAGGAGAGTAGTTGTGGTTTTAAAATGGCAGGTAAACTCAACAGCAATGTTTCAAAAAACACAATAAATATCACCATGCACACAAACTGTTTTTGTGCAGTTTCACAACCTTTGTGGGAGATAAGTTTACATAAGCTATATTTCCCACAGAGATAAGTAAAAGAAAAAGAGAAAGAAATATTGTGAATGTGAGGTAAACCTATTCTCAGAAACAGAGAACGATAAGAGAGAGAGGGCATGAGAAGATGATGAAAGATTATTTTACAAAGTTAAGGACTGCTCAGCAAGTGGCATTTTATACACTGAAACTTTAAACCTTACATTAAATCTCTTAAATCTTGCTAGATTTTTTAAATGACCTGAACAACGTATGTTGCTGAGGTTATTTGGTTAATTTATATTAAAAAGCATTTTATATAACAAATTGTATTATAATAATGTCATGATGTTCTAATAGTGTGTGAGAATAGGAAATAGTGTAAACAAGTGTGGACTAAACTGGTTACTCTGTAGAATATTGGTGTGCATTATATTTCATTGTCTGTGGTTGTCTGTCAGGTTGTTTTAAGTTTTCTAGTTGTTACTGAAAGTCTTAGTTTGTCTTTCATTGTCAGAGCCTTAGTTTTGATTTTCACTGGAGACAGATGGCCAGTCTTGCATGTGCTGTTATTGGTCAATTGACCAGCTGCAGAGAAGAGAAACGTTATAACATATAAAAAGAAGCTGAACCGAGTATCTGATTGTGTATATATGTATTAATATCCGCTTGGCAGTCTCACTGACCCTTTTGGCACAGTATAGTAAATTCACTTGGTTATAAAAGCATGTTGTTGGACTTACATGTAACTGGGGAGAAACTTTGGTTTTTGTGTTTATATGTAGCTTCAGCATTAACTCTATGCTTTTTAAATTGATTTATTTTTATCTGATTTCATTTGTCTTTTTTATGAGCCTAGATTTACTCTAGGTGTTTTTTTCATACAGACATTGTACCACCACAGGCCATTATATACAGAGGTACATGTAACAATGCCGATATGTGTTAATAGTTGTACTTCTTCAATTCGTACAACTCTTGACACTATAGCTCCTCTGAAAAAGAGAGCCTCAAATCAGAAGTACCTGCCTCTGTGCTCTAACTGTAAAACATGCACTTTAAGCCTTTAAGCCAAGCATATCTTATTTGATCCATGTGTTTTGTGAGAATTTGAGACTTCTATGTCATGAGCATGACTTTTTTTACCCTCAAAAAATGATATAAATTGCATGAAAACATTTTTAATGACTAAACTGCAAAAATATGAAGCAAATGTGATACAAATTAAAACTCATATATGCAGATTAAAAATGTATTTATTTTTTATATATTTTGTCTAAAGGTTCAACAAACACTCCGTTATCAAAAAATTTAAGATTTCTGACAGTTATTTCATGGTTCGGATTTTAAAGGGTTAAGCAGGAACTAAGCTGGAGAGGAAATGGCGTCTCACTGATTTAGGAGATCATCATTGTCAGGATGTCCTAAAAACTCCCCGAAAAGCCTTAAGTTAACCCAAAATGCTGCAGCAAGAGTGCTGATGGGGACTAGAAAGACAGAGCAGATCTCTTCTTTGTTAAATTCAGAATAAAATCCCGCTCCTCACACAGAAGGAGGTTCAGGCCTCTCTTCTGTGGAAACAGCTTCCAGTTTGGATTCTGGAGACAGACACCCTATATACTTTTAAGATTAGGCTTAAAACTTTCATTTTTGATAAAGCATTTTTAAATTAGGGCTGGATCAGGTGACCCTGAATCCTCCCTTAGTTATGCTGCAATAGGTATAGGCTGCCGGGGGATTCACTGACTGTTTCTTATTCAGTCACCCTTTTCACTCACTATGTATTTATACAATTCTCTGCATTTAATTATTACTTATAATTCATCTCTGGCTCTCTCTCTACCCCTCTAAGAATCTAGTTCTGCTGGAAGATTGAGGCCCCAAATAGGTTTTCTGACAACAGATTCTAATCTTTAACTGAGAGATGTTTTTCATGTTCTTTTCATATTTGTCTGGAAAATGTATTCAAAAGAATATATAAATGTTTCTTTTGTAGATGCTTTGATGCTTTGTAATATAATAGTGTTTTTCCCCACTTTGGATGGAGCTCTCAGCTCTCATTTCTAGAAATCTCAACAAATTTATTAAACCCTGCAAAACATGACTATCCAGAGTTGGGACCAGGAAGCAGAGCTGCAGTTTCACATCTCTCTCTGTAGCTTCTCTCTTCCTGTTGTCCCCCCAAAACCCCATCCCCTTAGAGACAGTGTCAGCTCCCAAACAACAAAAATCAAACTACAAATCAGCAAAAAAAGGAATTTAATATAAAAAATCACAAAGAAAGAATGCTATAGTATGCACAACTGCTCCAAACAGTAAAATGTTTAATTGTACATCATTAAACATTAGGTCTCTCATGAGCTCTCATTAGGTCCCTCTTAGTACATTAATTAGTAATTCATCAACAAATTGATTTACTGTCCCTTTCTGAAACCTGGTTATAGCAGGATGATTATCTTTGTTTAAATGAATCAGCACCCTCGAGTTATATTAATAGTCAAAATTCTGGAAACACAGGCCTTGGAGGGGGTCGGAAACAATCTTCCACTCCAGCTTATTAATCAACCAAGGACGCAGTTTTACTTTATTTGAAAGCATGACAGTTAGCTCTGTCCATCTTAGCTGGAAAACTCAAAAAACAGTTTTATTTGTTGTTATTTATCGTCCTCCTTGGCCTTAAACAAAGTTTCTGTCTGATTCGTCAGACTTTTTATCTGATTTAGTGCTCAGCTCAGATAAAAATAATTACTGTGGGGGGTTTTCACCATCCATGTAGATACTAAAATGACAGCATCAGCACGGCATTTCATCTGTTATTGGACTCAATTAGCTGCTTTCAAAATGTAAAACCCACCCACCCACCTCTTTAATCACACTCTGACTCTGGTTATAACATATGGCATAGAAACTGAACATTTAACAGTACTTCCTGAAAACCCTCTTTTGTCTGATCATTTCTGATGATATTAAAACTTACAGTGATGAATTATACAGTGGGAAATAGACTTCATGACAGTAAATGCCTTGCTGAAAATGCTGTAACTATGTTCATGTTCTTGCCTTTTTAATTTGTCATTTATTAAAATTATAAATATATATTTTAACTCAAAAGTACAGTTTTTAAATGTAATGTTGCTGAAACAACAAAATAATAATAAAAAAATAAACACATATTTACAGAACATGTGGTTTATTTTAGCATTTTACCTCTATGGTGGGTGTCTTTTTGTTCTCCAACTCTTTTGTCTACCCCTTATTTTTTGCTGATTATACATCTCTTTTGTCCAGATGTTACAGGAACAGCACAATTCATCTAAATTCAATTCACTTACAGTTATATATCACAAAATCACAACAACAGTCGCCTCGAGGTGCAATGCTACATGTGTTGCTGAGGGAATGACAAGACTGAGAGAATTTTACCTGATGTATGAATTCTGAAAGAGCTGTCAGCTTATTACTGATTGTCATAATATTACTGATAACCTGACAATTTAAAGCAGGTCATAATGACCTTCAGACCATCAGATAATGCTTCAGTGCTTTCCATAGTCAGTCTTCCACTTTACTAGTAATGTTCAACAATACTGTTGAGAATACAAGTATCAGGTGAGACGCATAGCCTCTAACAGCATTTTGGCTGAAATAAACCAGCTGAAAATATCAAAAACTCAGCTACTAATGATAGAGTTTTCAATAGAGTGTGAGAATTAGCATTACCTAATAATAATCAGAACAACATAATACGCTTTTCTATCGATATTATTTAATGGTAATCAGCACAAGAAGAACATTTAATGTTCTCTTCTGTATTTTCTTATTCTCACCATCAACCATCACACTAATCATTCTGTGCATAGCTTCCTGTCAATCTGTTATCATATATTGATCTGCAGAGTAATGTTTGCAGAGATGCTTGAAGACACGTGCATTCTTGCAATGTATACCCCATGAAAACGCTAATATGATCTGGATTCAAGTTAGCAAGTCAGGTTAGACTTAGAGCTGTATGCCACTGGTCAGTCCCTATATCAAACTAAAGGTGATAACAAAGAAAAAATGTATACATATTATTTATCAAGGTGGTTTACCATAATCAGCAGATGTATGCATTATAAAAATAGTTTCTGGCCAGAAAACAGTAAAACAGTTGCACTGAGGAGCTTCATTTGCATAGCGGTTTCGTAATGACGGTAAAATAAGTGTGTATGTGTCCTTTCACATCACAAAAATGGAGAAAAACCTTTGGGTGATATACTACAGCTTCGCAAGTCAGACAGAGCAAATGGTGATAGTAATCTATACTTCCTAGTAACTGCAAACAGGATGACAGATGCAAGAACATTTCCACGTGTGCTACTAAGAAAACTGAGAAACGAGGTGACAGTCAATTGACTTGTGGACTGAGAAAATATATAAGGTGAATGAAAACTTTTCATGCAAATAAGTAAACAATAAATACAATTTTGTGTCTCCTATTAGAGAAAGAAAGTACTTTTGGAACTTGGCCTGTTGTCTTAAAGCAACCTAAAGCGAGAAGTAAACACGTGTGTAACTTTTTTCTTTTCAATACTTAAATTTAAGTAAATAAACAGTATTGAACACAGACATTGAATATTTTTAAAGAAGTAGGTCAAGAAAAACAGGGTGTTCAAGAACTGAGTGCATCAACTTTTGTGTGTTAAAACAACATAAAACATATATGAGCTCAGACTGAATTTTAACAAAGGGTGTGCTGTTTGCATCATGTTAATGAGAACAGCACATGCTAGCATAACAGCCCCAACAAAAGCTCCATCTTAATACAGTGTAGTTTTATTGTTCTATCACATTTTTAATTCTAATTTATACTGGCTGCTAATAAAGTGCTGTAAAATAAGCATCAGCTGCCACCATAATAATTCTGAATGTACTGTATGATTTCCCGTTAATCCCTTATCATATATGTTGGTGGATCTGTGTACCACAAGTTCATAGCATATCTCTTACCATCAGAGTGTTTGCAGAAATGCTTTCTTGAAGTCATATGCATTGGTGCACATGTGCAGATTTTTTATCTTCTATCCTGGTTAAAACATCAGACAGCATAATTAAATGAAAAATATGTTGCCTTGCCTGACCTTGCCTGATATCATCAGCACTCCTGCCATTTTACATCATTACTTGTTTTATTTTCCCTGTCATGTTGCTTTATCACCAGAAAACGATCTCTTCTATTTTTATTTTTATTTTTTTTCACTTATTTTTTCACTTATTTAAATGATTAAGAAACTATTATTTCTTTCCAAAATAACTACACTGGAGCACAAGGCTGATGTTTTTCTACTCGACCAGATTCAGTTTTTGACACAATCATTATGCTTATATCTAAACTCAACAGTGCCTTTAAAAGCTGCTAGCTGTTTTTTCCACCTGTAATGTGTAATCGTTTATCATGACAGAAAGCAAGGACTTGTTTTAAATTTGCAGGTTAGGTTGTTTCTAATGCCAGTAGTCTGTATAATCACCAGTCATTTATATTTTATACTGTATCCAAGACTTCTGTAAGGTGATCACTCCTCATCATTTATATGCTTTTTACCACATTGTCATAAACATTAATTTAGTTTTGTCTTGCATCAGCTGTGGGGTATTGAAATTGCAGACTTACATGCCATGGGAAGGCTGGCTTTCTCCCTGTGTACAGGACCTTGAAATAAAATCCAACATACAAACACTTGATTCAACATACAAACTTTTCACATAGCAGCTCAGTATTTCTTTTTCCTGGTAAGGCCATCATTATTGTAACAATATTTTTGTTCTATGGCTCCAGAATTCCTCCTATAAACTCCCTTCAGTATTAATGTTGGTAGTGATGGTTATTGTGCTGTTTTCTGACAGAACATTTTAAAGCAAATAAAATAACTGTCTGTGCCACAATAATAACAGTCCAAGAAACGAATGATCAATATAGTATTTTCTTTAAGTTTCATTTTATTTTTCAGTGAAACATATTTTAGTTTTATCAGTCCTTCAGGAAAGTGCTAAAAGAAATCTTTAAAGCAATGCATACAATTCAACTGAAATAGAATAAAATAAAGCTCTGGAGAGTCTGATAAAGTTATGAATGTGGTTCACAGCCACATCATTTGAATATGCAAATAACGCAACTTCTCTCGCTCTTACGAGGAGGTATTTAAAGGCTGAACCTGCCAGTGAAGTTACCCACTGCTCTTCAGTAGCTCAGCCTGACTTTGATCTCATCATGTTTACTCACTTTAACCTGGCAGTACTGATAGTTGTACTGACTCTTCATGATAAAGGTAAGTCTCTTTTCATAGTGCATATGTGATGTCATGCATGGTGACATTATAAATGATGTCAAAACTGAGACCGTGCAAGGTTAAGATTTTGATTTAATAGAATATGACACAACCCCCCATCCTGCTCCCACTCACGCAGTTCACACTGGAGAAATCATCGGTGGCCATGAGGCCGTGGCACACAGCAGGCCATACATGGTGCTTTTGGAGATGCACAGACCAGGTGGTCAGAAAGCCCACTGTGATGGCTTCCTTGTGAATGAGCATTTTGTGGTGACTGCTGCCCACTGCCAAGCTGAGTAAGTTTAACAGTTTATGTTTACCTAAAGGGAATTATGTGAACCGATAAATTGTCTTATCCAAACACCAAGCTTAAGTTACTCTCTGAGACTGAGATCTTTGTTTCATGGTGGCTTCATAAGTTTGGTCATAAATTAGTATTGAAAAACTTTTCTTTTGTTGTATATTGTATCACTTAAATCAGCGGTCCCCAACCTTTTTTGATCCACGGACCGGTTTATGTCCGACAATATTTTCACGGACCGGCCTTTAAGGTGTTGCTGATAAATACAACAAAATAAAACCAGAACCAGAACCAGTACCAAAAAAAAAAAAAAAAAAAAAAAAAAAAAAATATATATATATATATATATATATATATATATATATATATATATATATATATATATATATATATATATATATATATATATATATATACATATATATAACACATTTGAAAAGACCCAGGGAAACCAAGTTAATGATAAAAACAAAAAAACAAACAAACATGAATTTTCACACCCAAGCCTCAATTCTCCTGGCCCGGTACTAAACGACTGGCCTGGGGGTTGGGGACAGCTAACTTAAATGTCTGAAAATTGTTTGCACTTATTTTATTTCAGGTCCTACAGAGTCTTTCTGGGACTTCATAATTACAACAAGCAGAATGACGTACAGCATGTGAATGTGCCTGGGGAAAATGCATTTCCACAGAAAGGCTATGATCAAGCTGAATTCAAAAATGACATAATGCTTCTGAAGGTAAAATAAACGAAAATAATATTTAATAACAGACTTTACAGTGTTATCATCCTAAATGTGGTTTCTTATCATTTTTGTTCAATTGAACAAAACAGCATTAAATAACATTTTTATCTCTCTTTGTTCCTGAAGTTGAGTACCAAGGCAGTGTTAAACAAGAATGTGAAACCTATTGATCTCGCAGACCGTGATGATAGATCGCTGCCAAAATCATGCATAGTCTCTGGTTGGGGAAGTACAGAAAACAACAAACACCCATCTCTCAAACTTTTGGAAGTCAATGTAACCCTGGTTGAAAATGAGATGTGTGTTAAGGAAAATAAGTACTGCTCAAAGGACAAGGGTGGCCCAGGTCATGTAAGTGTTTTTTATTAAACCTTTACTATAAATAAATTAATTTATTAATTAACAAGTTTGGTAAATAATGATAATCAGCTTACTGTTGTGATTACACTTAGTTATGGTCCAGTAACTACATAATGTATTGTATGCTTGTATTTCCAGGGAGACTCTGGTGGCCCATTAGTCTGTGAAGATGGAAAGGCATACGGGGTGGTGTCCGCCAGCAAGCTAAACCCAGATAAATCAGCAATTTATAGTTACACTAAGATACCTGACAACCGAGACTGGATTGACTGCATTATGAAACATAATTAAGATAAAATAAACCATGTAAAATTTAGCTGATCAAACCCCAGTATTAGAATTTGTGCTTGGGTTTAGCTTGAAAAAGAAGTGATGCGATACTGCGTTAAAATTAGATAAGTGAGTTGTTTTGGTAGATATGCATCAAAAAAACAAAAAAAAAAAAAAAACTTAAAAAAAAACAACAACACAAAACAAACATACATTAAGTTGCACATTAGTTACAGTTAAGTAGAATCTGAACTTTTACTATATACTCAATGCTGTTTATTAAATGAGATGCTGATGTTAGATACTGCATTACCTGATTTGTTTTGTTTTTAAAAAGGCCTGTACTTTAAAGATTCTTGTTTCTTTTAGATTCAGGATGATTTGTTTGACAGATGTTATTAAAATTTTGCATTTTCACTGTTTTTATGTTATTCCAACTGACTTCTTTTCATCATCCATCAGCCAGTCTTATATCATTATGTCATATTAATGGCATAAAACTACAGGAAATACATTAGAATTATGAATTAATTAGAATTTAGAAATTCTGATTTCATTATCGATATTACTTATTGTTTTGGTTCCCATATCGATTCTCATTGACTTTACATTGGCTGCAGGTGTGAATGGATTGTCTGTCTCTACAACAGTGGTCTTCTTAAAAGTGGACATCTGTATAAAAAGCTTTAGACATGTTTTCTTTTAGTGAACCTGAAGTACGAGTACTTTATAATATGCCTGGTTTATCTAATCATTAGTCAATTAAATGGCTAATTTCACTTACACTGACTGAGTCTCCTAACAAGACATTAGTCTATGTTTATTAAGCTTCTGCAGAAAGAACAGTCAGCACACAAAGAAGCAAATGCATCAGCCACTGAATCTGCCTGTCTTTGTCACAATTGTGCTGTACACAGACATATACACTGCATGTATTAACATGCTGGCTACACCGCGGATCACACAAACCTGTCAGGCACAGCTTGGGTTTCCAGTGCGTTCAGCATAGGTACTACAAAATGCTTAAGATAAGATAAGATAAGATAAGATAAGATAAGATAACCTTTATTAGTCCCACACGTGGGAAATTTGTTTTGTCACAGCAGGAAGTGAACAGTGCAAAAGTTATATAGCAAAATTAGAATACAATAAGAATAACATACTGTACACAACTGTACAGAATAGAATAAAATAAAATACTATATACAGTAGAATAAATAGAATAAAATATACAATAGGATAAAAATAGAATGCAAATGCTATATACAACTGAGTAAAAATACAACTTTGTCAGAAAAAGAGTATTGCACTTAGTGTTATTGCACATGTGTGGATGTGTGTGTTAGATCAGTTGGAGTCTTTGTTGTGGAGTCTGACAGCAGTGGGGAGGAAAGACCTGCGAAATCTCTCCGTCCCACACGGTGGGTGCCGCAGCCTGCCACTGAAGGAGCTGCTTAGTGCTCTCACAGTCTCCTGCATGGGGTAAAAATAAAATGGTAAATGGCCTGTATTTATATAGCGCTTGACTAGTCCCTAAGGACCCCAAAGTGCTTTACACATCCAGTCATCCACCCATTCACACACACATTCACACACTGGTGATGGCAAGCTACATTGTAGCCACAGCCACCCTGGGGCGCACTGACGCCCCAGGGTGGGGGCGCACTGGGGTGGGAGATGTTGTCCATCAGGGATGACAGCTTAGCCACCATTCTCCTGTCACTCACCACCTCCACTGGGTTGTTGTTTGTTGTTCAGATGAACACCAAGGTACCTGTAGCTGTCCACAGCCTCAATGTCCATACCTTGGATGTTCAGTGGTTGCAGTGGAGGATTTTTGTGCCTGCGGAAGTCTACCACCAGCTCGTTGGTTTTACTGGCGTTGATCTGGAGGTAGTTCAGCTGGCACCAGTCCACAAAGTCTTGGGTCAGTCCTCTGTACTCCTTGTCGTCCCCATCAGTGATGAGGCCGACTATTGCAGAGTCATCAGAGAACTTCTGCAGGAAGCACTGGGTGGAGTAGTGGGAGAAGTCTGCAGTGTAGATAGTGAAGAGGAACGAAGCCAGAACCGTTCCCTGCGGGGCCCCCGTACTGCAGACGACCCTGTCCGACACACAGCCCTGAGTCCTCATATACTGTGGTCGGTCTGTGAGGTAGTCCAAAATCCAGGTAGTGAGGTGATGGTCCACTCCAGAGTTCTCCAGCTTGTCTTTCAGGACCGAGGGAAGAATAGTGTTGAAGGCACTGGAAAAATCAAAGAACATGATTCTCACAGTGCTTCCAGGGGTCTCCAGGTGAGCAAGGGAACGATGTAGGAGGTGAATGACGGCATCATCCCTGATGGCAGCTTCCCATCCAAGTTGGGTATTGGGTAGGATTGGATGTGTTCAGGTCACCAACTCCCTTTTCTATGACTCCCTCTATGGTCAGTCTATCTTGCTGTAGCCAACATACACAGCATAGTAGCAAAGCACAGCTTAGCATATCAAGTGAATTTTAAATCATATTGCGTTTCATCTATCTATGCCACACTAAATGAATGTTGGGGTTAGAAAATAATAAAAGTTAACTTCAGTGGACAACTCACAACTATCCCTTTTACGATTCATTATTATCTGTTACATATAGTGTTGCACTATATGTGGCTGAAGCTTGGAAGGTATAGCAGCTCATCTACTAATTGGAAGGTTGGTGGTTTGAACCCTGCCTGCTCCATTCAGTATGCAAAATATCCTTAGGACAAGATATTAATACCAATTTGCTTGTAGATGCATTCATTGGAGTATGAAAGTGTATGAGTATGAAAAGTAGAAAAGTGCTAAATAAGAAATTAGAACATCTCCCAGAACAGCCAGAGCTATCATAAACACTCTAAAGTGTCCACAAGAGGTCTCTCTCCACCATAAGAAGGTATCTATCTGTGCATATTGTACAGTACATGGGTACCTATAACAGCATTGACTACATGGCTATCAACTATTGTGAAGATCATATTACCTTACTAATATTAGTGTTTGTTAGATGTAATAGGGCTGCACTCTGGACAGGTCCCAGTCTGGCTCAGGATATTTGTGGTCTGAGATGTTCCCAGAGAGGCGGAGGTCCCGTAAGCATGCTGTGTTACTGTGTTACTAAACCGTGATTTTGTTTGTGAGAGTGTCTCATGACAATGATGTGCGTGCGATGTCCGTGGCTGCAACAGATGTATGTAGATCAACAACGGATAATATGGAGTGTGTGACAGAGTACAACCATGTAGTGTTAAAAGCATGGAACTACTGACATTCCTTCAATTTTTACTCTGTAAAAAGTGACAAAAACATTAGTGTCCCTACTGTGGGAAGAAAAAGTAAACTTCAAATCTGAGCAAACACCTAGCAAGCCGCTACAGGAATGTGAAAGTCACAGAGAAACCCGTGGATCCCCCCACTGACATGACCACTGCAGCACCGGGGAACTCCCCAAATGCTCTGCTCCTGCTGAACAGGTGAAAAATAGATTTAAGAGCGACAGGACTTAGTACTGCTGCTTAGAGCTTTAGTTTTTGCTGTGTTTTACATTTATCTATTTGAAACAGTGAGTGTAAGCATGTAAGCATGTAAACTTCTGAACCATAGCTATACTGTAGATGTTTATGTAATCCAGCATTAGATTCAGGTGCTGCACTCTCCCAATGACATTTGTAACAACACCCTAACAATTTGAATTATAAATCTAATATATAAAAGTTGCAACTGTTGAATGCTTTTGGTGCATGATTAAAAAAAACCTCAAAACTGAGAGATATCTCACAGCAATTTTACAACATCAGACAGGGGACACAGTTTATAACAGTAATCTAAACTTCATCTTATAAACAGGATGCCAGACGGAAGAACATTTCCGCACATGTCGCCAAGACAGACACACAAGACTGATGCTCAAACTGTATTTAAGTTGATAGCTAATGCGTCAAAAAACTATATAAGCTTAGGTATAAATCACAGTATATTGCGCTAACAGCCCACAATAGCATCTGGTGTCATTTCCAAAGGTTTAAGTCATGTCATTTGTTATAATAACATGTTTTTCATTATATTTTGAGCTATGTTAACATGTGGGCTTGCACTAGAGAATGTGACTCTATCCCAAACTGGGCAGCTCTACGTATTTCTTTGGTACACTCAAACCAGGGACAGTGGCAGTGACAGAGTTTTTTCCTGCATTATGGATTCTGAAATGGGCTGCCAATTCATTCCCGATCGCTACTTTTTCACCGAGATGTTGACTGCTCACAGCAGATAAAAATAAGACTCGGGCCATCAAGAAATGTCCAGGTGCTCTTGATGAACAGTCTGCCACTGGTTTACTCATGTTATCTGAGAATCCTGTTAAAAATATAAGTACTAACATATGTGAGGTGAACAATGTAACCTTTAATAGGAATTTCAAATAAGGAATTTTAATCTTTCAACATGAAGCTGAAAGAATCAAAGTCATCTTGATGCAGAGAACTTTTAATGTTCTCTAGTACTTTTGACCTTTCTTGCTGAAAGGACTGTAGTGAAATGAGTGTCAGCTGTCAGTTCTTGTTAATCTGTTATCATATATATGGATCTGTGTACTAAATGTCTCATTAACTACATATCTTTTTTCCTGCAGTGTTCCTGCAGTGTTTGCTGATATGCTTTTTGAAGCCATGTGCACCACTTATTGCATGTCATCAGGTTTGCCTTCAAAATACCGAACAGTAAACAATAAATAAATTAAGGAACGACTTCAGTCTATATAAAACTGAATTAATTAAATTAAATATGAGCACCGTATAAGAACATCAAAACTGCATGCAAGCAAGAGTCAGCCACAAATCTCATTCTAATGAACAAAACATTTTAATTTCCTATTAGATATGTTGGTAGATCCTACAGCTTTATGCCATTTTTCTATAATGTTTTTGGAAGTCTGGAAGTCTTGTATGCCACTGGTTGAATACAGCAGAGATGTAAAGAAGAAAAGAAGCCACAAAACAAATATGGATAAATATATACTTATAAAGCTGATTTAGCATAGTCAGCATTTGGGTACATTATTAAAAAAAACAACAAACAAACAGATTCTGACCAGAAATCTGCAAAAGTAAAATGAGTTGATGTACTTTGGCTAGTGAATGTAGGTTTCTACATTTGGCCTTGTGGCATGTGGTCACCTGCTCAACCGCTGAGATAAACCAAAACCCATGCAATACTGGTTTTGAGCAGAAAATCATATGTCTAGTGAGGTCTTTGTGGCTGTAAAGCAAGCCATAAACATTGAGCAACGTTGAGTAGAGAAGTCAGCGGAAAAAGTGATAGTAATCTATGCTTCCTGATAACTGCAAAAAAAAAAATAAAAGATTACAGAAGAACATTTCAATATGTGTAACTAAGACAGAGAAATACGCAAGACTGAGAAAAAAAGTGAACTTCAACTGACTCATTAACAGGAAAAAACAAACAAACCCCAAAACTGTGGGAACTTGGATTTAAAAATTGCATCTCTTTTTCTGTCTATGAACAGTGTTTTCTTCTGATTTCTTGAAGTATTCCACAATATGATTTCCACAACAGAATTATGCCTGATCTTAATGCTTTGCCACCTGAGATCACAGTCGGTCACTACTGATTTTCAGCTTTGTCCTTTTCACACTGCTTTTCATGTAATCATTGATATTTTTGGAAATTGGGGGTTGTATAGATGCCATTATATAGTACACACCCATTTAAATTTTTAGCAATTAGTTAACAAAAGGGCAGCATGGTGGCACGGTGGTTAGCACTGTTGCCGCACAGCAAGAAGGTCCTGAGTTCAATTCCAACACCAGGCCGGGGTCTTTCTGTGTGGAGTTTGCATGTTCTCCCCGTGTTTGCGTGGGTTCCCTCCGGGTACTCCGGCTTCCTCCCACCGTCCAAAGACATGCAGCTTGTGGGGATAGGTTAATTGGATAATCCAAATTGTCACTAGGTGTGAATGTTTGAATGAATGTGAGTGCGAATGGTTGTCTGTCCCTGTGTGTTGGCCCTGCGACAGACTGGCGACCTGTCCAGGGTGTACCCTGCCTCTCGCCCTATGACAGCTGGGATAGGCTCCAGCGCCCCCCCGCAACCCTGAAAAGGATAAGCAGAAGCGAATGGATGGATGGATGGATAGTTAACAAAATATTTAAAAATAATCCATCTGATTTTCCCTTGTCTTAATGATAGAGCTGTAATTTTGGTAAGTCTGTTAATGCAGCGAATCTGCATTTTTACCTTTTTCCATTTTTCTAAACTTTAGGAATAGAACAGAGATATTACCATTACATTAATAATGACAAAAGCACTCAATATGCACACTTTTAACACTACTGTGCAGTTCCTTTTACACTCACTTCTGTGGTGCTTTCAATTGGTATTGCTTGTTTAATCTATTCATATCTTTTTCCATAGCACAATCTTCCTTATCTTCCTTTGAAAAGTCAAGTAAACTTCTGTGAGTTGCTGCCAATGCCACTCTTTTCATGCAGAGGAAACCTAGGGTTAACTTTGTGTAACTACCTATGCTGATTGCCAGTATTACGAAAAGTGATCATGGAAAGATACTCTGGGTATGTTGAAAACACACAGGCCTCTAGTGGACTTGTTTGTTGTTCACCTGCCCATTGATAGTTTTTTAGCCATTCCTCCAGTGAAATGGATTGTTCTAGGAAGTGCTGGTCACTAATACTGTTTTCAATTAAACTGAATTCAATTGAATTCAATTCAGTCTTATTTATATAGTGTCAATTACAGCAAAAATCATAATTACAAAAACAGATGCCTCAAGGTGCTTTATATTGTAAGGTAAGACTGTACAACAACCAGCTATAATACCAGATAAAAATATGACCTATCAGGCTCTGGAGGTGAGAGATCTTGTGTGAATATGGTTTATGAATACAGCCACATCATTCACATATGCAAATGACACAAACTCCTCCTTCTCTTTCTGTGATAAGAAAGCATTTAAAGATTGAATCTGTCAGTGTAGTGTCCCACTGCTCTTTATTAGCTCACCCTGACTTTGATCTTACCATGTTTACCCACTGTAACCTGGTAGTACTTATATTCGTGTTGATTCTTCAAGATCAGGGTAAGTATGTTTACTTAGTGCATACTTATATCCAAAGTCAGAACTGAAACACTGCATGATAAAGATTTTGATATACAGAATCTGATAACTTTTTTCTTTCTAGTTTATACAGGAGAAATCATTGGTGGCCGTGAAGTTGTGCCACATAGCAAACCATATATGGTGCTTTTGGAGCTGCACAACTTAGGTGGTCATAACAAACACTGTGATGGCTTCCTCGTTAATGAGGACTTTGTGCTGACTGCTGCCCACTGCCATGCAAAGTAAGTTTAACATAGTTTATGTTCACCTAGAAAGAATTAAGTGTCCAGTATATTTTGTTATCGCAGTAAGCTGGGTTTATGTTACTCATAAACTCGGGGACTGGGATAAAAGCTTTCATGGCGGTTTCATGAATGTACTCATAACATTTTTTGATTTTTTTTATTTGGTTAGCATCAGACCAGCACTCTTCTCTTTTACACTGTCAAAAAGTGATTGCACTTATTTCATTTTAGGTCCTACAAAGTCTTTTTGGGACTTCATGATTACCACAACCATAATGGAGTACAGCATGTGTCGGTGCCTGAGACCAATGCATTTCCACACAAAGACTATAATCCAGTTTCTTACAGCAACGATATAATGCTTCTTAAGGTAAAAGAAACAACAGTATTTTGGGGGGTTTGTTGTCAAATTTTTATTATTTCTTCCAAGTCAAATTTAATTTCTTATTATTGTTTGTTATTACCTTTAGATAATGTTCAACTAAAACAAACAGCATTAAAAGGAAGGGTCAGAAATATGTAATATTGTAATATTTTAACAAATATTTTTGTCTCTCCTTGCTCCTGAAGTTGAGCACCAAGGCAGTGTTCAACGAGAATGTGAAACCTATTGATCTTGCAGACCGTGATGATGGATTTGCGCCAAAATCGTGTGTAGTTCCTGGTTGGGGAAACACGGGAAACGGTAAAGACTCTGATGTGCTCCTGGAAGTCAATGTAACCCTGACTGAGAATGAGATTTGTGCTAAGGAAAATAAGTACTGCTCTGAGGGTGCCACTGGACCATCCACGGTAAGTAGCTTTTATACCTTAAAAAAGTTTGGTCAGTAATGATAATGATAGTGTTCACTTGCTGCAATAACTACATACTATTCTTGTATTTCCAGGGAGACTCTGGTGGCCCATTAGTCTGTGAAGATGGAAAGGCATACGGGGTGGTGTCCGCCAGTAGTAACTCAATGCTAGATGGCCTTAAGCTCTACAGTTACATTAAGATATCTGACAAACGAGACTGGATTGATTCTGTCATAGATCATCATCGAAAGTGGTAATTCATGTATTGAATCTGCCTTTAAAAAAAGTTATATGACAACTGAGATTTGAATATTTGAACTCATTCTATTAAAATGATGGGTGGCAAGGTGGTGCAATGGTCACACTGCTGCCTTTTTTCTTCCAGCTACAAACCTTTTCTTTGCAAACCTGTAGTTTCATTTTAGTAATAGTTTAAAATCTTAAATTTAAATGTAGAATGAATACCATTTTTTTAATTTTAATGTTAGATACTGCATGAATTAGTTTAAGAGAGAAACCAAGATGATATGTTGGATTGTAACAGCAATAAACTGTTGTGCTACTCACTGTGTTTATATTTCATTATACAAACATATGGATAAATGAGAATATATGTATGTATAAAATATGTGTTTGTTTTTGTGTGCATGCGTTTATAATGTATGTATGACAGTTGTAAACTGCACATGCTTCCCAGAGAACATCCCAGGTCAGAGGTTGACAACATACATTCATTGTTTAGCAGTAGTTCATTGTTTAGCTGTACTTGTTGGCTTAAAATTTGTTCAGCAAAGGACCCAAACAGTTTTTTTGAGCAAATTTTATTAGCTCCATAAATGGAGATAATTTAGATTTTTTTAGAGGACCCTATATTAATACAGTACTAACAGAATACTCAAGTACATATTTTCCCTTTTGCTTGTTTGTGTGTTTTTTAAATAAATTTGCAAGAATTTCAAACAAACTTTTTTCGCTTTGTCATTAAGGGATATTCTGTGTAGATGTCTGAGGTAAAAAATGAATTTAATTTATTTTGGAATAAGGCTGTAACATGAGAAAATTTGGAACACATAAAGCACTGTGAATACTTTCTGCATGCACTATAGTTGGCGCTGTCACCTTGCATGAAGATCCTGGGTTCTAAACCTCCACTGACTGGCTCATAGTGTCTCATCATGTCTTCTTTTGAGGTTATCCGGCTTCCTCTCACAGTCCCAAAACATGCATGTTAGGTTAAATGGTGACTATAAGTTGGCTGTAGGTTTGAAAGTGGTGTTGGAGCTCCAGCCCAAACTCAAAAACCTTTGCTTGCATGTTAACTAGAAAAGTTAAATTGCTCCCAGTAAACACTCAACTACAGAGGATCGTGTTCTTAGAAACATGGAGTTCTTTATCTATCCTTGTCTATGTAGCTCTTAGGCAGTTTCGTCATCTAACTCATTTTCCTTGTCTACATATAGAAATAAATGAAATCATGTGAAGAGGAAACATTATGCTAGCTTTGTATAGCTTTGTATAACGGATGAAGTCAGACATTGTACTGAGGGGTCATTTATAGTTCAATTCAATTCAATTTCAATTCAATTCAATTTTATTTATATAGCGCCAAATCACAACATAAGTCGCCTCAAGGCGCTTCATAGATACAGAGAAAAACCCAACAATCATATGACCCCCTATGAGCAAGCACTTTGGCAACAGTGGGAAGAAAAAACTCCCTTTTAACAGGAAGAAACCTCCGGCAGAACCAGGCTCAGGGAGGGGCGGCCATCTGCTGCGACCGGTTGGGGTGAGAGAAAGTTGGATCTTTATGTCAGAAGTGCAGTGCAGCATATGGGTGTATATGTTTGTTAATGTTCAAGAGAATAGTTCACATTCACAGTGTATGTGTGGCTATTTACTATAACACAAAAACACCACAAAGACAGAGAAAACCTCTGTGTTATACACTGCAGTTTCACAAGTCAGATAGAGGAAATGGTGATAGTAATCTATACTTCCTGATTGCTGCAAACTGGATGACAGATGCATAAATCTTTCCAAATATACAAGATCGAACTGAACTTCAATTCTTAGTTTAAAAGACCAAAAGTGGAGAAAGCATGGATTTAAAAATGGCGAGAACAATGGGCTTCAACAAATTTCCAATCATTTTCTTTTTCACATTACTGCACAAGGCTAGACACGCAGAACTATGTACAAAGATATTTTTTCAGAATATTGAAATCCGAGGTTCTTTTAAATTTTCCAAAGATTAGGCACTAGTTTTAAGAAAACTCTTTATACCTACAGATGTTCACAGGCTGCGTGGGTGTGTTTCTGACTGTTCTTTTGACTGATCTGCCCCATGAATGGGACTTCTTTTGCATTTAGCTTCATCATTGAAAAGGGCATTTCTCTTCTTTACTCTTCTTCTCCTCTTCTTTTTTTCTCACTTTCTCTCAAGTCTCTCAACTCTCAAGTAGAATCAGATAGACAATGTATGTCTCATTGAGTGAAAAATAAAAAGCTCAACTGATAAAGATGCATTAGCATGTTTGCAGCTGGCATAATAGAAGGCCATCTTTATAACATGGAATTTTAATGTCATCTCTTTTTTGTTTTCTTATTTTCCCCGAGTTACTTTTAGTAGAACTGCTAGTAAGTGTCAACCACAACTGTTGTCATTATGAATGTACGTGACTTCTTGTTAATCTCTTATCATTTAAAATGGTCTATGCATTAAAGGTTCACAGCATATCTCTTGTTATGTCTTGTGATCACAATATTGTTACAAAGATGATTTTTTTGAAGCCATGTGCACTGTTTCATGCAAAAATGTATCAGATCTGAATTCAAGTTAACAAGCCTTCTGTTTTTTTAATACAGATTTTAAAGAGTGACTGTAATCTATTTAGAACTAAGTATAAGGAATGAAAACTGAAGGTTAGAACATTATGATTAAGGTAAATATATTCTCATGCATGATAGTTTTGCACTCCTTGTGTTTTTCTTTTACATTGCTGTATCACCAGGAGAGATTAATTCTAAGTTATACTTACCACAGCTGTTTTTTTTTCTTTTTATTAGACAGTGTCAGTTGTCCGCGTATTCATACGTGAATTATATTTCATACTACATCCAATCTCCCTGTAAGAAGACTTCTTCTCTTTATTTGTACTTTTTTGCTTTACTATATTTTGTATTAATGTTTTTCTCACATGCATCAATCACCAGGTGTGGAAACTGCAAACTTACTTGTGTAAGTCTGGGCTTGTGTCAAACATTTTCATGTAATTCACTCCTTTTCTTTTCCAGTTGACTGTAGACTATGTAGATTTTCTTTTACTACATGGTTATTGTGGCCATTATTGTTAACCTCATAAACTGCTTGAAATCTGCTTTAAATCCATAAAATCTCTTCATCATTAATGTGGTTCATAAAGGCTATAGTTATCTTATCTAAACTAACACAATTACCTTGTATACGCTAACTTTTTAGCTAACAACTACTTTCCTTCTCACAATAATAATACAGTCTAAGATGAGAAAAACATGTGCATTTGTCTTCTTAATCAGATGTAATGTTTTTAAAAAGCTAATATTTGTGGATGTGAATGTGGTTCAAAGCCACAACATTTGCAAATGTACACACACACACACACACACACACACACACACACACACACACACACACACACACACACACACACACACACACACACACACACACACACGCCTCCTTCTCTCTCTGTTCCAAGACAGCGTTTCAAGATTGAAGATGTGAAGTGTTGTATCATTCTCTTCAGTAGTTCACCCTGACTTTCATCTCGCAGTGTTTTCCCTCTGTAATCTGGCACTAACGATATATGTATTGACTCTTCAAGGCAAAGGTAAGGTTATTTTCATGACGTTCCGGCCTGGGGGAAATACAGGAAACGGTAAAGACTGACTGTAACCTGACTGACAATGAGCTTTGTACTAAGCTAAATAAGTACTGCTCCGAGGGTGCAACTGGACCAGCTTATGTAAGTAGTTTTTGTATCTTAACTACAGAAAAAAAGTTAGGTTAATAATAATAACAAGCTCATTGTTCAATTGTTACAATAACTACATACTGTTCATGTATTTCCAGAGATACTCTGGTGAAACATTAGTCTATGAAGGTGGAAAGGCTTATGGGGTGGTGTCCACCGGCAAGCAAAACTCAGATTTCCTGCCCTTAAAATCAACAAAAAAAGTAATGTCCTACTTTGTGCTGTGCAGCTTTGATTAATCGAGAGTGAGAATCCAGAATATCTTGTTTTTTAGCAGCGTATTATCAAGCAAGAAACATTATCTCTTTCACTGTTATCTTTCAAGATGACTTCTTTTCACCATGAAAATGCAAATGAGTAAACAGCTCATTTTAAGTAAAAATTGATTTTTGTATCTTAGATTTACAATATGATACATACTACAGTACAACAGACATTGATGTATGAACAAAAATGAGTGAAGATAGCTAAAACTACAAAGCTAAAGCTGAAATGAACAATAATAGTATAAATCAGCGGTTCCCAACCCCCGGGCCTCGGACCGGTACCGGTCCGTGAGTCATTTGGTACCGGGCCGCGAGAGTTGAGGCTCAGGTGTGAAATGTACAGTTTTCAGGGTTTTTATCGGTTTTCAGCGTTATTTTGTTATCGTTTTTATCGTTTACTCGGTTTTCCTTGGTCTTTTCACGTGTGTTATGAATAAATTTTCTTTTTTTCGGTACCGGTACTAGTTTTATTTTGTTGTATTTATCCGCGACACCTTAAAGGCCAGTTCCATGGCGCAAAAAAGGTTGGGGACCACTGGTATAAATGAAATATGACAGAATAATACAGGTCAACCAAATTGACCTGCCGCATCCCCTGATTTTTGGAACAAATTGGCTGGAGTTTAATACCCTTCAGGGCCGTATGTGGGGATGCGATCACAGCTGTTAGTAGCATGTAGTATTTGTTATTGACTAATAGGCTTTATTGAGTGGGTCATGACACTCGCAAAGAGGAAGAACACACCCAGTTGTTGGTCCCTAAAAAGGAAATGATATTCCAGGCGGCTCATTATAACCCCATGGCAGGACATATGGGATATGATAAAACTCTGGAGTGAATAGAGGCCCGATTTTATTGGCCGAGCATCTGAGCGGATGCGCACTGATGGTGAACGTCCTGCCCAGAATGTCAGCTGGTTAACCAGCCCGTCATTCCAGAAGTGCCTTAATGGAGGTCCTGTTTGAGTGCATTGGTATTGTCATCATCGGGCTGTTTCACCGGAGTGCACGTGGCTACTGCTTTGTATTAGTTCTGGTGGATTATGCAATGCAATACCTGGAACCAGTGCCGCTGTGCACCATTTCTACAAACAGTGTGGTGTAGGTGGTGTTTCAGGTAATCTTCCAAGTCGGCATCCCGAAAGAGATACCTACTGACCAGGGGCCCGTTCTTCGTACGTCGCTTACTACATCCAAGATCAAATGACACATCCAAGATCAAATCATCGCGCTAACCGTGAGCTCGCTAATCCGGTTCCCCGAACACACCTGCTGTTGACGATTAGTACAGCTGGACGCAGTAATGTGACATCACTGGGTGTCGTAAAAGGGGCCACGCATCGATAGTAGAAACATTGATCGGCAACCCTCTGATTAGTCGGCGAAAATGTCGACGGAGCGCGCTCGGCTCGGTATTTTTCGGCAGCAGAGCAAGAACTCTTGAGTGAGGGATTTCAGGAGTTTCAGAGTTTAATCAGAACGCAAGGGAACACTGCAAAGGCTGCAAAAGCAAGGAGCGAGGGCTGGCAGGAAGTTGCTGACAAATTAAACTCGTAAGTAATTTAATAATAACAATAATAATGGAGTGGATTGATATAGCGCTTTTCAAGGCACCCAAAGCGCTTTACAATGCCACTATTCAGTCACTCTCACATTCACACACTGGTGGAGGCAGCTACAGTTGTAGCCACAGCTGCCCTGGGGCAGACTGACAGAAGCCAGGCTGCCATATCGCGCCATCGGCCCCTCTGGCCAACACCAGTAGGCGGTAGGGTAGATTTATTATATTACACTATATTATCCAATATTATATTACATTATATTATAATATGTTATATTTTATCCTCTTTCACATTAGAGCCACGACAGGACCCACTAGAACATGGGAACAGGTAAAAGTGAAATATAAGAATATCCTACAGAATGGTAATATTTATCACTTATATTGCTTTTAGTCTCTTGGAAAGAGACCCTGGAATAATCTGTTTGTTTATAACAGCAACCAAGAAAAGGGCAGAGGAAAAAAAGACAGGTGGTGGTCCTGCACCCCCTCGTCAACAAGTTGGTTAAGTGAATAATACCCTCACGGGAAAATCGATATCTCTCTATGAGCACACTGTCGCGCTGAGCTAAAGGATCCTGTCTATCCCGCAATATACGCTGAATTCTGAGGACTCTCCTTATCAATCTTGCACCTTCCGCAATGGGTGGCTCGCGTATACGGACAGGACATGGCTGCGACAGGCTTCCCAAATCCACCTTCGCTTTTATAGCCGTGGTCTCTCATCTTGATTACACGAAGTAATTTACAATTGCTACTCTGAAATATGAATTAAATCTGTAATAATCACATACATGTAATAGAATGTTAATAGTACATTTCCCTTTTTTAGGAAATGACCTGTGTGAAATCAATAAATGGATCAGGTGCTGCATTGTCTTTAGTTACATTGATGTTATTTATTTATGGTGGAACAGTGGTGGAATATCGCTGTTGCTTTCGTATGATGACGCGGACATACCTGCGTGGCCGCGATCTAATCCTGTTTACATAAAGTAAACCTGCTCCCGAGCAGGTTTACGCTTACGGCTCTGTTGCTATGACAGCAAGTCCCGGATGAGCTTCGGGGAACCGACTGATCCAGGATCACGCGAAATCGTCAACAATCTAATCCGGCTAACCTACTTAGCGAGGTACGAAGAACGGGCCCCTGGCCACATCGTTCATATCTCGCACACTAAAAGAGCGGTGCAAATTATTGGGCGTTAAATCGGTTCTACAGGCTGCCTGAACAAAAGCAGCAAATTGTTCAGAAAGACCTGGCTGAAATGCTGAAAATGGGAGTAATAGAAGTGCATGGTGTAGCCCCATAGTTCTGGTTGTGAAAAAAGATGGGGCTACACGGTTCTGTGCTGACTACTGCAGGGTGAACGAAGTGTTATGGTTTGATGCCTACCCCATGCCCAGGGTTGACGAGTTCCTGATAGGCACAGCTATTTTTTCACGACACTGGATTTAACCAAGGGCTACTGGCAGATTCCCTTGTCTGCAGAGTCCAAGAAAATATGTCCCAGCAACAATGGTTGAGGAGAGTGATGGTGCATCTAGGCTTCTCCACTCTGTACGGTTTGTACCAGTTCGTCAGATTTACGTTGGGCTTGTTCGGAGCCCCAGCCACTTTCCAGTGCCTCATGGACCAGGTGCTGCGGCCGCATATGCAGTGCCTACCTGGATGATGTTATCATCTACAGTGACACCTGGGCGGGGCATATGCAGCATGTTGCCATGGTCCTGGAGTCCCTGAGGCAGGCGGGGCTCACGGCCAACCCGATGAAGTGTGCGGCAGGTGTGTCCACAGGTGGAGAAAATGAAAGTTATTGGATCCCGCCCTCGCCCCAAGACCAAAAAGGAGGTTCCTTGCGCTGGCTGCTTACTATCGCCAGTTCATGCCTGGGTTCGCGGACCTGGGTTTGCAGGTGACCCCTTGACCAATCTCACCAGAAAGGGCACCCCAGATCTGGTCCAGTGGACTGAGCAGTGCCAGGCGGCATTTGTGTTGGTAAAGAAGGCTCCTTGTGGGGAGCCACTGCTCCACACTCCTAACCTTTCCCTTCCTTTCATCCTGCAGACCCAAACAGAGGGCCCTGCTCCAGTGGCTGCACCCCATGAAGGATGCCATTATCCAGGGGTCACCTGGTGGTATCTGGCTTTGCATCCCATTCAAGGTGGTACATAGGCCAGGGACACAGATGGTTGTCTCCCACTCCGGGGAGTGGTAGGTTTGACCGGATGTAGCCCCAGCCTCAGTTGGCCGGTGGGGTTGTGTGACAGGGGTGTGGTGTCTGGCTCTGCTGCAGTGGAGGGGTGGTGCAGCGGGCTAGAAGCGCAGTACCAGGGAGGCTAAGTGCCAGGTGAAGGGAATTTCACTAATGAACGCTCTTCTTTTTGTAGTGACACTGAGGACCAGAGAGGAGGTGTGTGTGTGTGTGTGTGTGTGTGTGTGTGTGTGTGTGTGTGTGTGTGTGTGTGTGTGTGTGTGTGTGTGTGTGTGTGTGTGTGTGTGTGCAGAAACAGCTGGAAAGCTTTCCAGAGCAGTCAAGGTGCCAGACAGGAAGCTCAGTGGCTGAGCTGCCATGAAGAAAAGCATGTAGTGTTTTGACACCCTGTAAAAATAAATTGTTTCACTATAATGAAACACTATGTGGGTCCGTGGTGTGTCACACCAACTTTAACTGTTTTCTTTTTACTTCATCATAATAAATACTCCACTTTCTTCTGTATCCTTTACATTTCTCGACCCATTTCTCTAGTGCTCAGGACAGAAGTTGACTAAAGATATTCATTGCCTCAGAGACTTTTATCAGCTGATATCAGGGGCCTAAAATCAGTCAGCAAGTGGTTGGTCTAAAACTTTTTTGTCCAGAGAGCTGTCTGGACAGCTACACTGTAAAAGTGACAAAGAGCAGCTTTTCCTAAATCTATGTGGTGTGCAACAGAACTCTCTCTGCTTTGCATTTGTCTGTGTTAAGTTGTGGAAAACCCTTTTTTTGCAGATTTATATTGCGTCTGTGCGTAAACGCCTAAACACTGTAGTATTACAAGCTCACGAAAATAGACAAGTAACAGCTCTCAATTTCGCTTCCATTTCTGAGTCATCATTCAGAGTTTTCGGTGTCTAATCCATCTAAATAATGCATCTAAATAGATGGATTAGACACAGAAAAGACACCACTTTTAGATACCATTTTTCATTATTTTGTAATTGTCAGATTTCTTTAAAAGAGAACAGAACGTTAACTATAACTAAGAGTTTTTAGGAAAAATCCAAAATAGGCCTGAGGACTCTTCATGCTTAAGCATAGCAACATATTAATAACATAGACACTATATGGTGTAATTCAGTAACATTACTGTAATACTCTGTGAGAGTTACACTGTAACTTTCTTTGGAATGGAGTTTCAGCTCATTCTTGACACCTCAAATGTCAAACAAACAAGAATTTCCAGCTGGTTTTAAAATATCAGCTATGTATGTGTGATTGGTCCTTGCATGCATCATAGTAACATCATTCCACTTGGATCAATACCTTGTATATTCAAAGAGATATCTTTCTATAATATCCAAAAATCTTTATCCCAGGGTCGCCTTCATGAGTTTTGCTAAATTTAAATCACTACTTACTTTGCCTTTGATATAACTTTAATGAGCCAAAAATTATACTCTCTTATTAATAAGTTCTTGAGATTTTAGCTCTAACTGAGAACTTCATGCATTGGCCAACTTCATGCACATCTATACGTAACATTAGCTCCACTGTGTAAGGCTAACAATATCTTATTTTCTTTCTGCACTTCTCCTTTGTAGACTGAGTTTTTGAGCCTTTGAAAATCAGGGACCATGCATAGAAATGTGTGCATTTCCTAAACAGTTAAGAAAATACTTGGTTAATCGCTTGAATTAGAGCAGAAAATGTGCACTTTAATCAGTTAATTGTTTGATGAATACAGTCATAATTACAAATAGAAATATAACTTCTCAAATCTTCTTGGATCTAACTCATTGTGTATGTCCTTCTCTAATTTCTCTAAGTTCTTTTGCTCTCTCTCTCTCTCTTTTTTTTTAAAAATCTTGGCTGTGTGCTTGGGCTCCTTGTCCTGTTGGAAGATAACCCTTTGCTCCGTTCTGTGGTCCACAGCACTCTGGAGCAGGTTATCATTAAGGATGTCTGGGCATGGTCATGCCACGCAGGCCTGATTGGTAGAGTACTGCAGAATTGGCTATCCTTTTGGAAGGTTCTCCTCAGCACCACCGCCATAGCTTCCAGTAACCTTTTCATTGCAAGACAGTTGATGGCCTTTTGTAGTTCGCTCAATGTCAGTCCCACATCTAGCTTTTCCATGATAGTTAGTTGGGGAATCGCAGTTAGTGCAGTCTTTACAACTTCTCATGTTTTTGCCATTAATACAATATACATCTTGTTTGATAATTCTCAAGACTGAATGGCCAGTGTATAAATATGCCTTTGTACTTATACATCTCCAATAGATCTTTTCTTTATTGATGCAAACCTTTTAAAACTCGAGACTCTGCACTTGTAATATTGTATATAACGGAGGGATAACTCATGGGTGAGATATTGCAGTTTCTTAAATGTTGGTCAGATTTGTTTATTATACTTACTTTTTTCTGTTTATCTGCTTCCAAACAGCAAATTGATAGAGACTCAAGCTAATGGCTGTGGACAAGAAAATCAAGAAAAAGAGTGGCATCTGGAGCAGAGTCTAAAAGAAAATATGTCCCAGCAACAATGCCATATATCTTAGTTAAGTCAGATATTTGTTTATTATCCTTATTCTTTTGTCTGTTTGTCTGTCTGGAAACATCTCAAAGAGAGAGATCTGAGACATCATCTTTATTTGACTCAGATGTGACTAGTTGCCTGCTCTAGCCTCCAGTTTTCTCTGCCTTTCATCCTCCCATTCCACTTCTGTCTGTAAATGCAAATAAATGTATTATTGATAAGGTGAAGGCTCTACACTAACATGCTGGCTACACTTGGTGGTAATCACAGAGTGTGCATCGGTTAGAATGTGCTCCCTTTTTTCCCCTAAGGCTTAATGCAGACAAATAATCCTAACAGTGTTGATGGGTTTACTATTAAATGCAGCACAGAGAATATGTGTATGCATGTGGTTCTGGAAAGTCGGAAATAATTATAATTGTTGTTAATAACTCTGTCATAAAAAAATCAAGGACTGGGACACAAGCAGCAATTAACTATGGATCTGATCGAGCCCTGAACTGTGACTACCAGCTTGGCTGAACTGATTATAAGGGGTCCAACTGCACTAAGTACAGTCCGTGGAATCCCCCTTGTGGGCATGGTGGGAAATAACATGCCCTGCCACATCTTCAGAACAATTGCTTTATTTGATAGAACAATGATATGAAATAGTAATTGGTCACAATCAAATCTGAAATTATAATTGAGTATATTTAAAAATATTTTCACACAACAGTTTATGTGTTTAAACACATATGTGTTTAAACCACACATATTACAGTGATCTTACCTGGAAAAAGAATTTTACTGTTTAAATAATTCTGCATGAATAGTATGAATAGCCTATTTAAGGTCATGCCAAAGCACTGCAATCCGATTTAAATCCAGACTTTTACTAGGTCACTCCAACAGCCTATTGTGTTTTGTTTTGGCAGTGTTCATTTTAGATATATGCATCTATAAAAAATCTCAAAACCCCCAAACTAGATCGATAAGGCAGAGGAAAGGAAAGGCAGAGGTTTGTCATAGTGATCTGTGCTTTCTGGAAATAGAATTTAGAACATTTCAATGTTCAACTGATTCACATAACTCAGCAAAATACACAAATACACAAACCTAATCAAACACAACCAATGCCGTTGGCAACGTGCAGCACTGTTGCTGAATTTTGGAAAGTGTTTTGTGTGCTTTTGCAGCGTTTTTCTATTTGCTGGTGTCTGTTTGACCTCTCAGGGCCACTGTACATATCAGATCTCAATGGAAACCCCCCACCCGAAAACAACCAGTGCTATATCTATATTAATATACGTTTCAACCCCCCAGACCATCACTGACCCACCACCAAGCCAGTAATGCTGGCAGCATAATATTCTCCACGGCTTCTCCAGACCCTTTCACAGTTTTCACAGACAACTATGAGGAGACAAGATGCAAAAATCTGAAGACGTCACTTTATTTGAAAAAAAAATTACAAATTACTCGAAAGCTTTTTAAAAAATGTTAAATGCAAAACTTATTAGAGTACCATGCAGCTCATTGTGCAAATCGTCATTGTAAAATATTATTAAAGTAGCATTACTGAAATCTATTCAATTGTACTTTGCTTTACTTGACAGGTGGTGTTTGACTATATACAGTAGCCACAGACATTCCTAATTCCTAATTTCAGTTAGTTGTTTTTTGTTGTTGTTGTTGTTTTTTAATTTTTGCATATGCAAACAACACAAATCCCTCCTTCTAGCTCTGTGATCAGGATGCATTTAAAGGCTGAAATGTCAGTGAAGTGTCCCACAGATGAAAAAAGTTGCCTGACTGTAACTTACTTTGACTTTGACCTCACTATATCTACGCACTGTAACATGGAAGGATTGATACTTGTGCTCATGATCATGGCAAGCTCTTTTCATGGCACAAACTTTTACACCATGTTAGAATTAAGACAGTGGATGGTTCAAAATCAGGTCCGGAATTTTCACTGGAATATAGGCTTTGTGGTGGTTCTGTGTAATAATTACTTTTTTGAGTAATGATTCCAACACAGATCACAAAAAGAGGGGAAATAACGTAACAAACATGCACAAACACTAGACCCACAGTATTCAATTGATTTGCATTAATATAATTTTATTATCGCTGCTTAGCAGTGGTGGAGACTCTCAAAACAGAGCTGATGAGAACCCAGTGACAATTGATAGGAGAATTGATAAGGAATCGAACTGATAAGTGATATCGCAGTTCCCGGTTTACACAGGAAATCGCAACTTTGCTCTCAATAAACTATTTGATTGGGTAAGGGGGGTCACGTTGAATGAGTTATACTGCATGCTACTGGTCTGTGTGTTTCCTATAGATGTACAGTGACTACTGTAAAGGCAATACAAAAGCTGCGATTAAAATAACGCTACCGTAAATACTGGAAACTTTGCTCACACCCCGTCAAAATCGGACCGCTGTCCTCCTACTGATGACCTAAGTTACGAAAGTTAAAAACTTAGCTTCTTAACCCTTAATCCTCCGTTCTTTTAAATAGCCACCAGAGGGCGATACCTCCGTATAAAAAGACTTGGGAAAGCTTTTTCCACACCTTTGAAAGCACTTCGTTTCCACTGTGTATTAACTTTTCACAGGTTGACACCAGGCTTTTTCTTTCTTTTTTTATGATTGAGATGTTGAGTTGTTTGTTTCCTGTCATTTGTCACAGAGTTTCTCTAAATTCACACCCAGTTTCACACCTTGGCTCAGGCGATTAGAGGATCATTTTGTCCCTCTGTGGGGGGATACTCCCACTAGGTTTATGTCTGGGACTCTCCACCATTTGACCTTAGAACTGAAGAAGCTTCTCGGATGAGAGGTGAAACGTCTTCAAGTAATTTAAAGAAGTCAAGACGCTTTTCTTTGCAAGCTCCTTTGACTACGATGACCTGGATGACTGAGAATCTTCACAGACATCTAAATTCAAATATTTTACTAATTTGTTTCTTCTTTCTGTCATTCACTTACTTTTACAAAACTGTAATTTTTAAGGGTCACTGTTGTAAATTTTAAATTAAATTAAATAGTCAATACTTGTATATGGTTCATCTACCAGTATGTGTATGTGTAGCATGTGGTTCATACATATTCTATGATGGTAAAATTACTGGGCCACCTAAACACTACATCTACAAGAGCCTCTCAGCCATAAAAACTTGCCATGAAGTTCACTGAGCACAGTTTCTGTCCTGATGTTAATGCCAGGATTAATACTCTGCAGTTTTTGAGTCAGCAAATAGTTGGTGACTTGTGCTGCACAATGCACCTCAGCACTCTGCATCTCTATAACTTTATGTGGTCTGTCACTTTGTGGCTGTGCTGCTGTGGTTCCCAAATTCTTCTACTTTGCAAGAAAAAAATCACTTACTGTTGTTTGTGGGCTATCTGAGAAGACCAAAAATTGACTAGGTTATTGATGTTATACACCTGTGCCATTAGAAAGAGAGATGCATTCAAAGATTAAAAAGTCTGGCCCAAAACATTTGACCAAATATTGCAGGTATTCATCACTACACTGATTTACAGGTATTCTCTAAAAACTAACCCATATAAGGAGTGACATAATTAGGGGAAATTTCTACTGCTATGACTGAAGACTTAAAAGAGATGATTTTTGAAAGACTCAGACATACCGAACCATGGCGGATACACTGCAGTTTCACAAGTCAGTCAGAGGAAACTATGATATAAATCTATACTTCCTGATAATTACAAACAGGATGAGAGATGCTAGAACATTCACAGATATGTGACCAAACCAGAATAAAGTTGAAATGACTCACTGAGTGAGCCATCAAAAATACAAATGTTATTTATAATGAGCAAAAAAGTACAAGCGCATTAATATATGGAGCTATATGTAAATTGAATACACTGTTTGTGCTTCATTTAAACAGTTATTGTCCAACTGCATGTTAGCAAATATACTGTAGAGTAGCTGCATTTCTCTACACAGTAAAACACCATATACGGAGCTTTATAGCCAGGACATTCCTTCTTTTAAGAAATGTGCCAGACTTGGTCCCTGCTAAAATTTTGGCTACCTTTCTGATAAGTTTATGTTGATTTTTCAGCCCCATGATGGTTTCCTTCTCTTGTCTTTGCGTCTGCCTAAAAATTAAGATAAAACTGAAGTTATTCTGTTCTGGCTGGTGTTGCACTGTCTTTGTTTTGTTTTTGGTTTTTTTTGCAATTGTCGCACTTTATGTAGTCCTGTGTTGATTGTTATATGTCATATGTAGCACTATGGTCTTGGAGGGACGTTGTGTAATTTCACTGTGTACTGTGCCACGGCTCATGGTTGGAATGACACTAAAGCCACTTGACTTGACTTAACTTGTTATTATACTTGGCCCCAAAAAATCATAGAAACACATTTACTCTGGATGGCCTCCAGTACTACTGTGATTTTTGACCAGAATATGTCCTTCATATTAAATAAATATGTAGAACTACAGTCCTGCATTTTTGGATTATATTATAATCCTACAAATTTATGTTTGTCCCTAAAATTTGAAACATCCTGTCTCAGAGTGATGGCGAAAACCACAAAATTTGATGAATTTCTACATGTGAGTTTTTGTTTTCAAATTCACCATGAAAAAGAAGTGATTTGATAATTGAGTTTTTGTGCTGAGGTTTATGCAAGAGGAGATTAGAAACTCTGCAGTTGTTGAGTCAGCAAATTATTGGCAACCTTTATGCACTGTGTGCAAGCAAGTGAGCAGGAAGAGCAGAAATTAAATTGTTGAGGTTACTGATTTTATACACCTGTGTAATTTTATAGACTCTAATTTTATATATTTAAGAATTCAAAAACTACATTCTGTGCTTGTACTTCAGGGAGACTCTGGTGGTCCATTAGTCTGGGAAGCTGCAAAGGCGTATGGGTGGTGTCTGCCAGTAGGCCAAACCCAAATTATCTAACAGTCCACACTTATACTAAGATAGTTATATAGGGACTGAATTGATTGTATACTGAAACATAAGTGAAACACTATCAAGAGATCTAATGACTGAGATATCAATATTCAGGCTGATTACAATGATGACGATGGTATACGTGTTTGTAACACATAATTAGACAATAAACTGTTGCACTTTGTTCTTGATGTCTATTTTTCATCATCGTAATACAAACTAAACACGTCCTTTGTGATTGTACAACTGGCTTATCGTATTATACCGCGAAGGGCTGTCTGAGTAAAACACTGTATACTTAAGAATTTATCCTGCTCTACATTGCTGTATATCATGCTATATGTATTACAAAAAAGCAAAGTGACAGATGACTTGACCTGTAACTGGTGCTACATGTCAGCTGGCTTCCTGTTTCACGCGCCCCCAACATTCTGAAAATAGTTTGTTTCCAAGTAATCCGCCAGGCTTTCTCACTGAATATTGTGAAGATGCTTTCTTGAAGCCATGTGCACAAATTCTTGCAACTCTTGCAACAGTCATAGCTTTCCATCTAATACATCATGCTAACAAACAATAACTTTTCACACTGTTGTCACTCTTTAAGTATATTAAGTTAATTACCTTCTTAATTTTCTTTTAAATTTTTCTTTCATCATGAACCCCAAAAAACATTTTACCCCATGGTTTTAACATTCTTGCTATAAATTGAAAATGTTATAAAATGTCTTCTTTCTTTAACATTGTTCATAGAGTTTGTACTGTGAGTTGACTCTATCAAGTCATATACTTGAATCTTGGACCAATTTATAGCAAAGCCTGTCTCACAATATCTCAACAAAAAGCCATGTTATATTCACCTTTTTGTTTTGTTTGATTTGATTTATTTTAAGCTTTATTGAAAGATTTTGAATCTATAACAATGCATAATGTGACCCTTGTTAGAACTATATTACTATTAAGCCTGCTTAAAGACTCCAACTAAGACTAATGAGCTACATTTAATAAGCTACACTTTTTTTCAGCTTCTGGAGGTGTCAGAGATGATCTCTTTATAAATGTGGTTTGACACCCCATCATTTGCATTTACAAAAACACAAACACTTCCTCCTTTATTATAAGGAAGCATTTAAAGACTGAAGTGTCAGTGAAGTGCCCCATTGCTCTTCAGTAACTCACCTTGACTTTGATCTCACCATGTTTACCCACTGTAACCTGGCAGCACTGATACTCGTGCTGACTCTTCATGATCAAGGTAAGGCTCTTTTCATAGCACAAACGTTTATACAAAGTCAAAACGGAGTCCATGAAGTTAAGATTTTGATGCATAGAATATGAAAACCTTTTTCTCTCCAGTTCATACAGGAGAAATCGTGGGTGGCCATAAGGTTGCACCACATAGCAGGCCGTACATGGTGATTTTGGAGCTGAACAAGTCAAATGGTATTACAACATACTGTGATGGCTTCCTTGTAAATGAGCATTTTGTGATGACTGCTGCCCACTGCGAAGCCAGGTGAGTTTAACCCACTCATGTTTATCTAAAATGAATTATGTGGCCACAATAATGCTAAAGTTACACAACTTCAAGCCACAACCTTTGACTGCGATGTAGGTTTCATGAAGGATTTATCTTTTCTTTTGTTAATACTAAAAATTATTATCTTTATTGTTTCAAGATATTTTTCCCCTATTTTTCAGATTGTACAAAGTCTTTCTGGGACTTCATGATTACAAAAATCGCAGAAAAGTACAGACTGTGACTGTGGATGAGACAAATGCTTTTCCACACGAAGGCTACAACAAAACTTCTTTAAAAAATGACATAATGCTTCTTAAGGTAAATAAAGACCAAAATAATTGTATTTGACAAAAAGATTATTATTAATTTGAGCTATAATCAACTTTCATTTATTATATTAGGAAAAGCTCAGTCATCAACAAACAGCTGTTAATCTATATACTGTATATATTGATACTAAAATTCTCTTATTTCTCGTTTTCTTGAAGTTGCATCCCAAGGCTAAGTTCAACGAGAATGTGACATCTATTACTCTCGCAGGCCGTGATGATGTCCCAAAGTCATGTGCAGTCCTTGGCTGGGGAAAAACAGAGAATGGTAAAGCATCTGATGTACTCCGGGAAGTCAATGTGAACCTGACTGACAATGAGTTGTGTGCTAAGGAAAAAAAGTACTGCTCTAAAGGTACAACTGGACCAAGCAGCGTAAGTAGATTTTGCATCTTATAACAAGAAAGAAAAAAGAGCATTGATCAGCATTGATAATTAGCTCATTGTTCACTTATGATCACAATAACTACATACTGTGCTTGTACTTCCAGGGAGACTCTGGTGGCCCGTTAGTCTGTGAATGTGGAACGGCGTATGGGGTGGTGTCTGCCAGCAAGCAAAACACCTACAGTTATACTATGATACCTGAATACAGAGACTGGATTGACTGCATACTAAAACATAAGTGAAAGTCATAATACATTTAAACCTCAGATCGCTAAGACATCTGATGACTGAGACTGCCTAACAGACAAGATATCATTGTGACCTAATATACTGATACTGCATTTCATGTTCTTAAAAACAGTAATAATCAATTATTGCTTTGCCTTTCTGTTAGAGTAGATTCAAAGAGAACCCATGCCGTTATGCTTGTTTGTAACATTTAATGAGACAATAAACTGTTTTTCTTTGATGTCTTATTTTCTTAATAGCAATGCAAACAAAACATATTTTACATGATTATGCAGCATATTTTAAGTCAATGTAAACATATATATTTCCTAGATATATGAACAAAAATCAGGAAATATATTGTAAAGGCACTTGATGTTAAACATGTAAGCTAAAGCATGCATTACAAGTGAAACAAACAGGAACAGAATCACAAAAGCATATTGTTAAATGGAGACATCAGGTTGGGATCTGAAAAAAATTACTCAGGTTACATAGTTCATGATATATATCATTAAATGACCTGATATGAGGTACAGTACACTGGCTGTTCAAATAAACACATCCAACACTTTGTATATCCGTGATGTCTCATATGACCTAAGTAACACTGAGAATGTATTTGGTGATCATTTCAGCTTGCCTTTAGAGCCACCATCAGGTTTTTCTCTTTTAACACACTTTATGAACATGTACACTCACTGAGCACAATTGTTCAACTATTCATTTATGCAAACATCTAATCAGCCATCAGCAACTCAATGCATTAGGAATCTAGACATAGTCAAGATGATCTGCTGAAGTTCAAATCGAAGTTCACATGGGCATGAGGTCAAAATATTTATGGCCCTAACTACTAGTATACATTATGACTAAATGAATTGTTGTGTATCTCACTCCATCTAGTTTTGCACACGCTCCACAGTAAAATAACAAATGACAAAGTTCACAGGTTACAGCTAAAAGTCATTAATTTATAATTGATTGCTTTCTATATATTAGTGCTATTTCTTAAATGTGTAAACTTTGCAATAAATTGTATTATTTAATTAGTTTAGTCTCTTACTGTTACTGTCTTGGAGCAACTGTAACGCACATAGTTTCCTTAGGGATTATAAAAGTATTCTGATTCTGATGCTCCAGTTTCTTCCTGCCATAAAGTGTAATGCAGATTAGACTAGAGCAGTAGATCACTGCATATGCACATAAATGATCTTAAATTAATTATACCATAGACATGGGGACATGTTTAAAAAAATGCTTTAATATAAATAAAATAGCTGTCTGTGAAAAAATATATATCAAAGAAAAGGTACATAAAATGCGTACTATATACGTATTTTTTATTTTAGTACCGGCTCACAGGAAAGATGCATATTAATAAAAAAAACATTAATATCTATCCATCCATGGATTAATATGTGATAAATGCCAGAGAAAGTTATGTAAAGTCTTTGTAGTCATGCATTTTTTTTATTTATTTGTAAACGCTTCATGCTCGTGCATTACCTTTTTCACCCACTAGAGGGTGCTGAAGCACCAGCTACAGAAGAGGACGCACCCACTGAGGTCATAGCAACGAAAAGCAGCTTTCTTACCTCAGAGATCAGAGTAGACAGAAAGAACAATGGACAGCTGAGGGTTTGTTGAATTGGAGCATGGAGCTGGTGAATAGGTTATGAGTTTACACGCGGTCTGGTCTATTCCTGTAAAACAAAAAACAAACAAACAAACAAAATTCCAGCAGTTTCCAATGTCATCAGAGCCTTTGAATAGCAATACTATTAAATAATTGCTACATACTATTATTATCATTATTATTACTCTTTATAGTTATTATTACAAGAACCCTGGCTGTATTGAAGCAGATTTAATCCTGCTCATAAGCACAATAGCCAAATGTAACCACAAGATGGCAGCAGTTTAACCCCCTTAGACCCGAACTCTTTCATGGCATGCATTTTTTTTGCAAGTTCTCTTAGCTATTTGGGCTGATTGAGACCTGATGAATGTAAAAAGAATTAGATCGGTTTTTGTTTTTTTTGTTTTGTTGTTGTTGTGTCTGAGAAAGATGAGATCCACATATGAGGACATTCGCCTTAAATTTCGATAGAACAGTGGTAGTAAAATGTCCTTGCTACTGTGCAATGACGGTTATTCAAATTTAAAGAACAAAACAAAAAATATAAAAAAACAAAACAATAACAACAAAAAAAACCCCAAAACGAAATATTTGTGACTAAAGTACAAATCTGAGTGCCTTTTCTACCATTTTCCATCTAAGTACCCTTGAAAGATAACCAGTAACATACCTACCTGGACTGCCTGGAATGTACCTGTTATAGCGGATAAAAATATGTCTAGAAACATTAAAAAAAAAAGTCCAAAATTATTTCAGTTGCTTAAATGGTTTGGAGAAACCTTTCAGAAACCCTTCATACCTGCACTGATTTCACAGAACATAAGCTACAACAATGTAAACAGTCTATGAGTGTGCTTTTGCCAGTGTTTTCAATTCACGTCTGCCCTGTATATTTCTTTCTTTCTCTTTTTTTCTTATGCCTTCCTCCTGTCCATCTTAACGTTCAAATCTTTTCTGAAAACAGGAACCTGGACACTGCATGTCTGATACCTGATGCATGAATTCTAAAGAGCTGTCAATTTATTTCTGC
This sequence comes from Rhamphochromis longiceps, assembly GCF_057381845.1. Taxonomy (NCBI): domain Eukaryota; kingdom Metazoa; phylum Chordata; class Actinopteri; order Cichliformes; family Cichlidae; genus Rhamphochromis; species Rhamphochromis longiceps. The sequence continues at coordinate 5,279,261 of NC_140578.1, read as the reverse complement.
TTGCTTTGACTCTTTGCTTCTTGCAGTACTGTAGTTTCCTATTCACCTAATTTTCAGGGGATTCTTTCTCATACTGGCTGGTAGTGAAACCGCTGCAAAGTAGGTTTTAACCACCATCAAAATTCTGAACGTTTGTGCACGACTGCTTGTTTATCTTTTATCATCCCCAGCTCATTTCATTGCTTAGGAGCTCTATGACAAACGTTTCACAGCATATCTCTCTTCATCACAGTGATGCGTGCAGAAAGGCTTCTTTTCTGCATAGTTATTTTTCACTGATTGGAGTACAGTGGCGATAAAATGATAAGAAGCCACAAAAAGATAATGCACCAGAAAAGTGATCACTTTAGCATAGTCAGCATTTGGGCACATTTTCATTTTGTAGGTTGCATTTTCATTTTGTAGGTTGCCACAGCATACCTACAAAATGAAAAATGACTTGGTTCACTGAGGATAAATCATCTTGGGCACAAATCATTTGCATAATTTTCTCTTTATGACTATGCAGCAAGTCAAAAAAAACGCTACATCATATAGGTCTCCCTGTTTTGTTGTCAATGCTTAGCAGAAGAGCCAATGACCGAAATGTGCATGCCCTTTCGCTTTGAGCACTATGTGCTGCAAAAGGATTTTCCTGCATCAACATAAGCCTTCTGAAAGTAGTTGATTCTCACCACATTTAATGCAGTATCCACTGTTACATTTTAAACCGTCTGAGAAAAGGTGCAACTGTTCAAGCGCTTTTACATCAAAGAAAAAAAAAAGAGTAAAACACGTAATAGCACCTCAAAGAAATTTGCGTGTAAAATACTGAGATTTTACACAATCATGCAGAGGAAATGGTTTATGATAGTAATCTCTGCTTTTTGCAAATTGCAGGCACATTGATAGATGCAGGAACATTTCAACCAGTTACACAAGACTGAGATAAGAACTGAAGTTCAAATGAATCATAGAACAATCTGCATTTTATATATATATATATATATATATATATATATATATATATATATATATATATATATATATATATATATATATATACATACACATACATATGTACATGTATAGATAATGGGCAAAAATAGAGGAAACTTTAATATTTAAAACAAATTAAAATCATACGCAAGCCAAAGAAGAGAATGGGATGGATGAACGCATTACTTCACATACATAAACAGATAAATGAGTAGAAAGACTGAAGGTTTAAAATAGACCTTCAGAGTAGCAAGTGTAGAGTGATATTAAAAAAATATGCTATGTTTCACAAATTTCTATTTTGGTTGATTACTTTTCTAAAACCTGAAACAAAACAAAAAAATAGTAACTGAAATTGAGAAGTAACTGATCATTTGAGTCAGGTACATATTCTCCCCAATAAATGTGTAATCATATCATATCAAAAAATGTAACTTACTAAGCTAAATAGTATTGAATACAGGCCTTTATTATTCTTAAATGGATAGCTCATGTAAAAGACAGAATATGCAGAATTTTGGGTGTTATGTCTGTTACTTTGCCTTGTTGTTTAGATTAGAAATATACAAAAATGTGTAGTCTATCTGAATATTGAGTTTTTATGGATACACTCTTAAAATCCTATTAGATGACTGTTCACAGCAAGTCAAAACCATATTTCAGGTCACCAGGAAATGGGCTTACAAGTACTGTTTGAAAATACTTTAGGCAGTATAAGCAGTACCACATCACTTAAATTGTAATATAATGTTACCGCTTTAGCAGGTCAGTGTGCTGCGTGGGTGTGTCATATCTCATCCATCTCTCCTGACGAGACAGTGCACAGGTGGCTTCATTCAGCAGTCAGCCACCCAGCAGTATATAAGCTAGTGAAGCGCTGCTCAGTTGGTGTGTGGACCACTCTTGGGTGGAGAGTGTTAGTGTTGTGGTCTACTTGTGTTAACTATGATGTTTTTTCTTTCAGACATCCCACAAGTTTTGGTCTTCAGCACTTCTGTATTTAGTAAAACTCACACTGATTCTTTCTTATAGTAACTGCTGGTTTTAATAGTGTGAAGTGACTATTCGTCTTCATCATTTTGAAAGTACATGGTAATCTATTATTGTATATGTTTTGTTTTGGTTTTTTTTTTTCATATTGTATATGTTGGTAGCCTTCAGCTAATCCAAAATGCTGCAGCAAGAGTCCTGACAGGGACTAGAAAGAGAGCAGATTTCTCCTGTTTTGTCTTCCCTTCATTGGCTTCCTGTTAAATCCAGAATTGAATTCAAAATCCTGCTCCTCACTTACAAGGTCTTAAATAATCAGGCCCCATCTTATCTTAATGACCTTGTAGTACCATATCACCCTATTAGAGCACTTCGCTCTCGCTCTGCAGGCCTACTTGTTGTTCCTAGAGTATTTAAAAGAAGAATGGGAGGGAGAGCCTTCAGTTTTCAGGCCCCTCTTCTGTGGAACCAGCTTCCAGTTTGGATTCAGGAGACAGACACTATCTCTACTTTTAAGATTAGGCTTAAAACTTTCCTTTTTGCTAAAGCATATAGTTAGGGCTGGACCAGGTGACCCTGAATCCTCCCTTAGTTATGCTGCAATAGACGTAGGCTGCCGGGGATTCCCATGATGCATTGAGTTTTTCCTTTCCAGTCACCTTTCTCACTCACTACTATATGTATTAACAGACCTCTCTGCATTGAATCATATCTGTTATTAACCTCTGTCTCTCTTCCACAGCATGTCTTTTATCCTGTCTTCCTTCTCTCACCCCAACCAATCACAGCAGATGACCCCGCCCCTCCCTGAGCCTGGTTCTGCCGGAGGTTTCTTCCTGTTAAAAGGGAGTTTTTCCTTCCCACTGTCGCCAAAGTGCTTGCTCATAGGGGGTCATGTGATTGTTGGGTTTTTCTCTGTATCTATGAAGCGCCTTGAGGCGACTTTTGTTGTGATTTGGCGCTATATAAATAAAATTGAATTGAATTGAATTGAATTGAATAGATCGGTGGACTGAAAGTTTTCATGGCATAGATCTGTTCATAACTGCTTTCTTGAAAACAATTCTTGGAACCACAAACAGTCGTATCAGATTTACATTCATGTTAACAATTCATTCTCATAAACAATCATTTAAACAATGACTATAGTAAATTCAGTATATGTAGTAAACTATGATTGTCTTGTGCAAAGATAAGAACAGCTTGAAGGACAAAGTATCTTTAGCTAGCTGATAGTAATGTATAGTTTTACACACTCCTGACATCATTACTTGCTTCTTTGACACTGCTGCATCACTTATATTGTCAAACTATTTAAAACTTTCTTAATAATATGTGATATAATTGTTGGAGCACAAGCTGTTGTTGAAAGAAGGCTTTCAGTTTTCCTTTTTTTATGTTTTTGTCTTTATTAGATAATGCAGCAGAGAGTACCAGTAAAGCACTAGAGAGAATCGGAAGATTCGTGACAAATGGCTATAGGCTGAAGTTGAAACCAGGCTGCTGAATTTGGCCTTAGTGACATACAGTGGCCCGTGAATGCCATGAACTAAACAGACATCCAACTTTTGACAATTTATCAGAAATGATCTTACTTACCTCAAAAGTCTGCATTGCTTTTACCAGCTCAGCTATTTTTCCAGTTGCACACATAACCACTGATGGCCACATAGACAAAGAGCACCCTATTTGCAGGTTAGGTTGTTTCTGACTTGCCAGATAATGCCAGCAGTTGGTGTACTGCATCAAAATTACAAGATCGACCTTCTTCATTTATATTCTCAGGCCTTTCACCACAATTTGTTTATGCCAGAAAACAACTACTACCTATAACACCCAGCATGCCCCTGCGGGCGGTTTATCCTTCAAGCTCGGGTCCTCTACCAGAGGCCTGGGAGCTTGAGGGTCCTGCGCAGTATCTTAGCTGTTCCCAGGACTGCGCTCTTCTGGACAGAGTTCTCCGATGTTGTTCCCGGGATCTGCTGGAGCCACTCGCCTAGCTTGGGAGTCACCGCACCTAGTGCTCCGATTACCACGGGGACCACCGTTACCTTCACCCTCCACATCCTCTCGAGCTCTTCTCTGAGCCCTTGGTATTTCTCCAGCTTCTCGTGTTCCTTCTTCCTGATGTTGCTGTCATTCGGAACCGCTACATCGATCACTACGGCCGTCTTCTTCTGTTTGTCTACCACCACTATGTCCGGTTGGTTAGCCACCACCATTTTGTCCGTCTGTATCTGGAAGTCCCACAGGATCTTAGCTCGGTCATTCTCCACCACCCTTGGGGGCATCTCCCATTTTGACCTCGGGACTTCCAGGTTATACTCGGCACAGATGTTCCTGTACACTATGCCGGCCACTTGGTTATGGCGTTCCATGTATGCCTTGCCTGCTAGCATCTTGCACCCTGCTGTTATGTGCTGGATTGTCTCTGGGGCATCTTTACACAGCCTGCACCTGGGGTCTTGCCTGGTGTGATAGACCCCAGCCTCTATGGATCTTGTACTCAGAGCTTGTTCTTGTGCTGCCATGATTAGTGCCTCTGTGCTGTCTTTCAGTCCAGCTTTGTCCAGCCACTGGTAGGATTTCTGGATATCAGCCACCTCCTCTATCTGCCGGTGGTACATACCGTGCAGGGGCCTGTCCTTCCATGATGGTTCCTCGTCTCCCTCCTCTTTCTTGGGTTTCTGCTGCCTGAGGTATTCACTGAGCACTCGGTCAGTTGGGGCCATCTTCCCAATGTATTCTTGGATGTTCCTTGTCTCATCCTGGACTGTGGTGCTGACACTCACCAGTCCCCGGCCCCCTTCCTTCCGCTTAGCGTACAGCCTCAGGGTGCTGGACTTGGGGTGAAACCCTCCATGCATGGTAAGGAGCTTTCTTGTCTTTATGTCAGTGGCTTCTATCTCCTCCTTTGGCCAGCCTATTACCCCAGCAGGGTACCTGATCACGGGCAGGGCGTATGTGTTGATGGCCCGGATCTTGTTCTTACCATTCAGCTGACTCCTCAGGACTTGCCTGACCCTCTGCAGGTACTTGGTGGTTGCAGCTTTTCTAGCGGCCTCTTCATGGTTCCCATTCCCCTCTGGGATCCCCAAGTACTTGTAACTGTCCTCTATGTCTGCAATGTTGCCTTCTGGTAGTTCAATCCCCTCAGTTCTGACTACCTTCCCTCTCTTTGTTACCATCCGACTACACTTCTCCAGTCCGAACGACATTCCAATGTCATTGCTGTATAGCCTGGTAGTGTGGATCAGTGAATCGATGTCTCGTTCACTCTTGGCATACAGCTTGATGTCATCCATGTACAGGAGGTGGCTGACAACTGCTCCGTTCCAACTGCTGGATATATATATATATATATATATATATATATATATGTATGTGTGTGTGTGTGTGTGTGTGTGTGCGCTTGTGTGTGTGTGTGCGCTTGTGTAAAGTTACTGATTTTTTTTCATGGAGTTTGTTGAGCTGTGATCCGACAAAATCACCCCACAAGCTTAAATCTTGATTGTCCCATGACCAGCATTAAGCATATATATATATATATATATATATATATATATATATATATATATATATATATGTAATGTAATACTATGAAAATAAGAGTTTTTGTCAGGCTGTGGAGGTGTTCCTTATGTGGTTCAAGGCCACATCATTTGCATATGCAAATAACACAAGGACGTCCTTCTGTCTCAAATATAATGAAGTATTTAAAGAGTAAAGCTGTCAGTGATGTGTCCCACTGCTCTTCAGGATCTCAGCCTGCCTTTTGTCTCATCATGTTTGCCCACTTTAACCTGGCAATACTCACTGTTTTGCTGATTCTTCATGATCAAGGTAAGATTACAGATAGATGTATTATATTATGTAATTCATGAAGAGATCTGCTTTGCCTCTGTGCAGCAGTGATTGCATAGAATAAGTTATATGATGGATAAATAAATTTATAGCATACAGATAAATATTATGGAATACCACTGGTTATGAAGCAGAACTGGTGAAGACACATTGAGTTCTGTCCTCACAGAGTTTCATAAAGGCATACAGGGGCTCCCCCAATAGTGTGCCTTCATCAAAGCATCCATTATGTATTGCATCATGTCTGAACTATAAGACAGTATGTTTTTGTTTTATAAGGTATTTGATTTTTATTTCAGTCCACACAGGGGAAATCATCGGTGGCCATGAGACCGTGCCACATAGCAGACCGTACATGGTGCTTTTACAGCAGAACAAGGCAAATGGTCATTCAGGACACTGTGGTGGCTTCCTTCTGAATGAGAATTTTGTGTTGACTGCAGCCCACTGCCATGCTGAGTAGGTTAAACACACTTTATGTTTAACTACCAGAGATTCTAATGCCCCTAATAAGATAAGTCTTGAAACTGGGAAATATGTTTTATGATGGCTCCATATATGTTTATTTTATTGAACACAATATATAAATAAATAATCTCTTTATTGTCACTTAACAGTTTTGCTCTTATTGTATTTCAGAACGTACAAAATATTCCTGGGTCTTCACAATTACCATGATATGAATGGTGTACAACACCTGCATGTGGAGAAAGCCTTTCCTCATGATGACTACGATGCAAATACTTTTGAAAACGATATAATGGTCCTTAAGGTAGGAGAAGCAAATGACTTCATTTGTGCTTAATAACATGCCATAAGTAATAATGGTTAATTACTGTAATGATTTATCATTTAATATATTTAATTTAGATAAGCATCAAAATGCTATAATTCTAATATCTAATAAACCATTTTTTAATCTCTGCTCTTTCCTTAAGTTGAAGTCCAAGGCAGAATTTAACGATAAAGTGAAGTCCATTGCTCTCGCAGACCATGGCGATGGCTCTCTGCCACAATCATGTGTCGTCTCTGGCTGGGGAAGAACAAAAGAAGGAAGCCATATGTCTTTGAAACTCCTGGAAGCTAATGTAACCCTGACTGATGATGAGAGGTGTGCTATGGAAATGTTTTACTGCTCTAAGGGCGAGACTGGACCAGGCAAGGTAAGTACTTTTTTGTAACGTAACATGAAAAAATTTAACTTTTAGTCAGAAACGATCATTTTTTTGCACATGTATTAATGCTTTTCAGGGAGACTCTGGTGGTCCATTAGTCTGTGGAGATGGAAAGGCATATGGGGTGGTGTCCACCAGCAGTAGCCCAACTCCCAGTGCTTCATCAATCCATAGGTATACTAAGATACCCACCTACAAAGTATGGATCAATTCCATAATCAATGGTAATGGGAAATACTAATACGTCGAATGCGTGATGGATCATGTCACAATATTTGCACCACTGAAGTAAATCGCTCTTAAATGAGATTAGAATAAGGTTCAATCCCCAAAATACTTATCCCAATCACTGTAAAAAGACAAAATAAAAAAAACAACAACCCAAAAACAAAAACGTAACATCATACAGCAAAAAAAAAGTGTTATTGTGATTACTTTTTAAAGCATATTTTTCTGTATCCAGTTATTGAGCTTTTTTAGATGTGACATGTGTGGATATGGTACTACTTTGCTCTAAATAAATAATAATAAAGTATATCAAAGGTGTGTGATATTTGCTTTTAAAGCTTTCCCACTGCATTTTCTCAGTACTTGGGACCCCCTGTTTTCCTTCGACAAGAATGATATATCAGACACTAACTTTCATTACCACAAATGAAGTTGAATTTAAAACTATTTAGGGGAGCTTATTTGTACATGTTTAGGATAATATTATGAATTGAGCAAAAAATTTATATTTGTAACATTTTATTTTAAAACATTCAAGTTTAAGCCAACGTAAAATCTACAGTGGGGCAAAAAAGTATTTAGTCAGCCACCGATTGTGCAAGTTCCCCCACCTAAAATGATGACAGAGGTCAGTAATTTGCACCAGAGGTACACTTCAACTGTGAGAGACAGAATGTGAAAAAAAAAATCCATGAATCCACATGGTAGGATTTGTAAAGAATTTATTCGTAAATCAGGGTGGAAAATAAGTATTTGGTCAATAACAAAAATACAACTCAATACTTTGTAACATAACCTTTGTTTGCAATAATAGAGGTCAAACGTTTACTATGGTTTGCACACACAGTAGCTGGTATTTTGGCCCATTCCTCCATGCAGATCTTCTCGAGAGCAGTGATGTTTTGGGGCTGTCGCCGAGCAACACGGACTTTCAACTCCCGCCACAGATTTTCTATGGGGTTGAGGTCTGGAGACTGGCTAGGCCACTCCAGGACTTTCAAATGCTTCTTACGGAGCCACTCCTTTGTTGCCCGGGCGGTGTGTTTTGGATCATTGTCATGTTGGAAGACCCAGCCTCGTTTCATCTTCAAAGTTCTCACTGATGGAAGGAGGTTTTGGGTCAAAATCTCACGATACATGGCCCCATTCATTCTGTCCTTAACACGGATCAGTCGTCCTGTCCCCTTGGCAGAAAAACAGCCCCATAGCATGATGTTTCCACCCCCATGCTTCACAGTAGGTATGGTGTTCTTGGGATGCAACTCAGTATTCTTCTTCCTCCAAACACGACGAGTTGAGTTTATACCAAAAAGTTCTACTTTGGTTTCATCTGACCACATGACATTCTCCCAATACTCTGCTGTATCATCCATGTGCTCTCTGGCAAACTTCAGACGGGCCTGGACATGCACTGGCTTCAGCAGCGGAACACGTCTGGCACTGCGGGATTTGATTCCCTGCCGTTGTAGTGTGTTACTGATGGTGACCTTTGTTACTTTGGTCCCAGCTCTCTGCAGGTCATTCACCAGGTCCCCCTGTGTGGTTCTGGGATCTTTGCTGACTGTTCTCATGATCATTTTGACCCCACGGGATGAGATCTTGCATGGAGCCCCAGATCGAGGGAGATTATCAGTGGTCTTGTATGTCTTCCATTTTCTGATGATTGCTCCCACAGTTGATTTTTTCACACCAAGCTGCTTGCCTATTGTAGATTCACTCTTCCCAGTCTGGTGCAGGTCTACAATACTTTTCCTGGTGTCCTTCGAAAGCTCTTTGGTCTTGGCCATGGCGGAGTTTGGAGTCTGTTTGAGGCTGTGGACAGGTGTCTTTTATACAGATGATGAGTTCAAACAGGTGCCATTCATACAGGTAACGAGTGGGGGACAGAAAAGCTTCTTACAGAAGACGTTACAGGTCTGTGAGAGCCAGAGATTTTCCTTGTTTGAGGTGACCAAATACTTATTTTCCACCCTACTTTACGAATAAATTCTTTACAAATCCTACCATGTGAATTCATGGATTTTTTTTTCACATTCTGTCTCTCACAGTTGAAGTGTACCTCTGGTGCAAATTACTGACCTCTGTCATCATTTTAAGTGGGGGAACTTGCACAATCGGTGGCTGACTAAATACTTTTTTGCCCCACTGTATGCTGTCATTGATGTTAAAATACACTAAGATAAACTTAATGGTGATTAGTGCTTTAAGATATTCATACCAGTGTTACAAACCAGGCAAATTACATCTGTACAAAGGCAAAATTGTGTTTTAATATGAAACTACACAGAGACTACACAGAAATACACTGCACTAATGTTTTTGTTGGCTATCGCTTCCGTTGAGTCCCCATGTATTCATATTATACCTGTAGATCAGCTTCTTCTAATTTGGTTCACTAGTCAGTTTTCCCATGTTTTATCTGGCACCTTTCAGTTATTATACAACCCCAGCTGCAAATAAATTGGGAGGGTGTGTAAAATGTAAATAAAAACCAAATGCAATTATCTGAAAAACACAATATCCTATATTTTATTCACACTAGATCATTGAAAACGTAGGAATAATTGGGCTCAGGAGCACTTCTGGAAATCAGTATTTAAGAACATGGGTCACTGGGGCATTTACAAATGCATGTTAAAGCAAAGAGGAAGCCATATCCAATCCATGACCCATAAACGCTGCCATCCTTTCTGGGGCAAAGCTAATTTAAAATGGACTGAGGTAAAGTGGATTACGTTCTTTAGCTATTAGTAACATTAACAATGAACGGTAGAGGTTTTAGAGCAACATATGCTCTAAAACTGAAAATGTCTTTCAGAGAAAGCTTCACATATTTCAGCAGGAGAATGCTAAATAGCATACGGCGTGTATTATAACAGCATGGCTTGGCAGTAGAAAAGACTGAACTGGCCTGCCTGCAGTCCAGGCCTTTCACTAATTGAAAACATTTGGAGCATCATGAAAAAAAACATGACAACGACAAGAATGGGACAGCATTTCTCCCACGAAAGTGCAGCAGTTGGTCTCCTCGGATGTCAGATTTTTATGGACAGTTGTTAAAAGAGGAGATGCTACACAGTGGTAAACATGGCAATGTCCCAACTTTTTGCTGCCATAAAATTCAAAAAGCTCTCATTTTTTTTTCAGTTTAAACATTTGATACATTATCTGTTTTGTAGTATCAATAAAATATAGGCTTTTGACAACTGCAAATCATTGTATTCATTTTTTATTTACATTTGACACATTTCTCACTTTTTGGAACAGAGGTTGTTTGTATTATTTGCATAGTATGAGATGTTCTGTTTACATTCCTCATAGATAGATAAATGATTCAACGTGCTATCTAGTTATATAAACAAAAACAAGGGACTTTGGCCTTTTAGTAAACATGTTCAACCATCTTATGTCTATTATGTCTAATATAAGGATAATTTATGTAACATGGATGACTGTTCAAATCCTCATGACTAACCTTTTTGAACTTGGTAATGTTTTACCTCTAGTGCCACCATGAGGTGGTTTTCTTTTTTACATTGTTGCAGTTAAAGAAATATTAAGACTACATACATATACACATATTTACATACATAATATTAAATTCACTTGTAAAAAGTAAAATAAAAGGTTTTATATATTTATTAGATACATTTGTTCATCCGTTTGTCAATAAAATGTCTAATTTGCTAACCAGATGGCATTTGAGCATGTTGACAATAAGACTCACTCAAGTTCAAACTGACCATACAAAAGTGGTTTGAGTGAACTTGAATGTGACATGGTTTTTGGTTCCAGACAGGCTGGTCTGAGTATTTCAGAAACTGGTATTTTCCCACTCAGCCATCTAAAGTGTTTTTCATGATCCAAGCTAGAGCAGCACCTGATGCGAGAGTTTAGAGAGGAATGGTCAGACTGCTGAGTGGGTAGGAAGGAAACAGTTACTAAAATAAGACCAAAAGTCTGAGGCATTTTGTTACATGTAATATTGAATAAACACTCAATAATATGCTAATTTAAAAGTGCTCTATTAACCCGAGAAGCATTACAATGCTGTAAACATGATGGTAATATTTAATGTTATTTCTGGTCTTTCTTTAAGTTGTGGTCCAAGGGAGAATTTACCTTATATGTGAGACTTGTCTTTGGCTGGAGATGAACAGAAATCGATAAACACGCCTATTTAAAACTGTAATGTAACCCTGATTGATGATGAAAAGTGCTCTAGGAGAACTTTTACTACTAGAAACTTAACAAACAACAAGCTTTTGCTCAGAAATTATGATTAATTTACTGTTTACTTGATGCAGTCACTAAATTCTATTAATATACTTTTAGAGATTGATGCTCCATTATTCCATCTTTGGAGATGGCCCAGATGGCCTGGCCTATAGTCATACTAAGCAGTGACTAACATGGTGTTTTGAATGTATTAATGTTCATAGTTTGGTACCCCTTTTTATTTTGCTTTTAGTGCCACCATGTGGCAGTTTCCTTTTTTACATTGCTGTAATTAAACTCACATCAAGAGAGAGACTAACAACACATATAGTGTTCACATATTCACATACTCAGTATTCTGTACACCTAAAAAAACAAACAAACATAAAAACCCTAAAACTTTTATATTTCATTAGTAGCCAGTGATTATCGACCACCATTTTACACTAAGTACACCTGTTGAACTGCTTAGTAAAGCAATTATCTAATCAGCCAATCATACACCAGCAACCCAAAGCATTTAGGCACGTAGACATGATCAACATGGCCTGCTCGAATTCAAATTAAGCATTAGAATAGGGATGGGAATGGAGGTGACTTTGAACTTGGCTGTTTGTGCCAAGGTCCGAATGACTGGCAACTGGTCTGAGAATTTCAGAAGCTATTAATTTTTTGAGATTTCTCCACATAAGCTCAAAGGTTCATATAAAAAGATCTGAAAAATTGAAAATATCCACTATGTGGTATGTCATTGGATGAAAATTCATCGTTGTTGCCACAGGTCAGAGCACAAAGGCCAGAGTGCTTCAAGTTGAGAGGAAGGCAACAGTAACTCAAATAACCACAGCAGCAGGAGAAAACTACAGCGCTGTCAGCTAAGAACAGGAGACTGAGGCTATAACTCATGTCATATCACCAAAATGTACAACAGAAGACGGGAAAAATATGGTCGAATAAATCTTGATTTCTGCTGTGACTTTTAGACGTAAGTTCAGAATTTGGCATGAACCACATAAAAGTATAGATCGATCCTGCTTAGGATCAAATGTTCTCAGTTTTACATTGCTGTAATTAAAAAAGCCTTCAAATACTATATACTTGTTCATAAATTTAGATTCACAAAACATGATACTGGAAACCCAAAAATAAAGGTTTGATGTTTTAATTGATGTTTCTTTTCAAATGAGGAAAACTACTTGACGCTGGCTCCTTGTCTAATACCGCTACGAGGTGAGGAGTCCAGAGATGGGGCTGGAGACTGTTCCAGGAAGAATATTTAACGCTTAACCTGATCTCTCATTCTTTTTCAAACCAGAGCAACACAATATTAAAATATATGACAATGATTTGGCATATTTATCGCTAAAAAACAGTAAAAACTTTAGAGTAGAAGTTAGTATTTTTATTTAAAATTATGAGAGTCATTCACATCTAAGCCTTGGTTTTCATATGAAATCAACTTTTCTTTAAATATTTAGCAACTCTCGATTATATAACTAAAATATACATTGCAAAATTTTGTAACGAGTAATGACTATTAATGAATATTAATCATATTAATAACTGAAGGTTAGAGTTCAGAAAGAGCTAAAGCAAGGCTTGAGGCCTCTTCATAAATCAGCATACTGGCACAAGAATGGTGCAGACACTAGATGCCTACTTCAGTTACATTAATGGTGGACTCCATAACCAACTTTACATCTCATTACTGACTCCTCAAATGTGGGAAAAACAAGAATCTTCAGATTATACTTGAAATGTCATTTAGATACATGTGAATGGTCCTTCATGCTTCCTATGAGCATTATCTTAAAACCTTATATGTTCAGATAATAAATTCTCTTTTTTTTTCTTCTCATCTCAAGTATCCACCAACTCCACCAACAATATCCTTTTTTCCAGAAAAAACACAAACAAAAATAATAAAAGGATTTAAAAGATTATTTTTAAAAAGGACTGAAGCTTTGAAAAATCATCTAACTCCACTGAAAGATTGGAACCTACTTTTTAAAAGCTGTTCTGTCCTTTAATATCCAAAATCTGCCACAGGTGTTTACTTCAGATGAGTTTAGGTGACACTGGAGTATAGCATGTGATTCAAATATTTTCATAATCACCAAGCCATCCAGTGTCCTGTCATGCCCCATGAATAAGGACATTGTCATCTTGGATTCAAGCACACTCATCACTCATCGCAACAGAAGTTCTTCACAAGATCAAAACAATTATTGTACAGCCTACACTACACTGAACAGCATAGTGCTTATTTGCAGTAACCTGAACCTCTAAGGTGACAAGAGGGCCCAAACTAACATAACAAAGGCAATGAATGCTCTTCCTGTTGTGGTTGAGGGTTCTGCTTTTTCCTTTAATTTGTCATCTCTCTTCTGTACCGTACAGTCATTGCCTTGAAAAACAAAACAAAACAAAACATAATGCAATTCTGTGTTATTCCACTAGGTGGCAGTATGTGTACGATGGCCCAGTCCCTTACAGTAAACCGCTTTCTCAAACTGTGGGTTAGGTTAAGGAACACCTTGCAGTTTAAGCCTTGTGCTGCTGAGATTACAAATCAGTGATGCATAAAAAACAACAACAACAACAAAAACAAAAACAAGAAGGGCACAAAAATGTTTGAATAAAAAGATGAATCATTCTCACCCAAAAGGAAAGCTGAAATGCAAGAGTACAAAATTATTAAAATGTAAACAGTAAACACCCCCGACCTTCCCACCTCAATCATACACACACTATAAAGTGGAAAGACAATGACTGTTTTACTGTTGACTGAACTTACAATTAAAGGGCCGCGACACAAACTTTTGCTTGCAGCAAGCTATTCTGAAACTGTAGTTGTGGACTGACTCTAAACAAATTGTGCTTAGTGCAAGCAATTAAGATTAGAAAGTTAAGACCACAGTCAGGTTAAAAATAGAAGACGATAGTGCTGCAGTAAGCACTCTAACTTCTGAACTACCCTGTTTCTACCTCAGCACCTCCTACACAAGCGCACCTCATGGCTTCCTGTTCAACACCACAGTTTTCCATTGTGGTAGACTCAGGGCTGTCAAGCTTCACTGACAGCTTCAGTCAGGTGAGAAGCTGCAAAATGGGCATGAGAGATATACTTTTTTAAAAAGTGCACATAAGATCTGCATTTGTGCTTCTTTAAAATACATATATATACATATAAATCTTCTTTGTTGTTACATGTAATTTTACTGATTTTGTACAATGGAATTTTCATATCAATCAATATGCCTAGAAGGAAATTAATTAGGACGAGTAAATCAACAATAAGGTTAGCCTGTGTGCATGCGTGCGTGCATGCATGTGTGTGTGTGTGTGGGCGAGAATGTGTGTTCTTCAGATATACAAAATTATAATCGCTTTTGCTATTTTTGCAATGTCATTTATAAAATTCATTGAAATGACAGAAGAGGGCACTCTCAGTAAACCTAATAAATGCCAGCGAGGACCAATACCTTCTGTGAGAGCTTCATTGACTGCAGCCTGTGAGTGCTGTGTCTTGTACTTGACTCTCTGTTTGATGTTGATTGCTATTCCGGAGCTGCAGCTTTGCAGAGGCTTTGGTGTTTCAGTGCCTCAGTGGTCAAATGCAACTGTGATGTTGAGTTTTTTGTATTTGATGATTATATAGCTATGATCATTTTAGATTTTTTTAAGTTTTTGTTTCTTTTCATTATTTTGCTTCATATTACAATGCATATTTGAATTCCAGCACAGATATGCCACAGCTAACAATTCTATCAAATGAAGTAAATCTATAAGTAGTTGTATTTTATTCCTTTTTCTTAACCTCAGAGCTACGGGGAGTACATAAATGTAGTAGCATGCTCTTGAACTGATAGATAATGAACTGAAGATAAGGATGCAAAAAGCTGCTTGTGTATCTTTAAGAGGCAAGATCACATTGTTATTCTGGGTTTGTCCACAAGCCGACTGTGGAGGTGGACAGATAGTGGTTCTGAGGGTGGTGTGCGGAGGAGGAAGAGGGTGTGGGAGGGGCGAGTGTAGGAGTCTCCTAATATGAGTCTCCAGGGGCCAGTATGGATTAGAAAGAGAAGGGGGAAAAGAGAGAGAGAGAAAGAAATAGAGAGAGTGAAAGCGACTACAGAGATGTGGATAAGATGTCCTTTAGATGCATCCCATGTTTTACAGCACATCCAAGGAGGCAGAGATTGATCCTGTGTTCCCCTCTCTGCTACAATGGTGTTGCAGGCTGAACACTCAAGGCTAAGCTACCCATTAACGAGCCAATAATTTGTGTCATTATGTGAAGACTGCAGCTGGTGCTACTGATGCACTGCTTCTCACATGTCAATGCTGAAGACTGAAAGGAGTCTTAGCACTGCTCATTATAAAGCCGGCCTCTCATCCCTGCTTCCATCCTTTGTCTTGGAAGCATGCATGGCAAAAAAGGCTTGGCCTGGATAGCTTATTTATTTCCTCCCCAGCTCCCCCTTTTTGAAACACAGCATGCTCAATATAAAATCAATGTATTAAGTGTTCTCAAGTATGCAGAGTGACGTGCTGCCATTCCCACTCTATGCCTTTGGCTGTGATTACAGCTAATTTGAATGATTGAAATGCTTCCATAGTGGAACTGGAGTGAGTGAAGTGAAGGGCTCACACAGATGAAGGGGGAGGAGGCGAGAAAGGCTTGGCTCTACTCCAGGTGGAGGAGGTGAGTCATTCCCCACACAGATAGACAGTCTATCAGTGTGTGTGTGCACGTGTGTGTGCATGTGCCCAAATTGTTGCTGAGAGAGTAAAATAGTGCAGTGAGCAACATTATATCTTAAGAATGAATGCCATTGTAGGCACACAGTGCTTTGTTGTATGTGTTTTTGCAATTTTCTGTTTTGATTAAAATGGATATCTTCGGCTAATCTGTGCATTGCACAGATGAAAAGAGAGAATACCAGTGGTCTTAGGTGGGCTGACTTTACTTTCCAAAGTGGGTGTAAGATTCACAAGGCTCCACATAAGCAACTGTAAACAAGGGTTTCAGTAGTATTTGGCAGATAATATGAGCTTGTGAGCTGTTGAGTATGTTGCGGTACATCCTAGAGTATACCTCCACTTTTTTTTTTAAATGTCTGTTTAGTAAAAAAAGGCCTTGCCATAATTGCAACATATTTCTTAAGCATGCATTGTTCTATAACACAAAAAGTGCCCTTATTTCATGAATTATGCATGCTAAATAAATACATTAATATGTGCAAAACTCTGCATATCACTTGTTGATTTGCTGATGTTGCAGTTGCACAGTGACTCTGCTTTTCAGGCCACCCGATTCCGGCACTAAAGGTGGGCGTCAGATTCATTGGGCTTCAGCATCAAAGTAAACAAAGGTAGTGAGAGGTTTCAGTAACCGGTCCTTGTGTCCCTCGTGTCAGATCGTAATCTTTTATCTTACAAAGCTAGCGTACTTAGTTTGAAAGTTATTTTTGGGAAAGT
This sequence comes from Rhamphochromis longiceps, assembly GCF_057381845.1. Classification (NCBI taxonomy): domain Eukaryota; kingdom Metazoa; phylum Chordata; class Actinopteri; order Cichliformes; family Cichlidae; genus Rhamphochromis; species Rhamphochromis longiceps. The sequence continues at coordinate 5,262,324 of NC_140578.1, read as the reverse complement.
GGCAAATTATTTAGGTCTTTACCGCAAAAAGACACAGAAAGGAAAACACCCACCTACAGCGATTGTCTAGGCACATTCACATGGGTCTTATTGTTCCTGTCTGCTCTTGAGATGTATTCTTTCTTCCTATCAAGTAGTGTAGACACATATCTCACTATATTCAAAGGGTATTTCTGGATGGCTGCAAGCAAGTTGCTGGTTCCTTGTCTTGCATCGAGGGAGGGGTGTACACAAAGAGCCATTCTGTTCTAGACAAAGCAAACAAGCAGGAATACAACTCTACTGCCTTCTTCCACCCCCCATCTATCTATCTATCTATCTATCTATCTATCTATCTATCTATCTATCTATCTATCTATCTATCTATCTATCTATCTATCTATCTATCTATCTATCTATCTATCTATCTATCTATCTATCTATCTATCTATCTATCTATCTATCTATCTATCTATCTATCTATCTATCTATGTCTGTCTCCACCAACGCCATTGAGAAAGCACAAATAAAAAGTTGTTGTCATGGAAACCTGCCGTGCCTTTCCTCCTCTCCCCTCATCACCCCCTCAGCACACTCAAACTTGGAGACACACTTGCGCGTGCACACACACATACACAACAATCTCATTCTAGAACACTCAAGAGAGGAACAATTTCAAGAGGCAATGCAGAAAAAAGGACTTCTGACTTTTAGACAGGCAGAGTGAGAATACAGACAAACACTAGAAAATACTACAAATTGTTGACAGTGGAAACCACTGATGTACAAGTCAGGTCATAAAGACAGTGCTTTGTTTTGTTCTCTGTAAATGAACTCTGTGTATACCTGCTTGTTTAGCATAGATGTAGGAATCTAATTAGAGCATATGACGAGTGGGGAAGTAAAACCAATAAAAAGATGCAAATAATGTTAAAAGTATTAATACCTAGAGATTAACTTGTTTTAAGTTAATCTACTCACCTGGTTACTTGCCAGTGATCATATTTGTACAAGAGGGTGGAGTTCTAATTTATGAATGAACTCTGTATAGTTTGGATACAAGGCTCCATCCATAATAAGAACAGGAGTAGCCCTCCTCAGTGAGCCACCAAGTAAAGGGCAGTCTTCAGATGGAGCAGCAGCTGGTCCGCTGCTGCCGCCACTGTTGTTACTGATGTTGATTTTGTCCCTGTGGTGGCAACGTGGTCCTTAGAAAACCAGCTTCCTTTGCTGTCTTCTACGAAATCACAGAAATGCACATTTACGCTCACATGCAGACAAACACTAACACAGGTTGCCGTGGGTGTGTCCCCAGCTGCTCCTAGAACTGACGCACTTCCACTACGCCCCCCTACATCCTCCCAGTGGAAGGCACATGTCCCGCAGGCCTCCTTTCATTCAAGGTGAGACACAGATGAGGTGACAAGTTGCTACCATGACAACGCCTAGTTGGGTAAAGCCATGCAGCATGAGCCTACATGTTGGCTGATAATGAAATGGCCCCTCCTTTTTTCTCCTCTCCTTTCTTTACTGGAACAGAAGAAAGACAGAATAGCTATGACGGTGTTATGTTTATCATGTTGTTGTTGTTGTTGCGGTGTTATCAGCCTCTGTTGATTGGTAATGTGGGTGTGTTGGATTTGTAGATTCTGGTCAGGTGTCTAGCTCTCCTCAATCAATATCTAATCAATTCACTGGATGTAATTGCCGAGGTGCTGATTGCTTCTCTAAGCTCTTTCACCTGAAATGCATTTTCTTTTTTCTTTGGCTATTTTGTGGGGGGGTTTGTGCTCGATTCATTGTTGCTTTCAAGATCAGACACAGTGTAATTTCGGTGTTAGCTTGCCAAGAATTGATGAGCCTGTACTTCCCATCTCGGTCCTGATGTGATGCATTGAGCATGATTGGCATGTTGGGAGAGAAAATAAACCAAAAGAAAACAGAAGAACAAAGTGTTTGTCAAATTAGTCTATCATCCCCCCCAACAGCTAATGCATTTGATATGATAATTATGTTTGTTTATTTTCCAGCTACTTGTTACGCTAATTAGACTTAAACAAGCTTATTAGGCAGAGGTCTGCATGGGAGTTCGACTTTGTTGTCATGTTTATGGTGTAGGAAGTTTTGTTAATTTTTTTTGTTCCAATTTAATCACCAATTATAAACAATAAATTACTCTGGATGATCTATAGTAAGTGTTTAAACATGATACGAGTAATTCAATTTGACTTTAAGCAGGTGAAACACTAGAGCCTTTTACCATTAGGACAGCAAATTAAAACCAAAATTAATATTTTATCTGCATTATCATTGTGTCTTATAAAAAACCTTCACTCCACCTCATCCTGCTTCAAATATTGCATTCAGATGGACTGCACCACAACAGCACGTAGATAAGAAGCTACATTGCAGGTGACATTTAAAAAGAGTCACTACCTCACTAACCCCCTCATCTGCCTGTCCATTGTCAGCGTCCTCGGTGGCCTATAATGAGAATTTGTACGCCCAGGCCATTATAAATAGCCCATGTCCTAAATAAATGCAACACTTCTCTTTGGGTGCTATTTGGGCTCCATGATTCACGGTGATTCATGGCAGTGTGTGTCCTCTGTGTTCTCACACATGAGCTGGATGACCAGGGGGAGGAGATAAGGACTGCGACGGGAACATGGATCATGGGCACATGTGTGTAGTATTTGTGTGCTTGTTTGTGTAGGCTGTGCCACATGTACAAGTGGTAAATTGAACAAAGAGAGAAAGAGATGTGGAAACTGAAAGTGCACCGCTGAAGTGCCAAATTTTTCAGCCCACTTTTGAGCCCACTTTCAAAAATAACAGACCTACTTGAAGGAGGGAGGAAAAAATAGCAAACAGAAATGACCAATCATTTCTTTCACTGCAGTATTGAATGGCAATGATACCAGATACCATGTAGTGTGTGTAACTGTAAGTTTGTGTTAGAAATGTGTGTGGCGGGGGGGGGGGGGGGAAGTGTAGCTACTTAAAGAATAGAGAGCCTTGTTATCACGCAGCTGGTATTTTCCTACTGTGCATGCAAACTGTACATTACCTCCTTCATGGCTGTGATAGGCATAGTGATTGAGTTATGGACACCTATTTAATTGCACCCTGCTGTCTGTTGTGTATGCACCAGCAAGGTAAGAAGAGCAGACATGAACTAATAGACTGATACGAGAGCCAGCCGAGAGGGCACATTCTGTTCTCTACACTTTGCAACCTGATATATTGCCTGCTTGTTTAGCTTCTAATTATTTACTCTGATATCACTTGGCATCTGCTGCTGGGACTGTATGCGTGTTTGTTTTTGTGCATGCATGTGTGTGTCCATGTGCGATTGTGATTTCTAGAGCACAATATCTCCCAGTAGCCATGTGGGTGTGTGGTGGGTAGCTTAGAGTTACATTAATAGCCAAAGGGCAGGCAGGCAAGCAGGGAGGGAGGACATAGACAGGAAGGGGAAATACAGTTTGCTGGTCGCCCACCACTTCCTGTGTCTCTCCTACGTTCACAGCCCACGGACCAGAGCTGCTTCTAAAACCAGTTTGTTTGCTTGCACTGCAACAGAGATAAGAGTGAACAAAAGGTAAACACTGTGACAAATGGGTGAGGAATGCTATCAAAAAATACTGTGATGGGTTTGTCGCTATAGCAAAGTTATGCAATTTACTGGAGATGACTTACCAGCAATGCCCTACCCTTTCACTTTGGACTTGCCAAGTGTGTTCTAAGTGAGGCAGTCAAGCATTGCAGTAACAAATGTAACAAAGATAAAAAAGATAGCAAATATTTTTTAATTAGTTTGTCAGCTTAATATAATTACTTCAGGCATGTGTGTCTTTTAATGAAATATCCAACAAAATCCTGTTCTTGTTAGAGAAAGTGGAGTCAAAGATGACACTACTTCGATCTCATAACAGTTGTAACAGTTGCAGTATTAAGACATATCCAGTAGAGGTCCTTCTCTCATTAACTGTTGGCAATCTTTTGTCTTGAAGTGGAGAACAGCAGCAAAAAGAGGTAAAGGTGAACTGCAGAAGTTTCAGAATTATAGCTATATGTAAAAGACACTCAGGTGATGATGTACTACAAGCACCGCTAGTTTCTGAACATTGTACCTTTGTAACTAAGAGATAATAACCTCAGTTTCTTTAATATGAATCTGGGGCATTTTTAGGCCTGTCAATATGTGCCACACCACTGTGCATTTACCTCCACTGCTGATAATATGCAGAGGCAGACAGATGCTGTTGAGTTGTGGTGATGCAGGGCGGGAGATTGAACCAGTGGATAAGAAGCCCCTGATTTGCACTCGTGCTGTGCGCTAGTAAGAGGCAAACCCCCTGCCCTTCTGGGATCCCACATCCCCATTGAACTTTCCACCCACTCACCAAGGAATGTGGAGAGAGGAAGAGAGGCGGGTGGGGGTGTAGGAGGCAGAAATGGGGGATATAGAGGAAGCAGAAGGACAAGGAGAAGAAAAAATTGAAATGGCAACAAAAGACCGAGCAAAGCAAAGTTTGAAATACAGTACTAAGAAATGGCCCCTATGATAATACTCAAAGACCTTTCACCAGACAGTTAGAGAACAGGGACAGGAGTGCAACTACAAAGCGAGCGATGACACATTGTGCGTATCCATGTAGGAGTGGAGGCTATTTGAGGGAATGCATGGCTGAAAATGTATGTTCACTTTATCTTCTTCTGGTCAGGTATGCTTCGACATGCATAAGATCATAATAAGATTACAATGACAAATACGTATGGATTTGCACACACAGAATCTGCAAGCATATGCGCTAAAGTGCACACATACAGATAGAGTTTGATCCCCACAATGCAATGCACATGCATACTTCAGTATCTGTGCATCTGTATGTGTGTAGCTGTGTGTATAGCTTTTGCTATTGTCCCATCCGTAAAAGCTTGTTTGTGCCACATGCCCTTAGGTGCTTGTTTCATTTTGTTTTTGACACCCAGTGTTGTCAACAAGTTGATAATGCCTCTCTCCATCACTATTCTCTCTTTCTGCAGACTTTCTCAGAGGACCTAAGCTCTGATGAAAGCAGGTGCCTTGGTACGCTTCTCATTGAATTAGGAATTCCACCGCGTAAAGTGGCAGCATTGTTGATGAAAGGTTAGAGCTGTTTCAAATTCTCCCCCCTAAATGAAAAGGCCCTCTCTCCAGCGGTTGTACAAAAAGAGGGATGACATTTTGGTTGCATCAGCTGTATATCTAAAGTGTCTGCAGCAAAATGCCAAAACGATCAAAGCCAAATAGGGAGGATAATACACACAGAGAGCACCTAGGCACTTTTTGTTAGGTTATCTACCCACAAACCTTAGTCAGACCTCATAAAAAGTCATTACACCCTCAGTGATAATTCTATGAATACCACCCATTTAATGATAAACATTTACATGGTGACAGTGAAAAGAAATGATCAGGTCTTTGCATTAGGGATTCGATTCGGTGGTTGAATTAGTGTCTGTTCAAGGGCAGAATGGAGGATTGGAAACTCAGGGGGTGGAACATGAAGAGATTTCATAAGAGGAGGCAGGTGGTGGTGACACAAGACATTAAAGCTTTCTCTCTCCCTCAGGATCAGTCTCTGCATCTTGCTCTTCCTGCCTTTTCTTCTTGTGCCTACCTTCAAACACACCTTTTGTGACATATTGTGTCCACTCACATCTACCTCACTTTGAGGTGTAGGCTGGAGGATTGAGAAGGAAAATGTTGCAATTTCAAAGATGAGAACGTAAGAGGCTGGATCCTTGACCTTTTTTGTCACTGCCCTCGTTCCATTCGCTCATGTACACATCACTACCGTTCTGTATTGTTTGTTGTTTAAAGAACAGACATGCTATCTGCTTACCTCACCAACCTTCCACTTTGCTGGTGATGCCGGCTTTCTGTGTCTTACAGTGACTCACTAGAGATCAGAGCACTTCATGTTTGCTCCTCTTCTAAGCCAGTGACACCCCACAAAAGGGAGACATCATGCTTGAGATTCAGTCATATATAAGGATTATCAAAGGAACATGATGTCGGAAGGTAAACTTAAACTCTGTGTCTGCCCAACAGGCAGACAGAGCTGCAAGGCAGCGCAAACAGAATGGATGTATTTGCTTTTCATGTGAAAATCAATGGGCCCAGACAGATGGTGGCTTGTTTCCTCACTATTTACTCCCCGGCTTCATGACAAATGTCCTTGTTGCCCCTCCTGGGCTGACGGTGCACAGGTAAGCAGAAATCATCCCTCCCCTGCTCATTCTAAACGTATGACAGATGTCTCAGCTTTCACAATCTTTATTTCTTTCTTTTGTAGTAATTTTTGTTTCTCACATGAACACACACACAAGGCTTTTATTCATACAGTACAGTGGGTGACTCATAAAACTGAAGAGGAGACAGACAGCATCTATGGTCCATTACCACCAAAGATAGAGAGTGACAAATACGTTGATGAGTACTTCATGCCAGCCATGCCTGAAGTGTCTGAACTCTGAGGGAAGGTTAACTTGGCCCGGCTTATTTAAAAGGCTGATGTGTTAGGAAGAACAGCTAAACGAAAAAGGACTTGTCATTCTTTTCTGAACCTCACAGAGGATACCGCCAGTATGACTCAGAGATATTACAACAGACTGGCTGTGTGCCAAAGTAAGAGCCATAACGTTCATTCAAAGCTGAAAAGTAATGTTTTTTAGATCAGAACGCCCACTCTGAAGCCATTTTCCCTGGACACAGATTTACACAAATTGCTTTTACTGGAATCTGCCCCAGTTGAGACTGTATGTGAATATTTTTCCTTGTCTCAATCAGTACAAACTTCAGCACTAGAGGCAGGAATGATCCTCACTGGAATCAGACTGAGGTCTGCACTGCTGAATCTGTGGGTTTTAACAGAGCCTCGTATGGAATCAGACTTTCCTTCTGCTGCTCAGAGAGATATTTTTAGTCAGACAGTGGCACTTCCACTCAAGTAAAAGACGGCACAGAAGGTAACTTTGTCTGATTTCGCATTCACAGACAGACTGCTGGTCAAACAAAACTTATGGCAGGCAGCCTATAACAGGGTATGCTGCTGCTTCCTCTTTCTTTCTCTCCGTTGTGCAATAGAAGTAGGGCTGAGAAATATAGAGGGGGTGGATGGGGGTTGAAAGTCAGCATTCCAGCTGGATCGGAGTGGAGCAGAGGTTGCACGAGTAAAGCGCATGGGTGGAGGTGTGGGTGTTGCGGTGGCGGTAGTGCAGGGGCGTAGCAGAGTAAAGAGCAAACAGCAGTTCCTGATTCCACAGCCCTGAGCTCACCACCTTTGAGCTTGCTGCCAGCCACTCCTTTTCTCCTTCACACCATCCTTCTCCTCCCACTCCTCTCTTTGCTATATCTCTGAATCTGAGGTGTTAACTCCTTGTTGGGCAGTCTCAGAGTCATTGGCATATATGTCAGTTTTCAGGGAAGCCTAGGAAAGAGGCGGGTGTGCACTTAGGGACCTTTACTGGAAGCAAAGGCGTGTTTTCCAGTAAGGTTAAAATGATTCACTCTGCCAATGTTTTTAACCACTGGCAACACCTTGTTATCTTTATGGTAATTAACAGTGACCTAGCAAGGTAGATATGTCAGCATAATCTCTCTCTCTCTCTCTCTCTCTCTCTCTCTCTCCCTCTCTCTCTCTCTCTCTCTCTCTCTCTCTCACACACACACACACACACACACACACACACACACACACACACACACACACACACACACACACACACATATAGACTGATATAACACAAGATCAATCAGTGAAGCAAGAAGCAAAACAAGAAAAAACAGGGCAGACTGAGGAGGAGCTCCGGATTGGTCATGCATGTGTTTCACCCATAAACACTGGGTTTAGTCAAGCTACGCTAAATCATGAACGTTGGCTATATTAGCTTTATAAATAATACCAGATTAGTGATAAAGCCAACTGTTGCAGTGTTAACCCATTTATCATCTTAGGCTTGTCCACAAAAGACCATTATTTCAGTGGATAATAAGATGCATTAAGCCAGACTGACAGGTGAATACAAGAATACCACAGGACACGAAATAGTGACACACATACTGTACAGTATGTCATGAAGGAGAATTAACATCCTAATATGGAAGGGTTTAGGAGAGGCAGTGGTGGTTGGGAGCATCTTGCACAACACAGTACCTGGAATGGACTGAGTAGGGCTTGGCAAATAAACAAGAACCCTGTGTACTGTCTTAACATAATGCACAGAAATGGTCATGTCTGCGGAGCATTACACAACCCAAGAAGCAGGCAGTGACATTTGAATGAGCCGACTGTCATTTGGTGACGTCTACAGGGCGGAAAAAGATGACCTTATGATAGATAAACTGTTGTTGTCTTTGTCTTGTTCTACCCCACCCATGCAACCTTGTTCTACCGCTTACTCCATTTAATGAAATAAACACAGCGCATGTGGTTGCATATTGTCCTCTGGCTGCTGGAGCTATAAAAAGATGCACTTGGCTGCATTTATTTATCAATGAATCTGGGCTGTGCCTACCCTGCTTTCACGCTGCAGGATCAGGTGGTATATGATTAAAGGCACTATTAGAGTTTGGCAGCTGTTGACTTTACTCTGTAACCTCTCCTGGCAAAATGCACTCTAATGTGTTTGAGTTCCATTTGAACTTCAAGCTATCCCACTGTCCCATTCATGTTAATGAAAAATGTCCACCTTTAGAGAGCACACTACAATGTACAAGTGTAATTAGTGTGAAAAGAGTGATGTGATAATAGAATTTTCAGATATAAAACAAGGCAGTATTTTTTTTCTCCACTGTGGTATTTACTCGTACTTTCGCTTATTTTGTCTGGAAACTGAGACAAGAGGGTTAATGAACTGGGGTTTGTGCGCATCTGTGTGCTTCTGTGCCGATGGGTTTGCGGTACTGTGGTCCACACACAGAATAGGGGATGTCAATGTAAACACGGCCAGTCAGCGCAAAGGAATGTGTGAGGGAGGGGTACGGAAAGGAATGAAGGGGGAGGTAAACCGAATAGAGAGTGAGAGAGTGGTTAAAGTGGACATATTTGTGTAAAAGTAGAAGATGAGAAGGAAATAAAAGTTGATGTGAGAAGTTGAGAAATGTGTGGGAGAAATAAATGCTCTTGAGTGGTTGGGGAAATAAAAAGTGATGAAGAAAAAGGACCAGAGGAGAAAAACATAAAGACTGAAGGAAAACTGGGTGAAGACAGGAGAAATGTCTTTAGAGTTGAAGACACAAAGAAAGGAGAGAGAAAGGGATAGAAGTGGGATGAGGAAACCCAGGAGTGGGATGGAGAAGCAGGGGGTATCTCACTGTGGAGGTTAAGAGATGGAAAGGGGGAGGAAGTGGAGTGGTGAGATAGCAGAGTGAGAGAAGTTGGTAGAGGGCAGAGGTGAAGGCAGAGCATTCATTCATTCATGGGATAGCGTGACAAAGGAAAAGCCAAAAGAAACTTCAAAGGCCTTGGGAGGCCTTGATAGAGAGACAGGTTAGAGTTCTATAATCCAAAGAGAGCTTAAGGGCCAGCTACTCCAGCTCCTGGGGCTGCTGAAACTCATTTAGCCAGTGGGCCCCAGAGGCACCCAAGAGGGGCCAGGTCGTAACCAGAGGAGCTGTGAGTGACGAAGTGCAGAGGACTGAAGGCAGAACAAAAAAAACAAAGGCTGGAACACGTACAAAACAGGAAGGTATACTTAAACTGCCTTAATTTACCTGCAGAGCTACAGGTTTGGCACAAACACTACTTACAAAAGAAAATTTGTAAGATCATAAATACTAATATGACTTCTCAGTGCATCATATGCTATAGTTGGCTACTGTACAAAATTTTAAATGGTCCAAACAGATGGGTCTCCATCCTGAATCGAAGTGACACGATGGAGGTAGAAGGAGGGGAATGTCGGATGTCAGATCATCCAGTAACATGCTGTTCACATTCAGGAAAAGTTGAGGTTTTTTGTTTAAGCAATTATGTTTTACAATCACCCACATTGAATTCCTTCTTTGCTGACACATATGGAATTACTGTACTGGCTCTGAACCACCCAGAATGACAGAAAACCGTAAAATATGGGTTGGCTGTGCAAAAGGAGACACTCTTGTGACGAAGCTTCAGTGCCTGGTGCTAGCCTCTGAAGGGACTGAGTGTCAGCTGCAGAGTCGGAAAGTTGTCAAGACCAATGAGAGCATCAACCACAGCCTACATATTAACTGCATAAAAAAGCATTTGACATCTGGCAAGAAATCTATGAGCACTGAAATTTTCATGGGTGTGATGAATACATACATATATTCCTTTTATGTATTTAATGATGTGCGTGTTGTATGCCCGTACACTCATGTGTAAGTGTTTGTGTGTGCCTGTGCACGTATGTGTCTTTATGACGGAAAGCCGGGATGAATGAGTCATCCTGCATTAATCATACAGAAAAGCTTGGATCTCATTCACGTCTTTGCCAAACTGCCCATATGAAACTGACCACAGACCATGCGAATGTGAAGAGGCTTGAGATTGGGCACACTGTGTTCAGATAATAAAACCAAGACGAATGCCAACGTAATTGGTTGACTCAGACACAGTCATCGGAAAAACAGCCGCACGGGGTATCTTAAAGAAGAGAAAAGATACTGTCAACAATGTAGGCAGCAAAGAGGCTGTGGGTGTCTGAAGTTTTGTTGGAAAAAAAAAAGAACACAGGAAGTACAATCAACAGCTGCAGGTAAGTGCTTAGGGCCATGCGAGATTGTAGGTGTGCCTATAATAGCAAAGGACTGTTTATGTGAGCTTCTGCTGTGAATGAGTGTGCACATGTGGGCTGCCTGCCCCTTCTGCTCTGTGTGGGCTCTGGGCGTTGGCTTGATTAATGTCTTTGAGCCAAGAACTTCTAAATGCTTTTAAGTGTGACAACAATAAGCAAATGCTCACATAGAAATAAAAAAAAAATGAAACTAAAATGATCAAGTAAGGGCCCAAAAACTGGCTGGTAAGCCACTGGCAACCTACAGTTACTAGGACAAAATGTGTATTTCCCAGCCAGTTAGTTGCTGGATTTTGCTGGCTGTTGCTCGGTGAAATCTGCTCCAAAGAGTGTGGTGCACCAAATATGATCTTCAGATAGCTTTGGTTGCTAGCAGATTGGCATGGTCACCTGTTGTTTGCTCCAAAGACACTAACTTGTCTAAAAAGCACTTCAATGAAACTTGAAAAAGTGTGATGGAGACCAGAAACAGAGAGCAATGCCATCACAGTAAAGGATGTGCATTGTTGCATCAATCAATGCATTTCAAAAGGAACTCTTTGCTTTGAAGGCATATGGTCTCTGTTTCCAATTTACATTGCACTTTTCAGTTTCACCACCACTTGGCCAACAGTTTGTTAGTGTTTGCATATTAGCGTGTTTTCACACCTATATTTAATTTACTCTTCTCTGAATCTGCTAATGACATTTTAAATTTGTATTTTTTTCACAGTGATTTGATTTGGTTATAGAGGACATTCCAAGTGAACTCCAAGCAAACCAAAATGCGTCACTACAAAATGCTTATGAGCCAAATGTGTCTGAGGTGGAAGCAACAAAAGAAAATACAGGAAGAAGGTTTTGTTTGTAGACTACTGGAAAACATGGAGTATTTACATTCATTTCATGACTAATTGCTAGTCTTTAAAGACCTTTAGCACATCTATAGTAACCTGTTGCATCCCACAATGTAAAGCATATGTGACTGTGGGAAGTTTTTAGGTCAGACTTACAACGTACACTTGGTAGTTGGTTGGGATCACGTCCAGACTGCAAATAACTGCTCTGTAGTTCATGTGGAACTGCACCAAGATCACTTCCTCCAATTGGTGCAATTGTTTTGGTCTAAGTCAAAACAGACAACCTGCTAGCGACTGCTAGCAAACAGCCACCAGTCACAGACAGACAAACCATTCGCACTCACAGTCACATTTGATTTTAGAGTTTTCGATTTGTCATTTAGAATCACTAATCATCAACTAACTGTGTGTCTTTAGAATGTGGGAGGAAGCCAGAGTACCTCGAGAGAACCCACAGAGACAGAAAGGTGGATTCAAACCCAGGACCTTTTTGCTGTGAAGTAACAGTGCTAACCATATAGCAACATACTGTCCACATAAAGCTCAGTCCTATCACTAAATTAATTATAACACTGCCACACCAAATAAAAAAACACCACTTACTAGCTGTGATCTGACTAGACTATTACCAGTGCTGTTACAGCATTAGTACAATGAAACTTTACATTCACTTTGTATTAGGGAGATGCTAGGTTTTGACTAATGTCCAGATGACCTGCATATGACTTCCATTTCCATTCTCTTGTACATCCGTTACAGATGTCTAAAAAAAGATCCGAACTTCTTTTCATCATGCAAAGTGAATCAAAGGGCATGAAAAAGTGCCATAAACTGTCCTATGTGTACATGACAAATCCTGTATCTTTACAGATGATATCAATGAGGAAAACGAGAAAAGGACTTCTGTGATGAGAAACAATGTTTCCATGCAATTCTCTCCTCCATGCACCTTGGAGGTAGGTGAAGTTGTGCCAAAAATATGAACTTCATTCGCAGCTTATTGAAAGTATAAAATCCAAGGCCATTATGTGCCAAACCTCACACTGTTAACAACTGCCACAGTAAATGGCTTCCCATGGAGCTACACATGTTTGATAGAATTTCATGTCATGAACAATAATGAATATTTCCTATCATGATACAATTTCTGAATTTTCAGCTTGATCTGAACATACTGTTGATTGAAGCTTAAGGCATATAAATCATTGCTGAATGTCCCTATTAATATGAAAAAGATTATGAGACAAAACATGTAAATATGATCATTCTGATCATTTGCCTCTAGTGTCAAATTTGATGCAACGCCCTAGCAAAAAGAAGTTATACCTGCAATTGGACCATTTATTCCTGCAATGAAGCAACACTGAAGACTTCTTTTATTTGGTGATATTAGTTTGAAATAGTAAATAAGTTAGTCAACCTCTGTTAGGCTAACAGATTCAAATTTGTGAAAGCACCCTGTTTTTCACAGGTACTCTGCCATGAAAAGGACTGCATGAAGGCTACATGAATGATTCGTCCTTATGAAAGTAACACCATAATTTGATCAGATTAAACCAACCAATTGCCCAGCTGATCTGGACACTACAGTACACATTTCATATATCAGTTTTTACTATGAATCTCTGCTATGCATGGTTTTTTTTAACAAAATACTGTTTGCTATAATTTTCTCACAATGAAAATTGGAGATTTAAGGGAATGCACTAAGACTTCCCAGGGTTCATTTAATTAAGTCAATAATCTTCCATTATCAGTTTGTTGCTCCATGCTGGGAACTGGTTTATCAGTCATTGGCACATTTTCAGTGGAAGATTTTCTGCTTGCTTAAAGTAAAACAAAATCTGCTGAAAACAAATGTGCCGTATGTTGCACATACATAAATGCACATGCTGGATTAGTACCATTGTTGGGTGTGACGCGTTCCAAAGTTACAGGTTACAATAATCACAATAACTGCATTTTTCAATTAGTAGTAATGTAATGCATTACTATATAAAATTCAGCAATTACATTACAGTTAGCTGCAGTCCAAAGGTTTTTCATTTATAAAGAAAAAATAATAATAAACGTGCCTTTTTCTCTCTGCGAATTGGTACTAAAATCAGCTTATTCAGTACTTGTGCAAGACTGAAGAAATGTTGTGTCTTGATGCGTGCTCAATCATCCAGGTAAGTAAATCTCCAAAAGTTGATTCTGTTCATCTGGACGTAGCGTTTTCAGTGGGAGAAATGTTTTGTCACTCATCCAAGTGACTTCTTCAGTCACAGGATGTGTACATCCTGATGAGGATGTACACATCCTGGACAGGGAGGAACGCTGGTTTGAGTGCAGAGTCAAGGAGGCAATTTACGTGAAAAGCGAAAGACCATCTCTGAATCAAAGAGGGGGCCTAAGGGTACATCTTTCACCATCTTACAATGCTGTGATTGCAGCCATTCCCCAACTCTCCGTGAATGGTACTCATGGCCATTGATCAGTGGGCCTTGATCAGTGGTTGCTGATCAATGGTCATGAGAATTTGCATAATTATGATGAAAGAATTGACCTCCCAGTCCATTGTTCCTTCAGTGGGCTGGTTTCAGTCATTATGCAAATGTGCTGTTTATGAGATTGGGGAAACCTGCAGTCAGCTGAGACTGAAGAAGTCACTTGAATGAGTGACGAAACATTTCTCCCACTGAAAACGCTACGTCCAGATGAACAGAATCAACTTTTGGAGAAATGTTGGAGTGGTCTACAGCGCTACAGATATGGGCTGGTAACTAGTAATTATATGACAAGACGTTTCAGGTCAATTTACAAAGTAACGAGAAAGTAATATAACAATTTACTTTTTCCAGTGATCAACTAACTGCTTTACTTTTCTTAATAGTTACATTTTGTGAGTAATGACCCCAACACTGATTAGTGCACATTTTTACAAATGCAGGTTTCTTCAAGTTAAACACACCTCATCTAATGCTTTCTAGTGAATTTTATGCGCTTTTAAACGGAATCATTAGGGATATGTCGACCTCATTTTAGTGATGCACATGCACCGCAAAAGACCTACACAGAAAATAAGTGTTTACCTTGGGAAATGGAAAGGCTAAAAAATGATCATGGTGGTATAGAGGGCATAATGAGCATTCCCTTGGTGGAGATTAAGGTGGACAAGATAGATCAAAAACTCCTCTGCTCTTCTTTAATGTAGAGAAGGTGGACTATCTTTGAAAAGTGCACAGCTCACCCAGACCCAAAGGCCCTGGTGACCCAGTTAGTGAGTCCCTGTGGTAGGTTTCAGTACTTCTGACAGGCTTGCCTCGCATGTGAGCTCTGTTTTTAGCTACTTCACTTCCTATCTGACTCTCACACTAGTGCACACTCCACTCTGTATCTGTGGTCTCTGCCTCCTACTCCTGCATTAACCAGGGCTGCATGTGCAGTGATCGGCCGAGCTCACGGTTGCACTGTAACCTTTACATGGATACATGTATTTGTTTGCAAAAAATGTGTGGGCTCCTAAAGCATACCAGGTTTCTGCTTAAACTAAGCATAATTATGTGAATTGTCTATTCAGGAAGTACATTGAGGTTATTGCTGGGCAGGTGAGTGTGTGTTTGTGTTTATGTGTGAGTGTCACCCATGAGATCATCGAATGATGACTGTGGGGGCCTGAATGTCACCATCGGGAGAACTGTCACGAAGAGAAACGCCATCTCTTGCAACAAAACGTGACAAGTTTGTTATCTCTCCCCTTGCTCTGCTCTGTCTCTTGTTGTGTTGCTGCATGAAGGCTTACAGTGTTCTCACAGAAATCATGAAATACTGTTCATTTTCACAGCACGACAGGGATGACGAGTCCTCTTTTTTCATCCTGAGGCTTGGTGCTCTTATAGAAAGGTTGCTATTTAATGGCCATATGTTGAATAATGGTGAGGCTTTGTGTGTCTCCAAGCACACACATATACACTTAGGAGAGGTACATCATACAAAAGATCCAAGGAGACATAAATACATTGTTTTCAAATTTAAGCATAGCTTTAAATTTGACATAATATGCTCGCCACACTCAATAGTGCAACTGTATTTTGTTTTACATTCCAAGTGAACAGTTAACCACGCACTGTATAGTATCACTGAGAAACTGGCCAAAGCTTCTGTTTTATAGAGTGAAATACTGTTAATGGAAAACTGGTATGTTTTGGTGGATATAGAATTTATTTCTTTTTAAAGGAAAGAATAGGCATATTAGTATATCATGCTACATGTGACACATTGTCTTGCAAAGGTGAAAGTGTGAGTGGGTAGAGGCAGCTGTCAATTGTGGGATGTGATAAATGACAGATATTGGGGGAGGGGGGGGGGGGGTCATCCCAGAGCCTGTCGTGACTCCCATCCTGGCCCATGCAATGACCAGAAGAGTGGGAGGAAGACAGAGAAAGGAAGACAGATAAACAGAGAGAGATGACCCAGTGTGGAGGAAGGAAAAAGGGACTAGGGAAAAAGAGGAGAAAAAAACGTGGGTCGACCTGTTTTAATTTTTCTCTGCAGTGAAACGAAGGACACGGCAGGAGGGGTAGGTGGGTGTCAGAGCGGGAATGGAGCATCATCTATTTGTCATCTATCTTTCTGACTCTCATCCCGCTATCTTTTTTCCCTCTGTTTCCCTCTTTCCACGCCTCTGTCCTGCTGTTTCTGGCTTCTCGTGGGAGTGTAGCGAAGGCAAATAAACAGAGGAGATTGTTTATTTCTGCCAGTGGGGAATAACAGTGCATTATTAACCTTGTATTACCTTGCCTTGGGTTACCTCAACCCACTAATTTATTACAGAGAACATAGTGTAATGATTTCTTCTACTCTGGATATGTCTGCATGACACAGTGGCTGTGTCAGAGGAGCAGAACCTCCTCCATCTCTCACAACACACCAAATACACACTTGGAATGGATGTACGCACATAAGCATGGGCAAACTTTCAGGGTCGTGCATGCGTAGGAACATTCACACATACATCAGAGAGCACTAATACACAGACACAAATACAAATTATCACTTAGATGCACAAAAGTAAATATGAATCCCTAAAGCACACAGACAAGGCAGAGTCACACATCCACACATGCACACACAGATTATTAGCTTCCAGTGCCAGATGTGCCACCCACACACAAACACACAAGGCCTCGTCGCTTGTCCACAACAATCACAGGAAGTTAGTCAGTGCTGCTTCTAATCTCTCCATGCAGGATGTGTTCCATAAAATGGGGACAGCATATAGAGCATGTGAATAGAAAGCAGCCTTCATCTACAACATAATTTGTATGTAGCATCAAATCGCTTGGATCAACATTCATTTGAAGAAATGTTGTATGGACAGTGGTGTTACGAAGGGGTTAGAACACTAGGTTTTCAAACTGTGTTAGAATTTTAGATTTCAGCAATACTATATATTTAACTAAATCTATATATATGTTTACTATAGATACATTTTGGCCATCAATAGGTAGAACTAATGGCTTTACTTACATCAGCAGTCACAAGCTTCAGCTGCCATTCCAGAAGAAGCCAGTCAGAGGCATGAATCAGAGCAGCAAATCTAAAAGGCTTTGTTGTTGAGCATGTGAACAAAGCACAACACCAGTGAATTTCACCCCAAACCAATAAAAGCATGACAGTAAATAGATTTAAGATGCAGACTGTGTGGTTTGATCTTACAGAATTTAGAGCTGTGGCGCTGGATGATTCTCATTTAAATGTACCTTGAGCACTGTACTTAACCTTATAGCCTGAATCTGAAGTTGTGCATTTTTTGTATTGATGAATTGCACACAAGTCCACACAAGATTAAAATAAATTAATAAATAAAAACTAAGATTTCAACTGACCAGTAGTCAAACTGTGGACATTGTGGCTGCCAACCTCTCACCTTGTACATATTTAAATACTTTTGGTTTTAAAAGCACATGTACCTGTTGATTTATTTTATTTTTTTTTTTAGTAAACATTAATGTATCTTCTTTATATAAACTACTCTGGACAACAGTGCAAAAGGCACTACAGTCTAGGTAAAGCGCAAATGTAAATCCCAACTTCTCTCTGGCACAGTCTGAATAACATAGCTGTTATTGTTGCAATGCCCAATCTCAGCATCTCTTAATAAAACGTATTTTTATTTAGGAAACAACTTGACAAACAGTCCTCCTCCAGTTTGTGTATCTGATTTACATTTCCTCCTCCTCATCATGTCAGTGCCAGAAATGTCCCAACCAACTAACCTTGCGAGTCTAGTATTTCCAAAAACATTTGTAAACTACCCAGCCCACACAGTCTTGCTGCAAACTCCCCAATTTAAAATGACTATGGAGAAAATTCTGACAACCCATCCATGCGACCACTGCGTAAAAATGAGGAGAGAAATGACAGATTTCAGTATTATTTTTACATTTGGATCTCTGTGGGCTAAGTGGAAGAGGCAGCAGACTAAGACAGGTTGGTGTACTGGAGATATATATATATAAAAAGGCAGTGCAGACTAAAAACACAGTGGTGTGTCTGACATTCTGACACAAAACACAGACACACAGGCACATGCAGTGTGGGTGTGTACCTGCTCTTCTTCAGACAGCTTCATACCGAGGTGATAATTAGCTCATGCTGTATCCTGGTTCTCTCAGCACATCAACCTAACAATGGACACACGACCACGTCAATGAAACGGCTTTGTTCTAACGCATGAGCAGCCTGTTTGTATCACAGCCAGGGCTTTTGTTTAGTGTTTGCTCAGATGGGTTTATGCTTATGTGATTGTGTGTGCGAGCCTGTTTTTTTGTTTTTTTTTTCTTCCTGTAAGTCCACTGAGATTTGCACCTCCTTCCACGTGGTGTCTCCTCTCCTCTGACCAAGTCTGGAGGTGGCAAGGCTGAAGCAGCACTCTTGCCTCCGGGGAATTCACTGAGTAACAGCGCAGACCGCCGGGCACGAAGCTGATGTCCAACCTGCAAGAACGCAGACAGAAGCGCACCAACAGAAGCTCCCACACATGGGGCACGAACAAAGAGGCATGCAGCCACATACGCTGATCCTCTCCACCCCCTCTTCCTTCCTCCTCCATGCATGCATGCATGAAGAGATGGGGAGTGAAAGAAAGACAGCGATAGGAGAGGCAGCATTGATTTTTATTTTATCGTTTCAGAAAACCTGTTTTTTTGAAGAGATCTGATGCTGAATTATTAATATCATCATTCAATTTTGATGCCTTTCTCTTGTTGGAAAACTAGGAGTTCCTGAGCAAGGGGCCCTGCATAACCTCCTGAAGACATAGTGATAGTGCAGCAACCACCTCCACCAGCTCCACCCATACACACACACACACACACACACACACACACACACACACACACACACACACACACACACACACACACACACACATCAGTCTATCTGTCTTTCACCTCTTGGTTCATCCTCCATCCTCTCTGGTGGGTGTGTGTGTGTGTGTGTGTGTGTGTGTGTGTGTGTGTGTGTGTGTGTGTGTGTGTGTGTGTGTGTGTGAGTGTGTTTGAGAAATAGGAGGGAAAGAGATATATGGAGAGGGAGAATTAGATCATGTAATGAGAGCTGCTGGCAGTGTGACTAAATTGGCTAACTATAGCTAACAACATTACACACTGTCCATCTGGGGCCTAGCCTGTCTTCCCTTTGCTTTGTAAAACCTACTAGTAAAATCAGCCATGTAAAGGACTCCCATGGACAGGGCTCCCTCTTGAGAATAAAATGTAGTGTAAGCAGAAAAAAAAAACCTAACATGTTTAGTGTGTTCAATGAAAAAGGGGGTGCTAAATGCTTTTGAAATGAGCAAGTTATCTGCCCCCACTGATATTTTCCACAAAATCAAAATGTTCAAATGAAATGATTTCACACTGCCAATCCAACACATATTTTACAATTACCATCAATGCATAGTCTACATGTGATCATTTATCTCATGCATGCTTTTCTTTACTTTTGATCAGTAATTAAAAAATGCAGCCAACACACTGTGTTTTATAAAGTCTGTTAAATCCTCTACCCTCTGCAGTACCTCCCGGCTGTCTCTGTGTCCACAACTGGCAGTTCGCCTGAGTAGGAGGCCAGCGCCAGGCAATCTGTGCACCAGCACCTATGCTGACCTGGCAGCTGCTGGACACCATGTGTGCCCAAGAATGTGGGCACTGGGCAGATGCTAGGAAGTAGGCGAGGATGGAGGGATACTGGAGGAAGAGAAAGAAGACGAAAGTGAAACAGAGGGGCAGCAGTTGGTTTCTAGCTGTACGGCAGCACTTGAAAGTCATAAATGTGTTCACCCCAAAAGTTCTTCAAAAACTTCCTCAATGAAGACTCCTGACTCGTAGTCTAAATTGAGTCTAGCTTTGTAGCAAAGTTATTTTTAAATGCACTTGGGGAATAGCGAATGGATGAAATACTATAAACACTGTAGGATTGTTTTTTTTTATAAATTTTTATACGTTTTATGATATGCTACGTCCACACTAGCCCGGATAGATTTGAAAACGGCGTTTTCGTGTGAAAACGGCGTTTTCGTGTGAAAACGCTCCGCGTCCAGAGTTTTCAGTCGTTTTGACAGAGCTGTGCGTCCACATTGAAACGTCCGAAAGCGCTTACGTTCCAGTACTGCGCAGTACTGCACGTCCAAGAAGATTTGGCCTGCCTCATTTCTGTCTGCCGTTTATTTACTTTCCAGCTCGTTGAAACTTTGCGGCAAAAGGTCGAGGAAAAGCACTGAGTATATTTAAATGGACTAACAATGAGGTGGAGTTGTTGCTGCGAGTAACACAAAAGTACAAAGCTGCAAAATCGAGTGAGAATTATAGAATTTGAAGAAAAGCTATCTGGAGCATGTACAAACTGATATTAATCTTTAATAGGGCTGTCAAAATTGAGAGCAAACAAAACAACTGCTGTATTATGCCCTCCGCTATCTTTATTTAATTGGTCACATGACTGCATCCGTTTTGAAATGTATGCGTTTGCGAGAGCGTTTTCAAAACGCTGCTGTTTTCATTGAGGAAAGCGTCGTCTCAGTGTGGACGGAAGGCCAAACTGGAGAGAAAATGCATTAGTGTGGACGTAGCCTTAGATGGGTGATTTGGAAGACAGTAGGTATATAGATACGTGCAGGGTCAGCGTAAGCATGGGTGGATAGCAGAGATGAGCGTGTAAGAGAGCAAAGAAGAGAAAGGAAGTAAAAGAAGAGAAAGAATAAAACAGAGGGAATAATAGCCAAGGTGTAATACTGCGAGGCTCCCAGGCAAAGATGAAATATTTGCAATTCCACTGGGTCCCTGGGCTGCAGGCTTTCACTCCATTTGTATGGAAATGAGTTTGTCTTTCTTTTTCTGAGTGCAGAAGATACCAAAGAGAGAGAGATAGAGAAGGATGGAGACAGAGGGAAGGTGGGCAAACTGACTGACTGTCAAGGATATTGTGATTCCTGCCAATGCAGTTGGAAGGCAGGGGCCTTAGTTATTTCTCTGCAGCACATATGGATAAAATAAATCTATGTGTTTATGACAGACTGATCTATGCGCTTGCCGCACAGGGAGCCAGTTTGCTTGTTGTAAAGCTCTTTGTTATTGACAGTTTTTCTCACCAAGCTTTCTCTCTCCCTGCTCACTCTCCATTTCTATCAGTGCCATCCTGCAGTCCAGGCCCACAGCTGGGACTACTCTGATCCAGGGCCCAGGCCTGCTTTCTGCCAGATAATTAGCAGATGTTGCGGAAGGCCTCTGTTTTGCTATTTTCAGCTGCTCCTGTGTGTCTGCATGTATCAGTGGCATGTGTGAGTGATGCTGCCACTCATGTATTCATGGCCAGCTGCTCATCTCTGCGATGCCGGGTGAGGAGGACAAGACATTCCCTCTCCGACACCCTCCACCTCACTCGGTTTCTGATCCTCTTTAACTCCCTTCCCCTTCCCTCTCCATCCTTTCCTTTCCTTTCTGAGTCACAGCTGCCAGCCACAAGTCTGCGTAGGTCTGAGTCATGCCTCAGCTCTCGTGAGATGGGCCCTGCTGTCTGTGAAACCGCAGACATGAGATATGAGAAATGGGAAATGAGAGAACAGATACTTGCACAAAAGCTGACAGACACATACATGCACGCACACACACACACACATACACACACGCACACACACAGAATTTATGTACAAGGAGTCATCTAGGACGAAGCACCTGTCTCTCCCATTAACTATTGGCTGTTGCAGTGAAGTGACTAAGGCTTTGTGAGGCAGGACTTTGATGATTTTTTTGTAACATTAAGTTTTCTTTGGATGAATAATGCTTTCTGTGATGCTGTTTTGACAGAAACACATATTTGTATATGTTTGTATATGTACTGGGATGTGCCTGCATCCCTGAAAAAGAAACCCCTACAATCCTTCCACAAGCGCAGTCGTGTTAAAAATATTTTGCTTACTTTTTTTTTGTTTTTGTAACATTGGAGTGGTTGTTAGATTCTTCAGTTACTGGTGTATTGTGGGAACGTCTGTTGTGTTGTGTAGGACTTGTAACATTTAATCATTTACATAAGCTTTTAAGTATTTGCAGCACATTTCTTTATGACACATATGTGTTGGCAAATTGGTGAATGTGTTTCTTAGCTGCTTCTGTTTTACTTATTTGGAGTATTTTTTTCTAAATGTAACATATTTGTTGTCAATGCAGTGAAGATGTTGCACATATTTTGTCTATTAGCTTGTTTTCTGTTTTAATGTAGCTTACCATCACCAGTGTGTGAATGTGTGCGTGAATGGGTGGATGACTGGATATGTAAAGCGCTTTGGGGTCCTTAGGGACTAGAAAAGCGCTATATAAATACAGGCCATTTACCATTTACCATTTATTTAAGGCATAGTGTAATGAGACTTTTTCAGTACTCTATCCTTATTTGGCATATGTTAACTAATTTCCGACCTATATATGAGGCCAAATCAGATTTCTTGCTTTTCAGGTTGTTTATTCATTTATTAGCAAAAGAATGGATCTTTTGTTCTCTTAAAATTACATCATGTGTAAACAGTAAGCTGTCTACAATATATCTGATGAATTCAGGTGCTTTTTGCCCATCTTAGTCTCTGCATCACTTTGTTTTAAACTGATTCTGAGTTCATTCTTTTGGACATGCATTCTGCTCCCCAATATTTTTGTCTTCATCATCCTCTTTCTCTCCTTGTGTCTTTGTTCTTTGTTCTAATTTTCTTAGTTATTTTCTAAAGTGGTTTTTCTTTATTCAAAAATTAAAGTAATTTTTTCTAGCAACCCACCACTCTGACTCTTTGGTGTCATGAATTTAGGGTCCCATTTTCATATTTTCCAGTGTGTGTATAATCTCAGAGAGAAGAGTGCATTCAGTATTCCCATCGTGTTATATTGCTGATGATTCACTGCTGTTAAAACACCCTCAGCATATCTCTCCGACACCCACCGAGACCCACTACGTGTGTTTGTGTGTGCGTTTTGCCATTTGCCAATGCGTGTATTGAAATCTTGAGGTTCCAGTCTAATGTTAAAATAAAGCTGGAAATTGTCATGTGGGAATAAGGATTGAAATGGCTGTTTTTGTAAGTAGTATAATACCAGAGTCTGTAGCAACAGCAAAGCAAATGCTGGAAAGGTTTTAGACCATAAAGCCGCTACTATTCACAGTATCAGCTCTAAAGCAGAAACTGAGGAAGCTTTTCCAACTCGAGATCAAAGAACTTTACCTTCCTGATTAGAATGCAGGGCAGCTCGACTTTATGATGCCGCTGCTACACCATTCTAGCATAAGAGGATTAGCGATCTGACTTGTTAAACTACACAACAAAACCACAATAACTAAGGATCAAAATGCGAAAACCTAGTTTGAAGTACAGAGAGAGGTATCCATGTATGACATAAACAGATTGGGAGAACTTGAAAGGATTCCTCTCACTGAGTTCAAATTTCCACCCGGAGGTTTTGAAGTCTGTAGGCTAAATTTGACATTTGTAGCTCAAATATTCAGAGTTGGAATTAAAGACGGATAAAGATTATTTGCTTTGATCTATTTGAAATTTACATACCCGCACATATTCCGGCGACCCTCTCCCCTTATCGGATTCGTTTTCAGCATAAATCTTCCGCATCATCATTAGTCAGTGACCGACCCTTGTGAGGTCAGCTGCTTCTGCCAGCCTGCACCCCAATTCCAGCATCTCTGTGGTCCCTCCATCGCCATGAGCGCTCAGGCCAAAAGCCTGTGGCGATGGTCAAGAGCTATTGATCCCTCGAGGTGATAGTTCACACAAGGGCGGCATTGCCACAGGTCAAGGGTCAAAGCTGAGTGGGTCAAGTGAGATTGAATGTGCCCGCCTTGTTGCCAGCAGCCATGAAGGTCAGCCTGGCCCAGTTCATTGCGTGACCCCAGCTGGTCAATAGTGCCTCACGTCCCTCAACTGAACTCTGATTCCTCATTAAATTTTTTAAACGGGTGCCCATTGCATATTATTCCCTTGAAGATAGAGGAATGGCCATAGAGATGCACGCAATACTCCCTGAGATTGATTTTGGATGGAAATCATCTTGACCTGCACACAAGGCGTCTAGCAAGGGACTGATTTTTGTCAATAGTGAACAATTGCTGCTGATTTGTTGTTTTAGTGTATAATCTGTCCAGCTGAACTACATAGCTCATCAGCTGAGTCAGGAGGTCAATTGCAGATTTGCATGGATAGACACTTTTCATCATATGATTTGGCTTTTCAGCTTGTATAAGGGCAGAAAGAAATGCATATTTGCATGGATAGATGCTGCATTGAATGCTTTGTCATTTTAACTTGTGTGAGAACATAAAGAAAAGCTTCTTGTGCAATAACTTTTTTCTCATCTCTCAGTAGGAAAAAATAGTTTTTTTTTTTTTTTTTTTTTTTTTTTTTTTTTTTTAAATGACATCAGAAACAGCAGTATGCGACATTACGTGATGGCAGAGCTTCAGTTCATCCTTTGTCATTTTTTTTTTTTTTTTTTTTTTAATAAATAGGACAGGGGGAATGAATGAGAGAGAGAGGGGGAGAGAAAGAAAGAAAACCAAAGGGGAGAAGAGACGGTGAGAAGGGGGGGGAAGAGAGAGAAAAAAAAAAAAAAACTCCTGGGTCACCTGTATGGAGAAAAAAAACAAAAAAACAAACAAACAAACAAAAACAAACAGAGGAGACAGCAAACAACAAAGAGCAACATAATAATAGAGAAAACAAAGCACCATCACAATAAACTAGCTAGTCATAGATATCAGTATTTACTAAGTAATAAACGATATTGTGCAGCACGCAAGATAGACAGCGCACAGTGTGCTTTGAGGCAGCAGCCAAGAAAGCTTTAGTCCGCGTCTGTGAATACCCATGTGTGCATACCTGTGTGGATCAGCATGCTTGCATTCCAAAGGTTTCTCCATGTAATGATCTGCTAGGGAGTGTGGGGGGGGCCACAGCCCCGTCCTCCAGGGTGTGAAGCGGGTATGGAGGAGATCAAAACTCCAGACATCCAGAGGCCCCCAGAACACAAGAGACCATGGAAGACCAACAGAGGGGCAGCCGCGCCACTGTCCCAGTAAGAGCTGAGGAGAGTCCCAGATGAGGGCTCGCCCAGCAGCCGCGGAGCAGAAGTCAGGGGGAGTTGCAGTGACGCGCCCGTGAGCTCCGCCGGCCCCCAGCTGCGCCTGAGTGACCGAGCCCTAGGCCGAGAGGCCGGGGGCACCCCACCTCCAAAGGGGCCCGAGCGAGCCCCAGGCCCCAGGCCCCGACAAGCGGCCGCCAAGGAGTGAGCCGGTGTGCACCCGGACGCCCACCCCCAGACACAAAGAACCACCAACACACCGACACCTGAGGGAGTCCGCCACCGGCAGGGGAAGTGGTGGTGGGTGGAGATAGGCCTCCAAACCTTGGAGGGCCTGAGGTGTCCCCAGAGAGGTGGCGTCTGATACCCAACCTGACATATAGACACAGACATACAGGCACACACAGACACAAACATCCATTCCCACCCTCATGCTCTCATATGCACTCACTCCACACTCAACCAACGTGGAGACAGACATAAAGAGACGCTGTACACACAATCACACTCCCCAAGCGTACTCTACAAACCGGGTCTAGGTACCCTTGCCCCTGGAGGGGGGAATTGCACCCAGACCCAGGTGGTGTTACCCTTTTCCCTGCGGTGGGGAGAGGCAGACCACCCCGACTCCGCAGCAGCAGGGAGGCCCCACACCCCAGACCGCAGTCGGACGGCCAACTCCTCCTACTAGCCCTCCCGCTCCAGCAGGCCGCAGAGAATGGGGGTGGGAGAAGACTCCAAACCTCCCTCCACCCGCTCATTGTAGTGTTGATGCATATGTGTTCTAAGGTGCAATTAAAACCCAGGAGGGCATGGAGCTACCTGCCAGAGAGCAGCAGGTAAGCGCATAGTCCCTCCTGCTAAAAATAGGAAAAAATAGTTTACCTTAATTAATTACGTAAATTCAGTTCTATGACAGACACAGTTATGTCAAGGTACTTTATATTGGAAGGTATAAAGGTATATATTTGTGACAACAAAGAATCCCTGATGAGCAAGCGAGCGAACACTTAAGGATAAAATAATCTTTTAACAGGAAAAAATCTCCAGAAGAAGCAGGCTCAGGGGGGGCAGCCATCTGCCGTCACCGATTAGGATGAGTAAAAATTAAGAAATATGATTTTGGATGCCTTAGTGATTGCTTTGAATCACGCCGATCAGCTGTTGATTCAGACCTACATTTTGGCATCTATTCTTCAGATAGTCACAGAGTTTTTGCATGTTCCGGCTGTCCTGCAGACACACCTGTGTACACACCCAAACGGATGCACTTACAGTCAGCCACAGTCAGTTGGTACTGAGGGATGCTCGCATAAGGTTGTTAGTGTTAGCACATTTCAGAGATGGCGAGAGAGACCAGACGCATGAGATAAGGATGTGGGAGGGTATAGTACATGTGTCGACAACAAAAATATAAATGTATACAAAAGAGAAAAGAGGTCTGAACATCTGTGCACATTTGGTACAAAGTGGTTTACCACAGGTTTTAAAGCATTTTTTTATTTCAGCACTGAGTCACTGAAGTAATAAAAATGCATACATTGTTTACATTTTCTTTGATTTAATAATAAACGGTACATAACATGTTGTACTTTTGGTTTATACTTTCAGTTACACAATATGCTCTGGTCGCCCCCCTCCTTTCCTTTTCCACTATTCTCTCTTATAAATCTTCGTTCATTTATACTTTGGGCCCCCCTCTTTTCTCTCTCTCCCGCTCTGCCTGTCACTGCGAGGTGTGTGTAGGCAGCATTGTGATAGGAATAGATGTTCCCCCTAAGCGAGACCTGCAAGAGCCATTTGAAAAAATCAGCTTAATGGAGAACAGTAGGTAAGGAGTGGGCAGCTTGTACTTTTTTTCTGAGCTTTTTTCTCCTATTCTTTCTGCGCTGCTCCCACTGTCTGTCATTTGCTCTACATCTATGTCTTTTGGGCTCGCCCCTCCCTTTCTCTGTTTTGTTTCCCTCGCTATGCCCTGCTTTTCACCCCCGTCTTTGACTTTAGCTTGTCTTCCTCCACTCCAAGTGTTTCTCTCTCAGGTGGCACATCCCCCTATCTTCCCTCCACCTTTACTTCACCTGCCACACTCTCCATGCCTGCCCTCTCTCTGTCTATATCTGTGTCTATCTGTCGCACTCTCCACCCCCTCTCTTTGCTCTGTTTTTCTTTCACGTTTCTTTCTTTTATCTGGGCGCACATTCCTCTCCTCCCACACTCAAAATTCTCACTAAATGATTCCAAGTGTCTGGGCCCCGTGCCTCCCTGAGCAGGCAGCACAGCCACCACAAACACACAGTTACACCCACAAAAAGATGTCGTAAGCACACAAGTCTCATTCTGGATGCTGCAGAAAGGGGATAACAAAGTAAACAAAAGATACAGAGAAATGTGAGGTCTCTCCTCCATTCTTTGATAAGAATCTTTTTCTGCATGTTCCTTCCATCCATCCATGGACATAACTGTCTTTTGTTGTTGTGCTCCAGTTCTTTGCTACATAATCATTCTAATCATGTTTTTAGTGCAGTTTATTCATTGTGGAAACTTCTCAGAAAAAGGTAACATACATGACAGATCACAGTTATGTTTGAGTTTGCAGTTGAAAAATTGAGTTATATTGCGATCGACCAAATGAGAAAACAAACCACAAACCTATTTCAGAAGTGCCCCGCATGTGCTCAATGACATTTGATCTCTAAAAAATCTGAAAAGGGGTTTTCAGAACCAACTTGACATTTTGGCAAGCATTTGTGTTAGAGTATAGTTTGTGCATTTATGTGCATACAATTAGACAGTCCTTTTTAAAAATGATATAAGGGCAGCAGCCTCTAACATCATTTAGCACTGCACCATAATAGATGTCGTGAGACCACAGTGTGACTCATCAACCTGTTAACCAAGAAAACGGTGGCGATGGTAGCTGCAAATGGAAACATTTGCTTTCTACTATGTGGTTACTTTGTGACGGGGGGGTATTCTAAGAAAAGCAAGAATCTTTCCTAAACCTTACTGAGAAGTTATCTAAATCTAACCAACAGGCAGCTACATACCCTAGTCTTTTGGGTAAAAGGTCTTGAATCTGACTTTTGCTACCATTGATCCTTCACCTCTGTATGAACCCTGTTGGATTCTGTAGTTCCTCAATGCTCATGATCCTGCAAGATCTGTGATGTGAGTAGTGGTCTAGCACTGCATGTTGAAAATTTAGAATGAAGATGTTCACAGTTTCACATAGTTTTTTAAACTAGGAAATATAGAGTTTTGGGGGCTCAGTCATTTACATACTGACTGAATAGCCAGTTCTTTCCTAAAGATGTGGCCAGTCTCCTTGGTACATTAAGCTGGTCATATGCATGGGAAACTCAAGTGACTAATTTGCATTAATTTGGCTTGAGGGGGCAGTGTATTTTCAACTAATCAAAAACAATGCTCAAAGTTTTAGTGCATACTGTCAAATGGCTGACACCTATAAAAACACATATAATGCTCCTTGAAGACTACCCTTTGTCTTGATGCTGTTGCACTCACATTTTGCTACAGTTTTGTCAGGACATATGTCAAAAGAAGGCTTTTCTGCTGTATAAGCCGTGAGACCAGTTTTCCCGTGCTTCACTCGTATACGTCCGTTTGAAGAGGAAAAAGACCTCCACGGGACTCCGATGTGAAAAGATGTAACAAAAAAATTTATCCCACAGTTTGCATCTTACAGGAGTGGTCAGGTTTAACTTATCCTCAACAAAATAACCTACTACGGTAGGAAAACCGTGTGGCTCTGTTCTACCCTGCTGCCGCGTATAGCTTATGCCATGTTAACTCTTTTTCTCTCTCCCCCCTCCCGCACCGCATGCGCTAATTTGCATACATCCGTGATGCCCGGATTTGACTATAAACACGAGTCTTTAAGGCACATATATTCATGGTACTACGTAACCAAACCAACACAGCAATAAAATAATTTTAGTTTCACCATAAACATGCATTTACTTCCTAAATTATTAATTACACAAACAAGCTTAACAACAGCGAAATATAAATACTAAAACATATGAACTATCTTAACTTGGCTCCCACATCTGCAATACAAAAATAATGCAGAACCACCAAGCAAGTGTTATATTCTACATTTCACTAGCTGTGCCCATGTCCTCATTTTAGGTTTAATAGCGTTTTAGCAGGTAAAAGTGAATGCTTTGACATGAATTGAGCTGCAGTTTGGGGAAGGCCTCGAAGGGGACTGGTGATGGCTCCCGGGCCTGGCAGATCCCCATGTACTAAACAGAAGTGAAGAAGTTAAAGAATGTAAAACAAGGAGGGAGGGCGGGTGGGGCACGTAAAGGAGAATGAACAGCTTGTGGAACTGAGGGAACCTACATAGATGACAGCCAGAAGGAGCGTGTTTGGAGGCGTGGTCCTGCTCCTGAAATTCCTATACATAATCTCCAATTAAGTATTTAGTTAGTAAGTTTTTCTCACTATATGTAACAGATTTCATTTATATTTACTTACTAAATTACCCAACTCTGCTACAGGAAGCTACTCAACGAGTTTGATGATAATACTTCATGGTGGTAGAAGAGGAGAAGCCAGGGATAAAAAAACAACAACAGCTGGGTTTATCCCCACTTGGATGGTTGGTAAACAGCTCAACACTGCTGCCCACAGAATCACAATGCAATTATTAAAAGCTCTACTTCTATAGAGTATATAGGGCACAATAGCACCTTTGTGCTTGGCCTTCCCAGACAACCTTTTCCATATTTCCGTGTTTCTCGAGTTTTGTTTTGCTCAATTATATTCTTTGAAATGTTATTGTTTTATAAATTACAAAAGGCTAATAACAAAATAAATTAAACCACAAGTTTATTTTCATGCTAGCAATCATTTTTTATCTGATTAAATGTCACATTTTTCATTTGGCGAAAAACTCATTTTGGAACAAAACTGTAAATAATGATGAAATCATAATTCTTTTCTCCATCTTGCATCACGCTCCCTCCCTCTAGACTGCTGTTTTCTGCTGCCTGTTTCTGTAATCTTTAAGACATCAATAATTCAGGCATGAAGTTGAGAATGAATTATTTACATGCTGATACCAGACATAAATGCACAGTGCTCATGTTATGGGCCTACACACCAATTTTAAATGAGCCGAGGAAACTACCTGTGAACCACAAAGTCAGCTCACATTCAAGACACACTCACACCCTCTTTCCTCCAAAGACTATTCCACTAACCTCGTCACATTCTTCTCCCTGTCAGCCATCCCATTTTCAATCCCTTCATACACATTCAATTCTCTTTTCATTCTTTCTTGTCACCTAGATTACATGCATGTAGAGCGAGGCGCTTCTGTTTGAAAGAGACAACACAGGGACAAGGATAAGTAGTGGTGGCTGAAAAAGGGATTTCACTGCCTATCCTCTCAGCACACAATGCAAGCCAACAATCCTACAAACTAATCCCATCGCTGCTTAAAACTCGAGGTGTAAAAACACTGGGGGAGCCAGGCAGGAAGATAGGCACTCAAAAGGATAGCAATGCAAAACACTGTCATTTCATCCTGTTTTCCTTTCCCTCCTTCTCTTACTTTCAGTTTGTCTGACATTCTTTCTTTTTCTCTCTGTCTTTTTCTGTCTGTTTCTCATTAAAACAGTGCTAGTGTGAGTCATAGGCTATTACTGTATTATCTAGCCTCTGGGTCTATTTAGACACACACTGCCTCCTTAACAACTGTTCACATTAATCATTTGATTCAGCATGACGCTAATTAGGATTTGTCAATACTATTAATCTGCTCATCCAGCCCTCATGTGGATCTGAATATCTTAGCGATTATGTACAGTTAACCAACATTTGGTAAAGCGTTACCTGTTTCCAGGCCAACACAAGCAAATGATGCACAGAGATGAGGGAAAGCATCACTCAGACAGCAAATCCTTCATTGGCAGACTCCATGAGGAAGTGTTCTAGACTTTGAGCATGATTACATATCACATAATACAAAATAATATAATATCATTTCATACAAAACGCTATAAAGTAAATTCATTTTCAAGCCCTTCAGCTAATGCCAGGAGACAGTTAAGTCAGCATATGGTGCATGCATTCTTTTTTTCTTCTCACCTGTGTCATGTGTTTAGGCATGTGGATGTCAATAAAGTGGTGGTAAGTCAGGGTCTGGCTTGCTAAACCTGAGAGGTGCAAGCACATAACTTGTTATTTAAAATGTAGGTATTCAAATGTAGTGATTCAAACCACTCAACAAATATCACCCAAAACACATACTGTTTCTGTGCTGTTTGACACACAATGTGTGTTGCTAGCGAAAGGTACCGTTGTTGCAATTCTCAGGAGAAATAAACGTTAATGCGATAACTCTCTTAGACATCAAGAAAGACTTAGGTGCAGCTGAGGAAGCTGAGGGATCATTTTTAAAGATAAAGACTTCTTAGCAAATGACATCTGACAAACTGAAAATTTAAAGCTTGCATGTGTTTTCCAATTCATGCTAAATATTTAAACCAATAGTGGATCTGTACACGACGCGTTGCTGATGTTATATGTTTATTTCATGTAGAGTAATGTCTCTGTCAACAAACTGCACGATTCTAGTTTTTTATTAGTTATTAAATTGCAGTTACAGGTTACAGTGATGGAGTATGTTGCTCCGGTGCAGGGAAGGCTGCAGTATCCATGGACACTGCTAGGTTCTGGGAAGCAGCAGACATAATAGAGAGACATGGCAAGCATTCTGAATTCAAATTTATGAGATATTTTAGCAACAGCAAAGACGGTTGGGAAGAAAAATCATCCGGGGGATAAAAGCTTATTAACACAGCATTTGTGGGAAAAGCCAGAAGAATTTCAAGCTATTGTTAACAGATTTCACTGGATATTCTGTACATGCAGTTTTTATGTCCCACTGACATTAAAGTTAATTTAGATAATGTTTCAAAATAGTTCCCCAGATGAGTGCCCAGACACGTTTCAGTATGCATGCTGAATGACAGGGCTTCGTTTAGCATTCCCCCACCTGCCAAAAACACTTGTATATAACCATTATCTCAACCAGAGGAGTCACTGATTACTAAAAGTGCAAACATCTTAACATGATGACTTTATTAGTAGAGTTGGCACTTGCAGCAATGATAAGGTAGCAGGGTAGGAACAAAGTGTATTGCATATATTTATTATTTTTTAAATATATTTATATATAAAATATATAAAATATATTTATTCTTTATGTTTTAATTTGATATAGTTTTACTCAATACAGCAGATGATGGATCAATGCAAAACATTATATATCAACAGATCAATAAATTAAGATCATACAAAACATCAGTTAGATAGGAACACACAGTATGTGCATGATGCACACCTTTATACATAGTTTCAAATATTCCTGTTGCTCCAACTAAGAAAGGATTAATTTTTTGGTGTTGCATTTTAACAAAGTGAATATACATAATTTTTCATTATGTAGGGAAGAGGCACGTTTTAACCCAAACCTCAATCAAGTTATTTCTGTTCTTAGTCCTAGGCAAGTGATTTTTTTCTGCAAGCTTTCTTTTCCCTCACCTGATACAAAACATGTGTCTGCAAAACAAATTGAATTTTGCAGACACATGTTTAACTTTTGCTCCACTGCCAATCCCCCAACCTTCAAATCTTGGACCATTATCTTTCGTTATCCAGTATCGGCCGGTTCATTAAGAAAACAATGCCAAAGTACACCCTGTGCATATCTCTGCAATACCAAGGGAACCACAGAATTTCACACCTTGAAATGAGTAACTGCTTGTGTTTTATCCTACGAGTTGTTGAGAGCACAGGCAGCAAATGAAATCTGTAAAAGATCTCAGAAATTCGTACCGATACCAAAGATGCATGAAACCTTTTTCTTACCACCATCACAAATGTCTATCAAGCTAATAATAAACAACTTTATATTCATTTTCTTCTGTCAAAAGTCAAATTTCGAAAATGACGTTGTGGTATAGTTTGTTTGAATGTGCAATAAGTATATGGATAATTTAAAAGTGTAGTCAAATAAATTATTAGAAGCGTCAAGTCCTTCAAAAGTAGAGGTAAAAAGAGTTTAAGAGCCAAGAGAAACAGAGCCAGAGATGCAGCCAAGCCAAAATTGCTCGAGAGATGAAAGGCCCAAAAAATCTACACTGAAGTCTTCGCTAGTGTTTTTTTTTCCTTTGGAGAAATAGTTTGAAATGTACTTTACTCCACAGACGCGCAGAACTCTAGGGAGTGGGCTGAGGTGTGACAGAGCCAGACATTAAACAGAAGCTAGGCCAGGTTAGAGGGGCCAGGCGTGGGAGACAGGAGAGAGCCTGTGGGATAGAGCCCTGTGTAGGCACCAACTTAACCTGCCCCCTCCCCCTCATCTCCAGTCCTATCTGCTCACCCACGCACTCTCCTCCATCCCCACTCCCCCTCTCTCCTCTCCTCTATTTTCTCTCCATTGTATTCATCACCCTCTGCCCACACTGCAAACTCCATGCGGAGACAGAGAACAAGAGCTCGGCTTGTGTGTTTTGCTAAAAAGTGACATATAAGAATGTGCTGCAGCACTCCCCCTGATTGCCGCCGTTTCCCTTCCACACTGAGGACGATTTGAAGTGGTCTGTACTCCTCTAAACAACATCAGCAGACATATACAGAGACAGTCAGAGCAGAAGGAGGGAGGTAATCATTCCCAGGCCAGTGTTTAGTAAATGCACACAGTCAGAGGTGAGAGGAAGCAGCTCTGTGAAACCAGTGGCATGATTAAACTCGTCAGAAAGACACAGAGCAGCCTGAAATATTTTACTGTGAACTAGTGCATCCAGGGCAAGACTAATTTACATTGTCATTTTCTACCAGTTGATTTCGTCTTTAATGACCGGCTTTCTCTCTGGGGATCGTTAAAGATAGATTTCTGCTGAATTCACACCCAGAGCCTGTGTCATGGCTCCATGCGAACACGAGCCTCAACACAAATCCTGTTGACAGAAACTGATAGTAAAAGCATCTAAGCCATAAAGTTTTATTGCATTAGGTTGACTGATCAATGGCTAATTGATTTATCAACTTTGTTACCTTACCTTAAGTTTGTAGTTTGTATTTTAACACAGGACATAAGATTTAATGCACAAATAAAGTTAACTTTTAACAACTATTGTAATAGATGCTCAATACATGTTTTTGAGCAGTAGAGCATTTTAATCCATTTAAGAAAAAAATAATTTTGACCCTCCTCAGAGCTCAATATAGCTTATTGATTATGCCATTGTTTAAAGGCACAGTTTCACTTTCACTCAACTTTCACATCGTGTCTCTTTAAAATAACAAATTGAAGAGGTAGGGAAAAATAGCTTTGCAAGAAAGGGCACTGAACTGTACTTTAATGGGGTTCTGCCCAGCGTCAAGCTTTTATACTCTGAAAGGTACCATTCTAGTCCATCTTTTTCCTTTAAAAAAAAAACAACTGAAATCCAGACAACAGTTTAATGTTGCTCTAATGTGAAGGTCATGCAGAAAGTGCTTGCACCGTAAGTTAAAGGCCTGTGGTTGATGTGGTCAGCAGTTACTCCTCCTCTTCTAAACCAAACACAAAGGGCAGTGAGCGCTCTTTACCAACGGGGACAGTACCTCTCTTCGCTTTCTGCTCTGCTGCTTTTACAACACAACCATCAACTTCAAAAGAGCATTGTACAGGTCTTCTTGTCCCTTTCTGTTTTTACTCATTAGGCTTTCTATTCATTTGTGTGCACTCATTTGTCAGTGTTTAATAAAGTCTTGCTCCCTCCTCCTTTTCTCTAGCTATATGTCAGCATAAAGAGCACTGTAGATGATATCTATTAACCCTCTCAGGCTCAAATTAAGTTTTTGTTGCTAATGCACAAAAGAATGCCTGCAGTGGTAATTCTGAGTAAGAAAAACTCATAAAATATGTATGTGGGGTAATCAGGTTGTTAGCTTTTAACTGTTGCAAATCTGCAACGCCTGCCTTGAGAGAGTTAAAGAAACAGAGAAAGAGACAGTGCAGGAGAAAAAGGTCAAAGTTAACAGGAAATGGCCCAGAGCCATGGGTTGGTCGGACTGAATGATACACAGTGTGGTTGTCACCAATCCTAAATTCAGCACAACGTGCAATAAATGTCCTGAAGAGAAAATGTTTATCTTTATCATTACTCTTCTGCCGTATGTGATTACGCACTGAATTCTTAGCAGTACGTCACATCTGATCTCAGTGCCCTTTGCCTTGACAGGCAGCCACTCATGTGTGGCGTATTCACAAGTGTAATGGCCTAAGGCTGTTCAAGTTGTCTGCAGGTTGTTCCTGCTCTGTCTAAATGTGATTATGTGTGTTTGTGTACAGGCTGGGACCAGTATGCTCCTGTGTAGCCATGGCACTACAAATCACCACCTCAATCGCTGAGATTTCCCAATGAGGAAACGAGAGGACAAGCATGTGATTGACATTTCTTACCAGGCGCGTTTACTCAAGTGTGTGAGAGTGTTTGTATGTGTACAGTATACACTGGTGTTTGTGTGTGCCCTGGCGTGAGAGCTGCTATGCCACTCTGATCCCTGTCAGGGCCTTAAGCCAAGCCCGCGGCAGGTCCGGCAGCAAAACTCATACAACTCTAGAAGTCTTTTCCAGCAACCAGACATGGACTGACACAGAGAGAGGAGGAGTGCTGGCAGTGTTCCTGCTCACTGGTACATTAATATTTTTCTACAGTCAAGAGGCAGCAGGGCTGGCTGTCAACACAGGACTTCCCTCCCCTTTCATTCTGTGCATATAAAGGCAAATACAGATGAAATACAACATGATGCAGCTTGTCTCACAGACCTGCATCACCATGTAACTAACGTCACACAGCTATCACATACACCTCTCTTGATGTACTTCAAAACCAAAAGCCAAACCACCACGCACACAAACACACATATCCAAGCCCACATCACAGAGAGTGAAAGAGCAGGCTTTGTCCCGTCTTTGCTCCATGTGAGTCGGGAAGAATGAGTGGAAACATAAACAGCAAAATCAACCATAAGAAGAGAGGATGAGAAAACTATTGGAGGAGGGAGTAAAACTCATTTTGTTATGACACAAAACAGCAGGCGGGGTGAAGAGAAAACATACAAAAGTTAGGAATGAGAGACAGGAAAATGTTCAAATGAAAGGTAAACAAAGCCTGACAGCTAGAATAACATCCACAGCGGTTCCTTGACCGTTCATACACTCTGTGGGCAAAAGCCTGCAATATCAATTTACGTTAGCAATCAAAAGCTCATAGGTGAAGGAAACGGTGTTTCCTGAAAAAAGGCCAAAAACAGTGATTAAAGGAGCTGGACTTTGCCTTTGAGAGAAAATCTTTTTTCTGCCTTGATCAAAAGACACAACTTTCTTATCAAGTCACTGAATATAAAGATGCTTCAGCAAAGAGACTGTTATTTTGGCAACAAATTCCACCTTAGCATCCCTAGTTCAGTGAATTTTATTCTTCTTTTTAGCCTTATGTATTAATTGAACAACATAAAATACCAGTTATTTTGCTAATTTTGGTCAGAGTTAGCCCAGTTGTTTGCTTTTTAACAGAACTAATAATCTCTCTGAGCTTCTTGGCATTTACCATCTATAACTTTGACACAGAGTGGTGTCAATTTTCTTATCTATTTCATAATAGGAAAATATGTTCTGATTAGTTATGGTCTCTTGTTTGGTTGGGTGAGAGTATATTTTTCCCTGCTGCCAGTAACTTAAATTAAGTAAGAATCTGAACGGAGATCAAGTTTGTCCAATTGGAGTTGAGATATGGGTGACAGCTGGGCCTCCCACAGAGCTCTGGTGAACAGAATGAACACTGATGTTTCTCGATGTCGTAACACTCATGGGACCAACCCACCATTTGGACGCCCAAGTCTGCCCAGCAACAGTTAATGCTGAAATGTATGCTATTGCACACAGACTGTGTCATTTACCATGCACTGCAATCACTCTGGATTGATTGGAACAAAATCAATGTTGTTCTGGGACGGACCGCCAACATTTATAGAGTTGTCGGCGCTGCCTTCCTGATGTTGCGCCAGGGAGTGGCTTGGTGTACAGTGGCGGTGGGGAAGGTTTGTTTAAGACTACAGGCCTCTGGGTGTTGACACATGGCATGAGAGCGGAGATTATGGAGACAGAAATTTTTGTAAAACTACTTTGAGCAGTAAGGGGAAGTGAACGCGTGTTTATTTCCAGACTGGGAAATACATTTGAGTCTCAGAACATTATTTTGGTTCCTAAAACTAGAACAATTGGAATTAATGTGCTGAGTTAGAAAGTTTATAACAAGAAGAATTAAAAAACAAATAAAAAGAGAGATCATATGTCAACGGAGCTGTAGTGCTGTATTGAGGAAGGAATGTTTTTATCATTATCAGCAGCTATTCTTCAGGGTGACCCCTGGCTCTCTCATCAGCAAACTCTGTGTGTGTATATGAGTGTGTGTGTCTGTGTCTGTGTGTATGTCAGTGAGCTGTTTGTCCTCATCAGGATTAAAGGGCTTTTCACAGAGAGGAAGCCTTAACGCTACTTAACCCATATTGCCTTAACCCTGCAGCCACCGACCTTTGTCTGTTCTCTGATTCCCGAACTTCCGCTCTCACATAGAACAACTCTTCCCAGAAGATATGACTATTTACCATAAAAATAACCTTGGAATAGATTTTCAGTTTTTGTGCGACAGTGACCTATCAGTGAAAAGACACTGAGACCACTCTTTTAATGGAAAACACATTGAGTCTCACATGAAAGCTGAAACACAGACAGAGTAGTCCTTGTTTTGACTGAAAGGCTGTAGGCAAAGAGGGAGAATTCTGCCTTTTTTCTTAGATGATGTAACTGCTCTTTATTATGCTGTTAGATCACCCCCCTCCAATCACACACACACACACACACACACACACACACATACTCGCTTAAGTCCCGTTTGGGGTCGCATATCTTAACTCCCCCCCTTTGGGGACACCACTTTCTGTATGGTTTAGAAGCAAGCTGGCAACTCAGTTTTACTCCTCCAAGACCACAGAAATAAAAAATCACTTGAGATTTTAATTTTAAGCAACTTTTGTCCAGACAGTATTTTTACCTTCCCATTGGGGACTTGGAATGTTTAATGTCCCCTTTGGGGTCTTCAGCGATACACAGATAAAAAAAACTATTTTATGCCACTTTTGGGGACCTTACTTCCATTTGGGGTCTTCGGCGACACACACATACACAAACTATTTTATGCCACTTTTGGGGACCTTACTTCCATTCGGGGTCTTCAGCAATACACACATACACAAGTTATTTTATGTCAGTTTTGGGGACCATACTTCCCTTAAAGGCAATTCCTTCAAAGTACAATGTAATGTTAACTACCCAATCTAACAATAATCTAAACAATAATTAAGGTCTCTATTTATCTTGAAGAAATCAAAACTATGTCCAATGTCTCGGCCACAGAACAATTTAAATTTTTGACTGCATTTATTACTACTGTGTTGTTTTGGGAGTTTATATGCACATCATTAATGCAGAGAAACTTGGATAAAAAAAAATCATCTGTACTATTGAGTGTTTGTTACCAGCAAATTGTAAGGCAAGAACTTTGCTTCCAAATATGTTCACTGGGAAGAAGTCCCTGGTCCCCTGTCTTCATCTTGATCCGTTTTCTTGTTCTATTGTGTTTTTGTTGGCTCCATACCTGACAGAAGAGACTCAATCTCATTGCTTGAGGAATCTGGATTTTGCAGATCAATTTTTTTTTACATTTCAGGCATTTCTCATGATGCTGCTTCAGCTTGGTTAGTCTTGAGTAGATAAACATCAGTTAAATAGGCAAACATTAGACAGTTAAACTAGTTTTTATATTCTATTTAAACTAAAAGAAATTTCTAATTTCACCTATGAATTGTTAACACAGATAATTTGAACACAATTACCAAGAGTTCATTTGATTTTCAGAAACTATCCAAACCTATCATAAAAGATTTAATTTAATTATTAATAAACACACTACTTTAACCTACATTAGAAGCAATCAAAGTATCCTTTACATCAGGGCACCAATAAGTACAGTATTAAAGATCTGTGAGTGATAAGACAAGCTGTACGATTTTAGAATGGATATCTTAATTTTAGTTTTCACTGATGTTACGAGTAGATTTAACATGAATAACAAATAGACAAGCGACAATTAAAAACTGCCAAAGAAGATGACTCTTATGACTTCCGGGGACATTTCTAACAAAAATGCACTGCGTTAACCTGAATGAGGACAATCAAAAGGATATACATAAATGAAATTGAATTGATATAGTACCAGAGTACAGTGATCATTAACTGATCGTCATTAACGATCAGTGACCATTAACGGTTTTGGCACTGATCTCAAGGGTAGATTAATACTAAATACAGAAATATACCTCCATTTAAAAATTGCAAAAACATATGCAACAATAGTTATTGGTATACCTGACTCTTATGACTTTTGGGGACGTTTCTAACACAAAAACACTCCGCTTTAACGTAAATGGGGACATTCAATGGGAAACTTTCCTTAGGAAACTGGTTAATACAATAAACTCTGATTATTAAACATCTGCATATGTTAAGGTATGTGTAACTACTTTTCGGATGGATTTCTTTATCTTAGTCCTCATTCTGATTGGTATTTGTTCCGTATTTTTAAATCTTAGACATAGTGAAGGTTTTTTTTTTAACATAACCCTTACTTGAGTGAGGAGATCATTGATAAATTGTTTACAGACTTCATGGATAGATTTATACTGAAAAAGGGACATGATACTATTTTTAGAAAAAAAATCCCGCAACATATCCAACTATAGTCATTAGAATGCCATATACTTATGACTTTTGGGGACGTTTCTAACACAAATACACTCCGCTTTAACCTAAATGGGGACATTCAATGAGAAACTTTCCTTAGGGAACTGGTAAATACAACGAACTCATTACACATACCTCAACATATGCATATGTTGAGGTATGTGTAATGATTTGGGGGATGGATTACTTTATCTTAATCCTCCTTCTGATTGGTATTTGTTCCATATTTTCATATCTTTGACATAATGAAGGATTTTACAACATAACTCTTGAGTGTGGTGATCACTGATAAATTGTTCTCGAACTTCATGTATTGAGTTATACTGAAAAAGGGACATGACACTATTTTTAAAAAACAATACAAAAACATATCCGACTATAGTCATATGTATGCCATATACTTATGACTTTTGGGGATGTTTCTAACACAAATACACTCCTCTTTAACCTAAATGGGGACATTCAATGGGAAACTTTCCTTAGGGAACTGGTTAATACAATGAACTCGGATTATTAAACATCTGCATATATTAAGATATGTGTAATGATTTGGGGGATGGATTTCTTTATCTTAGTCCTCATTCTGATTGGTATTTGTTCCATATTTTCAAATCTTAGACATAATGAAGGATTTTACAAATATGACCCTTACTTGAGTGAGGAGATCACTGATAAATTGTTTGTTGACTTTATAGGTAGATTTATACAGAAAAAAGGAACATGATAACATCTTTTAAAAAAATCCCAAAGCATATCCAACTATAGTCATTAGAATGCCATAAACTTCTGACTTTTGGGGACGTTTCTAACACAAATACACTCCGCTTTAACCTAAATGGGGACATTCAATGAGAAACTTTCCTTAGGGAACTGGTAAATACAACGAACTCATTACACATACCTCAACATATGCATATGTTTCATAATGAAACATATGCATATGTTGAGGTATGTGTAATGATTTGGGGGATGGATTACTTTATCTTAATCCTCCTTCTGATTGGTATTTGTTCCATATTTTCATATCTTTGACATAATGAAGGATTTTACAACATAACTCTTGAGTGTGGTGATCACTGATAAATTGTTCTCGAACTTCATGTATTGAGTTATACTGAAAAAGGGACATGACACTATTTTTAAAAAACAATACAAAAACATATCCGACTATAGTCATAGGTATGCCATATACTTATGACTTTTGGGGATGTTTCTAACACAAATACACTCCTCTTTAACCTAAATGGGGACATTCAATGGGAAACTTTCCTTAGGGAACTGGTTAATACAATGAACTCTGATTATTAAACATCTGCATATATTAAGATATGTGTAATGATGTGGGGGATGGATTGCTTTATCTTAGTCCTCATTCTGATTGGTATTTGTTCCATATTTTCATATCTTTGACATAATGAAGGATTTTACAACATAACTCTTGAGTGTGGTGATCACTGATAAATTGTTCTCGAACTTCATGTATTGAGTTATACTGAAAAAGGGACATGACACTATTTGTAAAAAAACAATACAAAAACATATCTGACTATAGTCATAGGTATGCCGTACAGTATACTTATGACTTTTGGGGATGTTTCTAACACAAATACACTCCTCTTTAACCTAAATGGGGACATTCAATGGGAAACTTTCCTTAGGGAACTGGTAAATACAATGAACTCTGATCATTAAACACATGCATATGTTAAGGTATGTGTAACTACTTTTCGGATTGATTTCTTTATCTTAGTCCTCATTCTGATTGGTATTTGTTCTGTATTTTTAAATCTTAGACATAATGAAGGGGTTGTTCTTTTTTTTAACATAACCCTTGCTAGAGTGTGGGGATCATTGATAAATTGTTTACAGACTTCATGGATAGATTTATACTGAAAAAGGGACATGATACTATTTTTAGAAAAAAAATCCCGCAACATATCCAACTATAGTCTATGTCATATGCTTATGACTTTTGGGGACGTTTCTAACACAAATACACTCCGCTTTAACCTAAATGGGGACATTCAATGGGAAACTTTCGTTAGGGAACTGGTTAATACAATGAACTCTGATTATTAAACATCTGCATATATTAAGATATGTGTAATGATTTGGGGGATGGATTGCTTTATCTTAGTCCTCATTCTGATTGGTATTTGTTCCATATTTTCAAATCTTAGACATAATGAAGGATTTTACAACAATAACCCTTACTTGAGTGAGGAGATCACTGATAAATTGTTTGTTGACTTTATAGGTAGATTTATACAGAAAAAAGGAACATGATAACATCTTTTAAAAAAATCCCAAAGCATATCCAACTATAGTCATTAGAATGCCATAAACTTCTGACTTTTGGGGACGTTTCTAACACAAATACACTCCGCTTTAACCTAAATGGGGACATTCAATGAGAAACTTTCCTTAGGGAACTGGTAAATACAACGAACTCATTACACATACCTCAACATATGCATATGTTGAGGTATGTGTAATGATTTGGGGGATGGATTACTTTATCTTAATCCTCCTTCTGATTGGTATTTGTTCCATATTTTCATATCTTTGACATAATGAAGGATTTTACAACATAACTCTTGAGTGTGGTGATCA
Organism: Rhamphochromis longiceps; assembly: GCF_057381845.1. Lineage (NCBI taxonomy): Eukaryota > Metazoa > Chordata > Actinopteri > Cichliformes > Cichlidae > Rhamphochromis > Rhamphochromis longiceps. The sequence goes on along the minus strand of NC_140578.1, from coordinate 5,219,578 downwards.
CTGATAAATTGTTCTCGAACTTCATGTATTGAGTTATACTGAAAAAGGGACATGACACTATTTTTAAAAAACAATACAAAAACATATCCGACTATAGTCATAGGTATGCCGTACAGTATACTTATGACTTTTGGGGATGTTTCTAACACAAATACACTCCTCTTTAACCTAAATGGGGACATTCAATGGGAAACTTTCCTTAGGGAACTGGTAAATACAATGAACTCTGATTATTAAACACATGCATATGTTAAGGTATGTGTAACTACTTTTCGGATTGATTTCTTTATCTTAGTCCTCATTCTGATTGGTATTTGTTCTGTATTTTTAAATCTTAGACATAATGAAGGGGTTGTTCTTTTTTTTAACATAACCCTTGCTAGAGTGTGGGGATCATTGATAAATTGTTTACAGACTTCATGGATAGATTTATACTGAAAAAGGGACATGATACTATTTTTAGAAAAAAAATCCCGCAACATATCCAACTATAGTCATTAGTATGCCATATGCTTATGACTTTTGGGGACGTTTCTAACACAAATACACTCCGCTTTAACCTAAATGGGGACATTCAATGGGAAACTTTCCTTAGGGAACTGGTTAATACAATGAACTCTGATTATTAAACATCTGCATATATTAAGATATGTGTAATGATTTGGGGGATGGATTGCTTTATCTTAGTCCTCATTCTGATTGGTATTTGTTCCATATTTTCAAATCTTAGACATAATGAAGGATTTTACAACAATAACCCTTACTTGAGTGAGGAGATCACTGATAAATTGTTTGTTGACTTTATAGGTAGATTTATACAGAAAAAAGGAACATGATAACATCTTTTAAAAAAATCCCAAAGCATATCCAACTATAGTCATTAGAATGCCATAAACTTCTGACTTTTGGGGACGTTTCTAACACAAATACACTCCGCTTTAACCTAAATGGGGACATTCAATGAGAAACTTTCCTTAGGGAACTGGTAAATACAACGAACTCATTACACATACCTCAACATATGCATATGTTTCATAATGAAAACATAACCCTTGCTTGACTGTGGGGATCATTGATAAATTGTTTACAGACTTCATGGATAGATTTATACTGCAAAAGGGACATGATACTATTTTTAAAAAAATTACAAAGCATATCCAACTATAGTCATTAGTATGCCATATGCTTATGACTTTTGGGGACGTTTTTAACACAAATGATTTGGGGGATGGATTGCTTTAGCTTAGTCCTCATTCTGATTGGTATTTGTTCCATATTTTCATATCTTAGACATAATGAAGGATTTTACAACATAACTCTTGAGTGTGGTGATCACTGATAAATTGTTCTCGAACTTCATCTATTGAGTTATACTGAAAAAGGGACATGACACTATTTGTAAAAAACAATACAAAAACATATCTGACTATAGTCATAGGTATGCCGTACAGTATACTTATGACTTTTGGGGATATTTCTAACAAATACACTCCTCTTTAACCTAAATGGGGACATTCAGTGGGAAACTTTCCTTAGGGAACTGGTAAATACAATGAACTCTGATCATTAAACACATGCATATGTTAAGGTATGTGTAACTACTTTTCGGATTGATTTCTTTATCTTAGTCCTCATTCTGATTGGTATTTGTTCTGTATTTTTAAATCTTAGACATAATGAAGGGGTTGTTCTTTTTTTTAACATAACCCTTGCTTGAGTGTGGGGATCATTGATAAATTGTTTACAGACTTCATGGATAGATTTATACTGAAAAAGGGACATGATACTATTTTTAGAAAAAAAATCCCGCAACATATCCAACTATAGTCATTAGTATGCCATATGCTTATGACTTTTGGGGACGTTTCTAACACAAATACACTCCGCTTTAACCTAAATGGGGACATTCAATGGGAAACTTTCGTTAGGGAACTGGTTAATACAATGAACTCTGATTATTAAACATCTGCATATATTAAGATATGTGTAATGATTTGGGGGATGGATTGCTTTATCTTAGTCCTCATTCTGATTGGTATTTGTTCCATATTTTCAAATCTTAGACATAATGAAGGATTTTACAACAATAACCCTTACTTGAGTGAGGAGATCACTGATAAATTGTTTGTTGACTTTATAGGTAGATTTATACAGAAAAAAGGAACATGATAACATCTTTTAAAAAAATCCCAAAGCATATCCAACTATAGTCATTAGAATGCCATAAACTTCTGACTTTTGGGGACGTTTCTAACACAAATACACTCCGCTTTAACCTAAATGGGGACATTCAATGAGAAACTTTCCTTAGGGAACTGGTAAATACAACGAATTCATTACACATACCTCAACATATGCATATGTTGAGGTATGTGTAATGATTTGGGGGATGGATTACTTTATCTTAATCCTCCTTCTGATTGGTATTTGTTCCATATTTTCATATCTTTGACATAATGAAGGATTTTACAACATAACTCTTGAGTGTGGTGATCACTGATAAATTGTTCTCGAACTTCATGTATGGAGTTATACTGAAAAAGGGACATGACACTATTTTTAAAAAACAATACAAAAACATATCCGACTATAGTCATAGGTATGCCATATGCTTATGACTTTTGGGGATGTTTCTAACACAAATACACTCCGCTTTAACCTAAATGGGGACATTCAATGGGAAACTTTCGTTAGGGAACTGGTTAATACAATGAACTCTGATTATTAAACATCTGCATATATTAAGATATGTGTAATGATTTGGGGGATGGATTGCTTTATCTTAGTCCTCATTCTGATTGGTATTTGTTCCATATTTTCAAATCTTAGACATAATGAAGGATTTTACAACAATAACCCTTACTTGAGTGAGGAGATCACTGATAAATTGTTTGTTGACTTTATAGGTAGATTTATACAGAAAAAAGGAACATGATAACATCTTTTAAAAAATCCCAAAGCATATCCAACTATAGTCATCAGAATGCCATATACTTATGACTTTTGGGGACGTTTCTAACACAAATACACTCCGCTTTAACCTAAATGGGGACATTCAATGGGAAACTTTCCTTAGGGAACTGGTTAATACAATGAACTCTGATTATTAAACATCTGCATATATTAAGATATGTGTAATGATTTGGGGGATGGATTGCTTTATCTTAGTCCTCATTCTGATTGGTATTTGTTCCATATTTTCATATCTTTGACATAATGAAGGATTTTACAACATAACTCTTGAGTGTGGTGATCACTGATAAATTGTTCTCGAACTTCATCTATTGAGTTATACTGAAAAAGGGACATGACACTATTTTTAAAAAACAATACAAAAACATTTTCGACTATAGTCATATGTATGCCATATACTTATGACTTTTGGGGATGTTTCTAACACAAATACACTCCTCTTTAACCTAAATGGGGACATTCAATGGGAAACTTTCCTTAGGGAACTGGTAAATACAATGAACTCTGATTATTAAACACACGCATATATTAAGGTATTTGTTCTGTATTTTTAAATCTTAGACATAATGAAGGGGTTGTTTTTTTTTTAACATAACCCTTACTTGAGTGTGGGGATCATTGATAAATTGTTCTCGAACTTCATGCATGGAGTTATACTGAAAAAGGGACATGACACTATTTTTAAAAATACAATAACTGGTAAATAACTGGAACTGGTAAATACAATGAACTCTGATTATTAAACATATGCATATGTTGAGGTATGTGTAATGATGTGGGGGATGGATTGCTTTATCTTAATCCTCATTCTGATTGGTATTTGTTCCATATTTTCAAATCTTAGACATAATGAAGGATTTTACAACATAGCCCTTACTTGAGTGTGGGAGTCATTGATAAATTGTTCTCTGACTTCATGGATAGTTTTATACAGAAAATAGGGACATGATATCAAAAAAAAAAAATACAAAACTATATCCAACTATAGTCACTAGTATGCCATATTCTTATGACTTTTGGGGACGTTTCTAACACAAATACACTCCACTTTAACCTAAATGGGGACATTCAAAATCCTGCAGTTTATTTATGTTTCTTTGTTTCAGAATAATAAATAAATAAATTAAACAAATAGCATAATATTCCTCTTTATAAAGCTTATTTATTTTTTCCGTTTCATTAGCCTCTCTTAATTAACAAGATAATCCTCATTGTTAGCTTGCACATGAAAAACTTAAGGATGCTAATAAACATCCTTTATTATTTTAGAATAATAAAAGCATAAAAAAAATTAAATCCCCTAAAATATTGAATGTTTGGTTCATTCAAACATCCCTTGATGTTTAATCCAAGACGGCTCTGAATGTGTAACTTATATGTGGCTAGCTTTTTCGGGCTAATTAGCTCGAATCTTTTTTTTCCCAAATCATCAAGGGCACATCTAGCAAGCCAGTATTAGCAGTTATTACTAAATAACTTTCTTACATTCAAACAGAAAATGCTGAAACTTGTCAGCAGAACCCTTAAGATATAGGTATAAAAAACTAAAAAAGTTTTAATCACTTTTCATACCTTTAAAGCTGCTCTACATGCTGCTGCTTGCACACACCTCTATGGCTGCGATCAAGGCCTATGGTGACATAGAGGTCTTACCTCACCTCCCCTATCTTTAGGCTGTCCCTGCTCTGTGCCTCTTCACTCTCACACACACACGAACTCCAGACCTGCATTCATCTCTTTCCTCTGAGCCCCCCCACCCGACAGACATACAAAACTCTAAACATCGCCCTTTGACTTACTGCCCCACCCCCACTTGCACACAAACTCTTTCCCGAAAGCACTCTGATTGTATGACACTAGTGTTCATTGTATTATGTTGTACATAGGACTTTTGTTTTGTTTTTATCTTTAAGGTTTTCACTGTACACTGTAGACCGTGGGAGCATTACAATTTAAAATTCCTGTGTATCATCTGTACATGTGGGTTTTCACAATAAAGCTGACTTTGAACTTGACTTGAGTCAAGCTCTGCACATATCTCTAAGACCCAGTCAACCATGCTACAGAAGCTAATCTTTCCCACTTGTATCCAGGATATAATTTTTTTTCTGTCATGATTCATATGTAATGACCATTGTCTCACACAGTTTTTGATCAGCTCTTAAAGAAACTTTGGTGAGAATTAAGTTTTATGCCATATGCTTGTGACTTTTTATGCTTTTTAGGTATTAACATTGAAATTTAAATTTAGCTCAGCTGTTTCACCAAATTTTGGATCCCTGCACCATCCAACAGAAATTCAAGAAACATCTTAAATATTTTGCACTAAAAGTATCAAGAATTTAGAGTAATTTATGTCAAGCTGCAGTTCAGAAAGCAAATATGAACCTAAAGTGCTCCATTATTTCATGCATCTGCTTCACATCATGCCAAATAATTCTTTAAAAAATATTAAAACTATTTATATCATAATTACGTGAAATATGACTCTTTTGTATTTTCTAGTGTCTTCTTTACCCTTTAAAAATATAATCTACTAAATAGTCTACTGATTTCTATTATTTAGTCAAGAGAACAAATGTTTGTTTATATAAAACCATTCATACAGAAGAATGTTGAATAAGATTTTCAAAAAAGATCAATATATTAAAAGAAATCTTACACTATAATAATATAAGGGTTAGGGAGAGGTAATACACACACAAAAAAATCCAAGATATGTCACTTTTGGGGACAGTGGAAATTCTTGCAATTTCACACACTTCCACTAGGGGCAACATAGAGTTATACACAGATTGCAAAAATTTTTGGGGGCAATGTCATACACATACACAAAAAATCTAAAAAATGTCACTTTTGGGGACAGGTGAGATTTTTGGATTAAAATATGTTTTAGAGCATGCTGAACGTTGTTAGAGGTAAATCTAATTGGGGACGGTGGTTTTGGTCCCCAAAGGTAGAGGTGTCCCCAATTGACTGGTGTGTGAGCTGACAGAAGTCCCCAATTTTGACACAAGCAAACTCACACACACACACACACACACACACACACACACACACACACACACACACACACACACAATAAATAGAATGCAGTCATGCAGTCACAGGAGTCAGATGTTTGCAGCTCCAAGTACCAGGGGGCAGAAACTCCAGCAGTGGAAAGACCAGTCAAACCCAGCACACTTACATAACATCATTTCCAGACAGCAAAGCATCTGCAACCAAAACACATAAACCTGTCTTACGAAATTGCAACCAAACAGTCTCATTGTACTTGAGCCAGGAAAGGTGTAAAGGTCAAAGCCTTTGTCAACAATAAATGAACACTATTGTACACCATGTTAATACTGTGTTATTTTGGTAATTGCAATGTTAGTAGTGAGACACAGGAGATCTAAAGAAGCCATAAATTACAATGTTACTGTAGCTGTTTGAGTAGCAGGTCTTAAGCACTAAGCATTATCTATTAGAGGCTCATATATGTCATTAAATTGATATAAAAGGCAAACAAGTCTAATATGTAACTGTGTTTTGCAAAACGATCATGGTAAATAAATGTGTTAGAAGTCTGCTGAAGTGACAAATAGTACATACCTGATATCTGATGATGTCAGAGAGCGCCCATAGGGTCAATAACCCTGCAGGTACTCCACAATCCAAAATCTTGATTATCACCCTGTGGTACCCTGTGGTTCATTTTCATTTACCAATACCAATTTTAAATGCATGAAAACAGCTATGGTGAAATGGGACCAGAATTATTACTCTCAGTCAAATTAGCCTCTGGAAACTAATATAATTATTTAGCACTTCAGTGGGTCTTAGAGGTGTTGGGAAGGGGGGCAGAGAGATGGTATGCTAGAGCTGACATGATTTCATGCAGAAAATTTATTCAACTGTCAATATCATTTAGATCTATCCGGGCGAGCACTGAGGGCTGCGGGGAGGGAGTCGCAGTTGGAGCTCGGTCATAATGATGCTGTCTTGCCCCGGATGCCAATGCCATGTCTGTATCCAATCTGCATGCATGTGTTTATGTACATGTCTATATATGGGTGGGCAGGGAGACAGACTCAAAAATGTGTTTAATTTAATAGGAGTTTTGGACAGTAAATCAATCCATTGTTTCTTATCGGTTGTCATCATTTACTCATGACAAAGGAACAATCAAATCAGTCATAAACTCCTCATCTTACCATTTCATCACTGCATGGTCAGTGCCACTCCTATCATCCCACCCATGATAACATCCCTCCAGATCTTTTCCATTCCAACTGTGAACTCTATTTGAACCCACGCCTTTGCAGAAACAAAGATATGACATCAGAAAGGAATAAAAAGAAGAGCGGTCAATGACCAGGACAGCAGTAGCGCTTGTTTTTCTTGTTTTTTAAATTCAAAGCCATGAAAGGTGATTTTAGTGAAGCAACCATCAACAGAAGATGGAGAAAACAGTTCATACTCTCACTCTTAAAATGCAAAGTCACAGGCGCTGGGTCTCTGAGACATCTGGAAAAAGAAAGAGAAGAGTCGGTGCGGAGACTGACTACAACAGACAACAAAGCTATACTCGGCAGGAGAATGGATTCTATCTATCATTTGCATGTCTCAGCTTGAAGCGTTAAAACCCACAAAGAGAGATTTGCATTTTCTTTACAGTCATTTGCAAAGGCAATTCAGGAATGACAAGAGTGACTTTGCTTTAATAAGATGGCTGCTGTTCATTGTCAAAAAAGTTTGTCTAAAGCCGCCTCGTCATTGGACTGGTTGATTCACAAGTTTCCGATGTTAGTACCTTAAAGTCCATGTTAAAGGGGGTTATGTAAGGTAGTAGTGAATGTCTGTGTGCATTTGTTTGTTCCCTCAGGCTCTGTGAGTGTCTGGACAATTATATCTAGCAGTGAGGCCTGCAGAGTAGAAGGAGGGGAAATAGATCAGACAAGAAGCAGAGAGGAAGAAAAGCAAATGGAGGTGAAGATAAGATACTGCTGAAAGAGTGAACCATAGGAACCCTACAGACAGACAGGAATCTGCATGTTACACCACTCTACAGAGTGTACAGAGAGCAAACAGAAACATAGTCAAATCATGTATCCGCCATACGATATGAAGTCTCCTATCTTTGAGAGGAAGATGAACTTTAAACCTGCAAACCTGTTTGCACAATAACAAATAAAGATGTTTCAGTCAAATTACTGCTGAATAGTGATGGGATTTCTGGCTCTTTTTAGAGAACCGGCTCTTTCGGCTCCGCTCACTAAAAAGAGCCGACTCCGAACCGGCTCTTTAGGTTGTTCTGTTGCTTTAATTAATTTATTATTAACAACAATATAAAATTATGCACAAAATGAATTACTAATGTAAAAAAAAGTGGTTTTATTTATATATGTTTATATATAAATATATGCGGTGGCCCCTAGAGACAAAGCACGTACAAACTCCAAAACACATCACTTAAATTACACAATTGAAAGCATATGTGTATTGTTTGTGTATTTATACACATGCACTCATATATATTCAAATAATTCAAACAAATATTCATTTACCTGTTACTACCACACACCAAATCCGGTCGTTGGTACTTGCTGGCTTGTGTAGTCACTAGGTAACAAAAGCTCAACACTGCGCCCAGCATCCTGGAGCGCTCCTGTTGTCTTTTGTACGTGTTTTGGAGTTTTTACGTGCGTCTGAGTGTTTTACGTGCTTTGGAGTTTGTATGTGCTTTGTCTCTAGGGGCCACCGTAAATATACCTTTATTTATTCACTCCACATAAAATGTAATAAATAAATCATATAATGCAAAAACCAACTATTCACATTTCAACTTTTAACTATTTAAATTTTCAGCTTTTTCCTTTTAAACTAATTTAAAGTGAAACAACACAAAACACTGCAAACCAGAACACAATTAAATATAAATTAAAATATGAAAACAAAAAGAAGATGCACATTCTCTGTCATATGGACCTGCATGAATAAACTTTCTGTATCCTTTATCATCCGCAACTGAAAATAGTTGTGGATGATTACTATACCTTTCTAATGTGACGTTGTTGTCCCTGGCTCTCTTTCTCTGTCTCGCCCTCTCGCTCTGTTCCTGTGCTACTGCGACTGTAACTATCGCCCCTCCCCCCTTTTCCCAGCGCAAGCACAAGGCTCGCTTGTGGAGTGAATCGGAAAAAAGTGCGAGAGAGAGGGTGAGAGAAAGAAGAAAAAAAACCCACGGCTCGCGATAAGGAGCCGGCTCGCATCGTTCACGTCAAAGATCCGGCTCTAAGAGCCATTTCGTTCGCGACCGACACATCACTACTGCTGAATATATGACCTATGCTTGCTCAGGTGGTTATTTTATTATAGCATAAATACACAAAAATAGATGTGTGTACATTAAAGGTATTTTTTTTATATTTTTATATGTTTCCCTTCAATTTAGCCTATACTTCTAACTACAGCTTCATACAGGACCAAACTCACAAACTATTTGAGATAGTTTGTGTGAATTTCATGAGAGGGACCATACTTCACACACTCCCCTTATAGTTGTACACCGTCCTTCCCAACATGCTGGTTTATTCTCGTCCCTGTGCCCCACCCTTCCTCCTCTAGTCGGTGCCCAGGGGATCTGATTGGCCCTGAGCTGTCATCGATCCTTCTTGCGGCCCAAACTCCAGGCCTAGATTCTCGTTCGATAAACATTGTTTCATCAGAATGGAGGTGTGGCCCCTGCTTGTGAAGCAGCTTAAATTAACAGTTCCCATTGTTGCTCTAAAGGGGCATTTATATGTGTTTGTTACACTGGCATGAACAGCTTGAAAGACTTCAGGCTGCCATTGCCAGCTAAAGGTTTTCAACCAAGTATTAGAAATGAACATTTTATTTTCACTTATTTAATTTGTCCAATTACTTTTGAGCCCCAGAAATGAAGCCATCTGAGTTGTCTCGTTTTTAATTCATTGCAGTAATGTACAGAACCAAATTTTAGAAAAAAAAAAAAAGTTGTCTCTGTCCAAATATTTATGGACCTAACTGTATCTGGCAATAATCCCACAGAGAGTGTATGTATTTTAGAAATTTCTCAGATTTTGTATGGTCTGAGTAGTTAGAATAGTTGAAAAGTTTGAAAAGTTTTTTGTACTCACGCATAAAAAAACAAAGATCTTTTTAATACTTTTCTTTTAATGAAGGTTGCTTGTACGAGTTGTACAAGATATGTAAAGGTTACACAGTAGCAAGGGATTACTGGATGCGCATTTGTAGTGAAGTACGGGCCAAAGTCCTGAAGTCTTTTTCTTTAGCTTTTAAGTGCATTCATAAAAACCCAAGTGCATTATTTGGCAGGGAAGAGTGAAAATTTTGCAAATTCCTCACACTATCAATTTCCAATTTCTTTCAGTCCCTCTTCTCTCTGTCAGTTTCTTTCAGTCTCCTCTGCACCGTTGTCTTCTCTTATTCTTCCACCCACACTCCCACACTAATCCTATTTTATTCATGACATACCATATAATATCACACAATATGCAGGACCTTGGCTCAGAGAGTGTTTTTTAAGGGCCTCCTTGCTGGCTAGGCCTTAGCTAGGGTTGAGGAGTTCAACGTCAGCTATGTACCATTCACCACCTCTCGTTCACCTGAGACCATTGTGGGTGCTGACAGAGACTGTGGCCAGGCTTGCATCACTCCAGGACTGAGAAAGCAGCGTAAATGTCAGAGGAATTAGCTGCCTTGCTGGCGCCCACGGAGCCCGGCATGACAATGGGTGGGAGAGGAGAGAGGACAGTGAGTACAGTACCTGTAGCGCATCAGTAAGCTGTATGAATTCAGTCTGCTCTCAACTCACCTCTGTATCTCCCTCCCCCCTCTTGTTTTCCTTTCTTTCCATATTTCTTCCCTCTTGCCAACTCATTTCTTCCTTGCTTGTCCTCAACCCCCCTCCTCTCCATCCCTCCTCGCTCTCTCCTTCCCTTGCTCTCTTTCTGTATCACTGTCTCGCCCACCTCGCCTCTGCCCGCAAGCAGTTTGGAGCAGATTATAGCCCTGCCACCCCCACTCGCCCATATACACAAACATTCACTCCAGCTCTGACGCACACGCAAGCACACACGCACACACACACTGCACGTAAACACTCTTTAAGACTTTGTGTATCTCTGCCACCTACAGTGGCACTACATCATCCTCTCCCAGCGGTGCTCAAGCATGAACTTGTTTAGAACATCCTGTCCAGTCTAAATATGGTCAGATGTGTGACAAAATGCCCATGCAAGATAAATAACTAAACACACACATTATAAAAGTCAAACACACACCTCCTCTGACAGTTAAGATTAAGGAAAGTGATATCACGGTAAACCGCAGTGCAACCAGTGATTAGATGTCCAACATAATCAAGCTGCTATTGTAATCACATGTTTACTGTGTGTAGTGGTAAAGGAAACCCACAATTAAGACCTGTGGACTCTTATGTAATTGTGGCTGGACATTTGGTCAGAGAGAGAAAACTGGAAGTTTTTTTAAGGGAACAAGGGATCATGTCTTAAAACATTATAACATACTTTTTTTTCCTTATTTCTTGTTTATTTCTTTAATTTTTTTGCTTACCTTCATGCAAACGTAATATCTTCAGGCAACATTTGGGAAAACTAAAGTAAATGTTTCCTGTTAACCTTTTTTTCATGTGCAGTCTTATGCTTTCTGTTTTTATGGGCTTTAATCGGGTTAATGTAGACGCTCTCTTGATGTTGCAATAATCATCATGTCTCTGATAGAGTTAGGGGGCAGCAACACAGAGAAGATGCAGACACGGAAAGCTTGTTGTGTGTGCCTTCATGTCTAAATATGTGTGTGTACTTTCTTCTTTTGTGAGTGTGTGTGCATGCATGAGCTCCTGTTTGTTCCGTCTGCCATTCTGGCCTCGGTGTTGCCGGTGCGTGCTGCATACTGTACAGCTGAATGGGGACTGCGTGGGCCTGACCTGCGATCTCACCACCCACCACTCGCATGCACACACAGCTCAGGCAACTCCCTCTGTTTTTGCCTGCAAGTAAGAATGCTGATGTGTGTGTTCACGTATCTGTGTGTGTGCGTGTGCATTTTCCGGGTAAATACAAATCATCGTTTTCTTTTTTTCCACCTAAATATCCCTCTTTCCCTCTGTGTGAATGTGTCTCTCCCTTTATTATTGGTGCTTCTACATCCTCCTCAGGGGACAGTGAGGACTGCAGCTGTCCCTATGACAACCTCAGTGCTACTGTCAATCACCAAGGCTGCCTTATCCTCACTGGCTTATATTCTATACATGCAGCATCCTCAGTTTTGACAGGTGTGCAGATGGCACGTCACACAACTATATAGCTCACAATGACAAATGCATGGCACATGACCACTACACTGCTATTAACCTATTCATGTTCTCCATCTGTAACAGTGTTGTTGTCATTCGCTTGCCACTTTTGATCTCATCGTTTTATTTATTTTTTTGTTTATCCTCATTACAGTTTTAGGTGTTTGCATGCACAGCACCAAATTAATAATAGCTAAGATATAATAAATGAAAGAATTAAACAAAGAAACAGAACAACACTCATATGTAAGGATTGCTGATGGTTAGTTAAATTCGTGTGTGTGTGTGTGTGTGTGTGTGTGTGTGTGTGTGTGTGTGTGTGTGTGTGTGTGTGTGTGTGTGTGCATCCCAAACTCTACAGTCTGTTGGTAATGAGTGCCCTGAGCGCTCCCTACTACACCTAACTGATCCAGTAATTGCTTTTCCTCCTCAGCATTTATCATCATCTGCCCGTCCTGTCATGATACCTGGGCTGAAGTCAGCTAAGGTGGACACTAAGGGGTGTAAGACTGCAAGGTGGTTGAGGTGGAGATTGCGGTGTACCTGTGTTGATGTAGCAAAGGTATCTGGGTCCACTGTCTCAGGGAGAGGAACGTGGAAGTGTCGAAGGAGGAGGAGAGAGGAGATGAGCAGAACAGAGGTGCAGGGTTGTGACCTCCAGCTGGTTATTACCACAAAGCAAGTAAAGAATAATTAATTTAAATGGAATCAATGTAAAAAAAATAAATCACACATAAAGTCCAAAAAATTTCAGAAAGCAGTCTCTTATACAGAATTTTGGTATGAGATTATAACTGGTGACCCCATGAATGCCCAAAGAAATGCATTCAAAGGTTATAACCTCACATAAACACAAACATACAGCATGCAGAAGATTTAAACAAATGGCTGGCCTTTCTGAAGGCAGGCGAACATGTGTGTGTTTGCATCCATGAGGCAGAGGGAGGATACTGTATGTGGGGGGAGGGTGCTGCTGCTGCTGCTGCTAGTGGGGATTTGATGCTGATGAGGTCTGTAATGGGAGTGAACAGGGAGCGTGAGGGGAATAGATTGGGACTTCATTGGCAGGCCCATTCTCCCCATGCACTGCAGCATGCTTGCCTATTTATTCTCCATTTCAATGTGCCTTAGTTTTGACCTTTCTCCAGCCAATGACAGTAAAATCACATTGCCACTGGAGAGCTACACATCAGCTTCTTAGCACCCCTATATGATTCACTCATTTATTTTTCCACGTCATTCCCCACAGACACGCAGACTGGGACTGCAGTGCCTTATTCAGGGGAGGGAGTGGTTTCAGACTAAAATGAATTGTACCAGTTCCTTCATGTAAATGATCCCTGCTTTGACAATGCAAATTCAGCGGTAGAAAGAATAAGAAGCAGTTGCAATATGGGAGAGATTAAAAGAAGATGTCTTCTGTTTGTTTATACACCAAAGAGACCCATGAAAGTTAGCAATATAAACACAAGTAAATGTATAAATTGCATTAGACAAAAATCTGAGTGGTAATTGGAACTTCTTGTAATGGAAGGATCAAGTTTTCCTCACAAGGTTAATGTAGTCTTCCTAACTTATTGAATAGGGATACACGGAAAACGTTTAAAAGATCATTTTGATGATTTGTATAGTTCATATTATCAGTAAATAACACTCAAAGACTAAAAGCCTGAATACAAGTCGCATTAACAAGTGAACAAAAACGCCAAGAAAATCAAAAATTCACATTGCTGCACTGGATGAATGTGTCTACCATGTAACATGAACCCTGTAGTTTCGTTTACGTCAGTCCCGCATAAACTGTGCTATTGATAGGCTGAATTAGCTTTTTTTTTTAAACTTAATTATATAGCTACTTGTCTGTAATATGTCTGCATAGGATATCACCAGTCACAAGTGCTGGTATAAACAGTAGGCAGAGGGTTGTTTTTTTGTAGAACAAATTTCAGAGGAAGAAAGCAATGGCAGAATGCAAGACCTGATATTTCTACACCCAGACTCATAATGAAATGATCCGTTACTTAAAGTAAGATAGAATAGAATAGAATAGAATTCAACTTTATTGTCATTGCACATGCACAGGTACAGGGCAACGAAATGCAGTTTGCATCCATCCAGAAGTGCTTTAGTGATATAGATATATTACAATATATATTAGCAATAATATAGATATGTGAGTATATTACAGAAATGGGTCTATTATGGTATGTTATAATGTACACGGTATGAAGTATGTTGTGAATATTCTATAACTATAAGTATGTACAGGCTGTAGTGAGTACAAGCTATGTACAGGATATGAACAGGATATAAATATGAAAAACTATACAGAATATGAAATAAATAACTTTACAGAATCTGGGATATACAGCTACAGATGAGGGTATAAATGGGTTGTGACGATGGAAAGCATACACATGGCACAAGTAGAGTGGTACATAATTAAAGTTAGAATTTCAGTCTTGCAGACTGATCATCATACTGGAGGGTTTACACCAACAAAACTGCATTATCTGCATTCGCACCTTTTAAAACTGTAAAAGTGACATTTTAATTGTCATCAAAATGGCTGCAGGAAGACCAGTCTGTGTTTCTGCATAAACAACAGAAGACTACATATATAAGAGTGCCGTTAAGTCTAACATGAGTGTTTGCACACGGCTAACACAAATGTACTATAAACAAAGACAAAAACAATGTTCTGTAATAGGTGAAAGCCCAGATGGTGAAACAACCATATTCAAAAACAGAACATGTTGCTCGGCATGATGGCCTCAAACAAAAAGACTACATTCAGCCAAAAAACAGATGGAAAGCACTCCCTCTGTCCCTTCTCCTCCCTCATTCTCTTCCCTCCTGTCTCTCCTCCCCTCCTCTAAGTCCTCTCACACAAACACGCACACATTGCCACCATCCTCCCTTTTCGGTTCTCCCATGCGGTTCTGTGGAACAGATGCAGGCGGCACAGCAAAAATAGAAAAGGGTTAAGCAGTGTTCACCCAGGAAGAAAGAGACAGGAAGCATGAGATGACGCTAAAAATAAATGAATCTTTGGGTGAGAGAGAAAGGTCCTAAAATAGCTGGTCAAACAAAGGCATGAATAAAGTGGAATGAGCGTAAGGGGCTTTATTTTTTTATTTATTTTTTCTCAAGAGGAAGCCCCTCTCTTTCGCTCTCTCCTCGCTCCCTCGGTGCACACTCACACAGCGACTTTCTGGTTGCTAGGTTACGACACTTGCAGCCACCATCCATAGTCTGAGGCTGCTTTTCTCGTCGGCTACAGGCAGCCTTCGTTTTCATCCATAATTTGAAATTTAAAAGAGCAGAGATGGAAACGTGCGCATTGCCAATTAGGGAAACACCAGGCACAGTACGAGGGACATCCGTCAGATCAGTTTGTACAAAGCCGGCTTGTAGTTCTGATGTGCCATGGAAACAGAGACAACTCTTAATTACCTCAACTAACAGCCACAGCAGGAGGATTTGAAGGGAAGTGGAAAATTTCAAATCTCACTTCTGTGTTCCCGTGTATGTTTAAAAAGCAAATATCAATGTCTATTTTGAAATGCCATCCATCACTGAGCCAGCATCAAATATATCATATGAATACAATTTAGAATACCTTATTACAATTGTATATTTGCAAAAGCGTTTTCATTTTTTCCTGAAGCAAATACATGAAAGCAATATATCCATCTTCTGCCATGTCATCATATTGCCAGAAACTGCCAAACTAGTTTGCAGTACCTCAGGGAATGTACTCACAGAAATAGATTAAATGAGGTGATATGAGGACTTATTTGCACATGTGGCTTTTGTGAGGAAAAGAGCCGAGTGAATTCTTACAAAATGTCACAGTTCAAGTCCATACGCAACTGCTTCAGCAGGCATACATTCTGCCTTATCTGCAACATAGAGTGAAAAACTGTTCATCGGTATGGTAAAGGTCATTGTGCTTTGCTCATGGATCATGTGCCAAGTGTAATATCGAATATGAATGAACAGTGTAACTGGTTTTACACACAGGTCATTTCTGAGTACATTTATCAAAGTGCCAGAGAGTCCTGTGCAAACATTCTCATAACACCTCTCAACCACGAGTCATTCATTCTAATAAAAACACAATAATACTCTTCTCGTAGACTCATAATTGCATAGATTCATAATTAACACACCGCAGAACAAAAGTAACAGAAAATCTATTAAACGTAATTATATTTCTTTTGTCCTGTTATATCTATTATATCAGTATAATCGGATGTTAACAATTTATTTCCATTCACAAAATGATTTAGAAAGTCATTATTTATCAAAGATACACAACTGCAATAAACACACACACATGCAAATAAAGTCCTGCCTTTTTCTCATCAGTCGTGTTGTGTGATTGCTAATACGTCACAAAGTCACAGTTCCAAGTTATTAACCATTAATCACATAACTGTACTATGTAATGTGCAAAAACACACAAACACAAAATAAAAAACACATGCACACCCTCGCCCAGCAGAGACTCAAGTTCAAACAAGTCTGCACCACGGGGCAGGCCCCATATTTCATCAGAGAGGGGGGTCAAAGTTGAAGCCTGAAGAACATGCCATTTCCTTTTCCTCCCTGGGTTTCAGAGGGTGAGGCGGACATTGCTTACTAGGCGCCAGGGCGTTTTTGTCTCCCTCTGGACCAGAGGGAACTGGTTCACTTTTAGAGCACAGCTAGTAAAGTTGATTTAAACCACCTAAAGTCCAGACACTACGGACAAGGCCTGACTCCCCATTCCTCCAGTTCCTGTCTTTCATTTGTTCTCCTGTAAAAAGACCACAGTTCTTGTGTTTCTGTGTTTTCAGAAAGCTGTTACTGTGTCCTTGGGAGCTCATTTACAGGGTAACTGTGCTAGAGAGGGGGACCTTCAGTGGTTTGTTCTTCTGTCTTTAATTGTGGTCCTGAGATGCGAAAACACAATTCAACCTTAAAAAAGGAAAAATGGCAGATAACCCTATATATTTATGGGGAAGAGTAGTGAATATGGATACAGAGCTGTGACTTTATCCATTTTCACACAGGAACTGTGGATAAATTCTGGAGATTAGGTATGCATATGCAGTTGTGCATGAGGCAGCACACGTGATGGCAAAACACTAAAAGAGTTCAATGACCTGACTATTAGTTGAGCTTCTCATATGCATTTCTAGCTTATGATTTAGCTTATAATTTCTAAAGAAAAAAATCAGGTGTGCAGAGCATTTGTGAAAACTCCTTTTAATGGAGAATGAAGTAGTTGTATTCATGTGAACTACCTGAGTGCTATTTTTGCAGCTAAACTTACATGCTGTTTAGGCTTATGATAATATCTGATTTCATTATGCATGAACAAGTTATCCTCACCTAAAAAATGTAATTTAATTTCATTATTATGATATTTATACAGATTTTTAAAAAATAGTCATTTTTATTAAATTGGCAAATTAATTACACTGAAACTATAAGTGTAAAAAGACCATCTGTAATCATTACTATATAAAGCTATACAGAAAAAGCACAGTGCTTTCGGAGATCACCCACTGCAGTGAAAATTTCCTAGGACTACATCAATAACCACACATACAAATGTACAAAGCCATGCAAAATAATTAGCCTAAATGGTTTAAACAAAGAGTTAGATACAGTCAGATTAAATTTCCCAGTGTTTTATATTAAAACATCATGGAACAGCATAAAAAACTTCACATATAAACTCACTGGAACTGGTCACGTTTAAAATAGATTCTAACTGTTTTTATTAGTGTTTTAAACTGACCTGCTCCCTGATTCTTGCATATTTTTCATCATTTAACTGCATCACTTTTCATTTTTTCCCTCTCACCTCTATCTTTTCTTTGTATCTGATCAGTGTGTCTAACATTACCTGGTTCACATTATCTGCCAGGCTCAGAAAGAGACAGAGAGAGAGCAAGAATGAGAAAGAGAGAAAGAAAGAGGCTACGCAGATGCTATTATATGCATTTTTGGTGTTCGCACCTGCGCTGTGGAGACTGCAGAGAGAGCGAGCAGTCTGTGGTGGAGAGGGTCATGCCTAAAGCGTGGATTCTGTGAGGTCTGTAAACTGTTTGCTGATCAAACTGAATGTTTATCACAAGCCAAAAATTAGCCCAGTGTGGCCAGTCCATCCCTGTTGTCATCTAGTCAACGCACTAACAATTAAACATGGTCAACTAAAAGTCGATCCAAAAACAAATCCTACTGTGTCAACTAACCCTACTTGCAGCAGGCATTTATCACTTGTTTTTTTCCTCTTAACTTATTTGCCAGATATTGTAGAGGGCAATGTACGACAACATCTCAGCTTGCAGAATTGATATTGATATTCTTATTTGACCGAGACCAGTTTTTGTTTTGTCTATGCCCCTAACAGACAATCACAATAAATTATTTGTTCCAAATACTTCCCCCAGATATTCATTTATTTACTGAGTAATGTGGTCAAGTCTAATTGGAGCCGGCCGATTAAATTTATTTATTTATTGCAAATTCATGTATAGCATTCAAACAAATGAGGCAAATGTTCTTTTGTGGCATTGTAACATTCTCCGGCAGCTGTGTAACACACCCAGTACAAGGTACTGTAAACCCCTGTTCACACAAACTCAAAGTATCAGATATCCTGTTTGACTCATGTGATCTGGAATTGTGATCCCATTCCCTAACTGGGTAATAATTTTTTCCTGCTAAATCAGCTTGTGAAGGTGTAGCTAAAAGTTCCTTAAATCACATCATGGAGTATTCAGAAGAAAACACAAACCTGCACTTTATTATTATTTTTTACATTTACAGTTAAAACTAAGAGAATATTGTGGGAAAAACCCTGGTGATCCTTGTAGGGAAGTGGGGCCATTTCTCCATTAAAATCGTTACACACACGTATTTTTTTTAATTAAAAACCTGTAAAAACCTGTGCAATTCAAAGGTCTTCGGATATCTGTTAGGGAGCTGTTTCTTCAGTTTTGTACAGTTTACTCCATTTGGTTGTTTTTTGTACTTCAAGGCCAAAATAGCAAGGAAGGACACATACACAAGCATATTGGACTCAGTGCTTATGGGGAAAACTTTGCCACCGGCATGCAGGCAGTAAGGCACTAGATGAAACATCTTATTAGGAGGGAATGGGAACCAGGCGGACCTGAGCTGAGCCAGGTCTTCTATTAACCTGTCCTTCCAGGGGAGAGGCTCGTAAACAAAGCCAAGATGGCAGGAAATGCGGGGGGAACGGGGGCGGAGGTGGAGGGAGATGAGGCGGCAAAGCGAAGGCCTTCGTGAGGCACAGAGAGGTCAGTATATGGAGGAGGGGGGCCACCACAGGGATAGCATTTGTCCCTTCAAAGGAAACAGGAGAGAGCATTGATCTCTATGATCCCTCTGATGTTGAAGACATGAACACAAAAAGGTACTAACGCACAGAGACACTCTGGATGACAAGCTGTCATATTCTTTTAAGTTTCTACGTTGGGAGATGAATTGTTTTGCGGAGTGAAGATGAATCTATCCCCTAGCCTGTGGCTAGGACTTTTTAGGGCCAATAAAAATTGCTCAAACAAACCTGTGATTGATTTCAAGCAACTGGAAATGACAGCCTCATAGTTCTGCACATCTATTGCTTAGCGGGATGGTTCCAATTCAGATGTCTCCTGTGTTAATATGCCAACAGACACACACACACACACACACACACACACACACACACGCACACACACACACACATACATAATAGAGCCTCAAGGAAATGGGTTAATATGTGTCCCAAACCAAAAAAGGGGGCATTTCAGTCTACACTGTTTGACTTGAGTCACAACAGTAAGAAAAACCAAAACAACACACACTTGAGCAAACAGACGTGTAAATATTTTCAAGGCTGTTGAATGCAAAACCAAGGCTTTTGTTTCCTTTGTGGTACTTTTGTAGATGAGGAGAACAAACATGAGAGAGCTCAGAAATTTGGATGGAATGGATATACAGTGAGCCGGGAGAGAAATGAGGACACTGATGGAGATGAGGAGCGAAATGGAAAACAAAGGTCCTCTCCTCTCGCCCCCGCAGCCTCCTGAGCACAGCTGTCTACATGGCTGGGCTGTTTTCACTGACAGCCTGTGAGAGCCATGAAACAGGAGGGCACCAGGGACCTGGGCCACCTCGACAACATGCGCCCCCACAATCTGCTGTTCACAGTGTACCCCAACCCTTTCCCTTTCCTTCTCTCCACACTAACAATCTCCTTCACTAGTTCAAATATTTCATCCCTCTGACTCTCTCCCTTTCCCTCCTGCATTTTTTTGTTTGCAATGTCTCATCTCAGTTCTATCTGATTTTATGTTTGTGCTTGTCATTTTCTCTCCCTAATACTCTCTCCTTCTTTCTGCCCTCCAGTGGCCCTCTCATACTGTCACATCTGCATGTTTTCACTGCTTGGCTGTCATGTCCCATGTTTTTGCCTCAGCCACACATCATTTCTCACAAACAGAAAGATGAAAGTAGGGAGGGGGAGGACGAAAAAGAGAAAACAGAAAGTCCGGGCTTATTCGGAGGAGGTTAAGAAAGCATGTGGAATAAGAGGGAGGCAGGGTGAATAAACCAACAACAAACAATTTCTTATTTTGACTGGCTGCACAGCAAGGCTGCCTGGGATTTAATAAGCACTTCTTTGGCATTAGGAGTCTGCTTGTTTTCCTCGGCGCCGAGGCAGAGGCGCTGCGTGGTTTCCCCCATTTTCAGCTCCAGACGGGGGTAGAAAAGAACATGGCCAAGGGCTATGGGAGGAGAGTGACTCTCTGTTTTTCTCTCTTTTTCTCTTTATGCTGTCTTTTTTGGCTAGGTGGAGCTTAACTGGGATGTTTAGCTGGAGGGTAGGTACAGGAGCTGAGCTGAGGTAGTGATGGGGACATGCTCCTCTGGAAAGCCCTGGAGGGAGACAGCTTCTTTGCAGTAAATAAACAGCCCACTCTCGCTGCATGGAGCAACTCCTCTCTTCATGCATTTCAAACCCTCAAGGACAGCTAGGCCTACACATCCCTATACCCCCTCCTCCATAAATTTCTTCCTTTCACTGTCCCTTTCTCTCTTATACTTTGCTTTTATCCCCTCTCCTCCACCCCCCACTCTCTGTCATGACACACTCATACAAACATTGTCACCCCCCCTCACATGCATACACCAACTCACCAAAACCTTCTCTTAACACACAAGATCAAAGTAGATGAAAATGTGATCTTTGTAATTCCATTTTTCCCCATCCCTGCCCACACCATTGTGAAGTTTTTTTCTGCATTTCTTTCAAAAAAGAGGCAAACAACAATGAACAATGTGGGATCTGTCGCATTCTTCCCATGAGAGAGGACTTCTAACAGCATCTTCTATTAGGTTTGGAGAGGAAAGAAGAAAAGAAAAGAGGAACACCCCCTCTATACAAACAAAATCAAAGTGAGAGCCATAACTCAGAACTTAACAGAACTGGGGTATCAGATTTGCTTAGTATTTAGTGCATGTGAAACTCATTCTCAATCCAGTAACCATAAAAAAACTGGAAGAAAAAGTATGCACGTAGACAATAAGCAAAGGCAGTATATGGACTATTATGCTATTCTATATTTCAAAATTCTTATTGCATGATTCATCAGGTATTAAGCACCTTTTTATTACCGTTGTGTGAAATTTTTGTAACAATAGACTGTATGTAAAAGATGGATGCCTGTTGATGATGTACACTGTAAAACTGAGTGCCTGACTGAACCATCTAAAACCTGACATTGACATTGACTAGGAAACAGAGTGACATAGCAAGTGACCAATGTAGCCCCGTTAGGAGGCCATAATTTACAAAATTAACATCATGTCGTATTTAATTAGATTTCAAACTTGCATGTGAGACTGCAAACTCAACAGAATAGTGTTTGCTAAGGTTGTTGAAGAATCTCAGCAGGGCATTTGATTCTTTGTTTGCTTTTGGGAGTCAAAACTGACCCTGAGCTGCCTCTCTCCTGACCACCATTAGCTAATACTAGGTTGTCAACTAACAAAACAATTTGCAAGCAATCTTATGTAGCAAATAATAGACTAATCCCAAATCTTTAGATTGATCTGGTCCGTAATGGGAATTATCATGAGATTCATGCAGTTTAGCTAAGCTGTCTGTCATGCTAACATTATAATTCGCAAAATCCTTGCCAAGTAGAAGTGCTAGTTGGCTATTTTGTAAAATTATTTTAAGAGCTAATTAATTAATAACAATAGCAAGGGTAGGGATTAGCCAACTAAGTGACCCCTGAACTCTAAAACCTCCTTGTAATTGCTTTGGTCGGATTGTCTTAGTCACCTGTAGTTTGCATGACAGATCCTCACTTGTTTGCAAACGCCTGCCATTTTACTCTCTGAGCTGTAGTGAAACTAACCTTTAGTGCAGCTAAATGTCTAGATAATCTCCAGCAAGTCCCCAACTGGTTGCAGAATGAACATTTTTTCTTGCAGCCAACATTAGTAGCTTTGCCGCATGTAAGTCAACTTTGTCATCATATGTCAGGGAATGAGCAAAATACATGACATACATAACAGTGCATTACTATAGCATCTGCATCACCATGCTACATGCAAATGCAACCAAAAGAAAGCTGACTGTAGTTAACTCAACAGCTACATGTCTCATTAATATTACTGGTTTCCCGGAAGTTCTGTTGAGCACCTTTAAGTGTGGATGTATTTAGAAATATAAATAATCCACTATAAATTAACAAAGCAACAACAATGATCTTGTTTTTGCTTCATGCACATTTTCTCAGTTTGACACATCACGGTTTGATCCTCTAAAAGGTTCATTCTCTCCCAGCCCCTTGGCTTGTCCTTCACAACATGTCTAAAGCGAGCCACGTGACAAGTCATCAAATGCTGCAGTATGAAAGTGTGACTCGAGGTCAAAGACAGATTTCTCACATATTCTGTGAGCATCCACGCTTTCACCCGATACACATAACACATCTGATTAGCTCGCTGCTCAATCCACCCACATAGACACCACACAGCATATATGCTGCACACACGCTGTATGTTTCTAACGGATGCCTTAAATGTTACATGCCGTACCGCCTTTGATTTACTGAGGCTTCTGCTCCTCCCGGTCCCTGTTTTGCATAGACCTGTAACCGCTTGACTCTTACGCCTCACCACAGAGGGACTGACCCACTTCTTCTTGTGGTGAGCTTAAGTGAAGGCCCCCCGAGGAGAACCAGAGCACACTCTGCCATAAACAGATGACATTATACATGAGTGGATATACAGGATCATACACAGTGTTGAATGCCTAATAATTTCATAGCTGAAGTGTGACATTTAAAGTGACCCACATCACAAATCCTGAAAAAAGCTGTACCTTACAGGTTTGATATACATACTCCTATAAGCATACAAGCTCACACATTTCAACTGTAAGAAAGCCACTATTCTGATTAAAGAAAAAGAAAGTGGGTAAATTAAAAGAGCTCATTTAATCTAACTAATAAGTAGAAATCAGAACAATCAAATCTGATTGCTTAGCTTGCTAGCAGAAAAACATCCTCTTAGGGGCAGGGATAGCTCAGTAGGTAAAGTGGTCGCCCCATGATCGGAAGGTCAGCGGTTCGAATCCACTTAACGGCTACCCTGAGGTACCCCTGAGCAAGGTACCGTCCCTACACACTGCTCCCCGGGCGCCTGCTTAGTGGGCTGCCCACTGCTTCACTGAGTGAATGGGTCAAATGCAGAGAAAAACAAGTAATTTCCCCATGGGGATCAATAAAGTATCCATTATTATTATTATTATTATTGTTGAGCAAACTCTCTGTTGTATAGTTTGATTGTGCCTCCACCCTTTTACAAACCAACCTCTGTGTCTAAATTACTCCATTAGCTTAATGACTCAGAGGTCTGGCTGCGTAAGATTAGAGCAGGAGACAAACTATTTCCTGCCCGACATCTACTGGATCTCCTTCTCCTATACAAATACCAAAAAGGTGCCGTCATACATGCATGCACACAAGATTGTAGAGGCATGCATAGGAAGCACCAAGGTTAGCTTTAACTTCAAAACATGTGAGGGTGCTGATATCTGGATAACACATTTGGTCTCAACATGATAAGTGTGTTGTGATAGCACAGAAGAATGGAAAGGCAGTGGGCCAGAGTCAGATCTACACAGGAAGATCTCCGGGCCTAACAGGCAGGTTTAACTGACTCGTCAGATGGTTTCAATGGGGAAACCCAAAAGCTTTTAATATGGATTCAATAAAGCATATAAACCAGGTTCATCCTTTCTAGCATGTCCAAATGAACTGCAGTGTGGCTGATATTTTTTGATTGCTATGCTCTGACCACTTACACTCTTACACACACTGTGTCTTATATGTCACCAGGGTCCTCAAGCCTGTGAAGAGAGCAAACATCCACTGACCTGAATTTAATATGAAGAACCATTGATGGAGATGGGAGCTGGAACTATGCATGATTTTTTTGGTACAGCATTCATGGGCTGCGCATGATAAGGCTGTAGGCTATGTCTTCTCTAACATCCTGAGGTATCGGAGGGAGATTATTCAGCAGAAACAGTCTGAACTAACGTTGTGTGCCAGAATGCTGTCATGTGCCAGCACACAGTGCATTGAAAACACAAGGAGATTTTTGGGCATACTAATGCAATGTTGGTAAATGGCCTGTATTTATATAGCACTTTACTAGTCCCTAAGGACCCCAAAGCGCTTTACATAGCCAGTCATCCACACACGCATTCACACACTGGTGATGGCAAGCTACATTGTAGCCACAGCCACCCTGGGGCGCACTGACAGAGGCGAGGCTGCCGGACACTGGCGCCACCGGGCCCTCTGACCACCACCAGTAGGCAACAGGTGAAGTGTCTTGCCCAAGGACACAACGACCGAGACTGTCCAAGCCAGGGCTCGAACATGGCAACCTTCCGATTACAAGGCGAACTCCCAACTCTTGAGCCACGATCGCCACGGTACGTGGTGAATCTTGGTTCACCACGTACCCCATTCTCCAGATTTGACTTCCTGTGACTTTAACCAAATATGAATATCAAGGTGAAGGATCAGTGGTATTTCAGCACGCATGCCAGAGTCACAAGTAAAAGTAGCAGCCACACAGGTCAGAGGTAGAAAAGAGCATTTCTAAATACTTGCATATATCAAAGATACAATATTTGTATTTGCTAAAAGACTGGAAGCTGGGCTCCCTAAAACTGTTTTCTTTTTGTTTGTTTTTGATTTTGTTTGATTTTTTCTACAAGATATTTTACAGTGTGCGATGTTACATGTCTTCCACGTATGCATGCACTATTACATATTATGGTTGTTTAAGTTAAATAAAGACAAGCAGTCACACAGTGTACAACTGACAAGAGGTGAAAATTCATGTTGGTTCATGTCAAAATGTTTGAATTTACAGTATATATGACACAGTTTAAGGACAAACTGGTAGTTGTCACAAATCAATCAAAGGTTTATGATTAACTGGTTTTATGATCAACTATCAAAGGTTGTCCACAATATTACTTTTTTTTCAAATGTAAAGACAGGAAATTGTATATAATTATTATCTTTCTGGCCTAAAATGAAATGCAGTGAAATGGGAATTATATTAAAGTGTAATTAGTGCTATGGTCAAAAGCGTTATGGGCTGTGTGTGCATACCTGCAGAATAATGTTGTCTTGATGCAAGGATGGTCAAAAATAGGTCATGGTTCAGTGGCAACACACTGTGCTTGTCAAAAGTGAAATCACTATATGCGTGCATGTGTAGCTGTTGTCATTAATATGCAGAAGTGAAACCTTGCTGCTGTTCCTGAGCCTTGTTAGCTCGGTGTGATGGCCCGAGTAGCAGGTTTGCAACAGACATAAACACTTGATGACTAACTCCATCCTACATGCTTCCTATATGAGCTTTGCAATTCATAGAAGTAGAAAGGGCTGTAAGGGTCAAACTACAAAGATAGGAGTGGGAGAATATGACCAGGAAACGAAGAATTGGAGGAATAAAGAATGTAGGAAATGAACTGAGAAACAGGGGTATTACTAAAACAATAATGACTTCCCTAATTGTGTTTCCTATGGCCCCTATGAGTGTGGTGACATTTCAGTTCTGTGTTTGTCGGTCAAAAGATGAGCTAATTAATATGGTAATTTAGCCTCAACGCCTCCAGTGACAACCACACCCCCTCGTTAGCAGCCACAAGGACAAGGGTCGGATGCACCGGGAGAAAGAGACAGAGAGAGACAGGCAGAAAGAAAGAAAGAGAGAAGCAGTTTTTTTCTGGCTTTGCCTTCTCAGCAGCCCGGAGTGATACGACTCTGTCGCTGTAACGGGAACAAGTGATTATTTCTGAAAAATGGGGAACTTTGTCAAAACGTATCCCACCCACACTCTCTCTTTCTGGCTCTCTCTCACACACACGAGCACAAACTTTCATGTTGAGCATGCGTAGGCACATACATGCATTGGTTGGTATAAACACACACAGCTGTGCAAATATGCAAACACACACTTTCGCGCACACATACACACAAATACACTGGCCACTTTAGTAAGTACACCTGGCTAGTACTGGGTTGTCTTCAGAATTACTTTACTTCCTTGTAGCAAGCAGCACAAAGTGAATGAAACATTCCTCAGAGATTTGGATCCATATTAGCATGACAGCATCACATAGTTGCTGCATGTTTGTCAGCTGTACATGCATGATGTGAGTCTCCCGTTCCACCACATCCCAAAAGTGCTCTATTGGATTGAGATTCGCTGACTGTGGAGGCCATTTGAGTACAGTGTGTGGTTTTGTTTGTGATATGCCACATTAACGTAAAAGATGGCTAAACATCCAAAAGATATGGCCAGCAACAAAACTCTGGTAGGCTCTGCATTTAAACGTTGTTGTTACTTATAGGCGGGACTATTGTGAATCATTATTATAATGTGATTCTAACATGAAATGGTTCTGGTTCTGCCTGAGGTCTTTTCCTTTTAAAAGGGAGTTTTTCCTTCCCACTGTCACCAACTGCTTGTTTATAGGAGGTTCTCTTATGATTGGTGCTTCCTTACTAATTTGAGGTGTCCTTGTATAAATAAACGTCAATTAAACTAATTATATTAAGTCTAAATAGAAGGAATTATGAATTATAAAATGCTCACATTGCACCTGCTACAGAAGAGTGTGCAGCAATGTTGGATGAAATGTTCATAGTTATTATTTATTATAAGATATACTGTTTTTGCATTTGCTTTATGCAACATCACTATATTACAACTAAAATATACTTGAAAGTTATCTTTTGAAAGAACCTTAAGAGAATAAACATGACCGATGTAAATTTGACTAAAGGAATTTCTTTTACTGTTTTACGATATGCAGCGCATGCGGTCATCTTTGAAATTTGGTCAAACATTCACTTGATTTTTTTTTTCAACAAAACTAGGCAAAGGCTATGCAGTGTGAGAATAACTATACACATTTTCTGAAATGACTGAGCTGTCGCATGCTATCAGTCAGGATTTCTTGATGCATGCACCTCGCTTAGTCTCTGTAAGCTTCAAGAAAGAGGAGCAGGAGCCTGAATACTGCCAAAAACACTCTAGTGTTCACTAATGCAAACAAAAGTAGACAGCCCAGAACTAGAAATCTGAGAAAGTGCATAAATATTTGCATGTATACATTCCAAATAAATGTAATGGTGACATGGGGTTGTCAGTTTAAAATTGTTCCCTAAATGTCACACAAGGGAAAGGTTTGTTTTGGAATTTGTCAAAAGAAGCCAGTCCCAAATTCATCTTTAAAAATCAGATAGCTTTCCACTCTGACTTTTTCTTACGCAGATGTGTTTATGTTTCTGATTCCTTCCATATTAGTTTCTCTCTCGTGTCTCTATTTATCTTAAGTGTAGAGATTTTTATTATTTTGTGGCGACACATTCTCAAGAATCTTGGTGCCAGTAAAACTCACTACAAACCAGTATTCTTTGTTTTCTATTTTATAGTATGTGAAACTGCTTGCTGATAGTTTAATGTGTTTTGTTTTGTTTTTTTTGCTCTTTATTCTTTTTAAAGTTTTAAAATTTGCCTACCAGCAAATGGCATAATAACCAACTATTGAATCTAATGGCACATCTTGGTCTACATATTTCCTTAATGGAGTGAATGTTTGACTTTAACACACAACACATATTGGAAATTTCTCCAAATGAATGCTAATGTTGTTCTTTACCTGCTAAATGCAACTGTCAGTGTTGACGTCAGTGTTTATTGATCCTCTAAGTGACCAACACCAGTAACATGTTTACCATCCATCTATTTTATCCTGCTCATCTGCACTTTGGGAATGGGATTACACTTGGCTGCATATATTTCCATTATACATTTTTCAAGTCTGCTTGAAGTCTCCCTAAGGGTGCAGGTATCAAAGTCTGATGAAAAGTGGACCCTACTTATTTGTGAAGATAGAAACTATAACAGCTGTCCAAACCTTCTCTTTTCCCTACCACTGGAAAAAACAACATATATATATATATATATATATATATATATATATATATATATATATATATATATATATGTATGCAAGGCATACATGGAACGCCATAACCAAGTGGCCGGCATAGTGTACAGGAACATCTGTGCCGAGTATAACCTGGAAGTCCCGAGGTCAAAATGGGAGATGCCCCCAAGGGTGGTGGAGAATGACCGAGCTAAGATCCTGTGGGACTTCCAGATACAGACGGACAAAATGGTGGTGGCTAACCAACCGGACATAGTGGTGGTAGACAAACAGAAGAAGATGGCCGTAGTGATCGATGTAGCGGTTCCGAATGACAGCAATATCAGGAAGAAGGAACACGAGAAGCTGGAGAAATACCAAGGGCTCAGAGAAGAGCTCGAGAGGATGTGGAGGGTGAAGGTAACGGTGGTCCCCGTGGTAATCGGAGCACTAGGTGCGGTGACTCCCAAGCTAGGCGAGTGGCTCCAGCAGATCCCAGGAACAACATCGGAGATCTCTGTCCAGAAGAGCGCAGTCCTGGGAACAGCTAAGATACTGCGCAGGACCCTCAAGCTCCCAGGCCTCTGGTAGAGGACCCGAGCTTGAAGGATAAACCGCCCGCAGGGGCGTGCTGGGTGTGTGTATATATATATATATATATATATATATATATATATATATATATATATATATATATATATATATATATATATATATATATATATATATATATATATATATATATATATATATATATAAATATTTCTTTTTTTTTTCTTTTTTTCTGGGAATATAATATTTCCTGCATGTCCTACATCTTCCTATAATCCATTTCTGGTTAGACATGCTTTTACTGGGGACACATCCAAGAGGAATTCTAGTTACTCCCTACATTGTCCAGTCCAGGAACTCTTTAGAAAAAGCTAATTTCTCACCATTGAGGATCACTCCAGATGCTTTACTGTTCCACCTGCCATTGTTCTGCTCCATTTTTAAACCACTTTTAAACAAGACACTGAGGCATTTGAACTACTCCAATTCCATGTCCTCAAAGCCAGTTTCAGCAGCTGGTGCTTGGGGAGCCAAGGTCCCCGCCATCAACTGCTGCCTGATCAGTAACACGCCAAAATCCTGTCATCCCGTGGATAAAGTCCCAACCACCAAGCATTTGCAGATGAGCCCCTCCCCCAAACCTAGCTCCAGGGTTGGGCTCTGGTATCTCTATCCCAGGCAAATTAACATGTTTTCTTGAAATTCCTTTTATACTGTGGTTCTTCATCCAGCAGCAATTTGTGTTAAAGGCCCTCCAATGGTCAAATTGTCACTGATAGCATAGCTTCTAGGATTACTTGAACACTCACGCCCTCACCAGTGGAAATCCCTAAACTGAAAGCTTTGGATACCAGAATCTGTAATTTACATATGCACACCTCTGTTTAGGTTCATGTATGTTTTTAAAAAAAAATGCCAATTAATTTTTAGTGATCAAATAGTCATATATAAACAGAGTCTACACAATTCAATTACACATCAAATCCTTCTTAAAATAATTTAACTTTTATTAACATGAAAATCTGTTTCTTGGTTACAAAAGTAGCAGCTGAATCTTTTGTTTCAGCAAGTGTACATACAGTATAATTAGCTTTGGATCCAAAGACAAATCTTCATATGCTAAAGAGTACAAGCTCACGTACAAGTCAAAAAATCAAAAAGACAAGATATTGTGTGCCTCATTGGCCATTTTAATGAGCAAACCCATTCCTCTACCACCCACCACATCACTCCTCTTTACCTCCCCTATGTTCTCTCCACCCCACTTTAACGTACCTACCACACAGACACACATGCAAACATTTGCTTGGCTCATTAATTATCAGCACAAACAATTTAAGGAAGCCAGTTCCACCAGTTTCCAGAGGAGAGGGCATTTTTTTGTCCATTTGTGGTGGAATGTTTGGGTGATCTGAGCCTTCTTGTTAATGTAAATAATTTACCTTTTCTGTTATCCTGATGGAATCTTAATTGTGCCTCTCCGGCTGGCCTCTTAGTAATTCATCAACGTCCTCCTCAAGCGGAAAAAGATGCGTTGCCCTGTCGTTGGGAGGGGAAGAAAAAAAATCCACTTTGAAACAAAGTAAGTGAACGTACAAACAATAGGAAGCACACTCAATCCTAAAGAAACTCACACACTGGAGTAGATTAATGATGACTCTCCAGCAATTAAATGAGTGCTTTTTTTCATCTGATGCTGTTGGTCATCTATTGTCTCTGGATATTGATTATATTTCAATGAAGCAAATACAGCAGAGAACCATAAGAGCATTACGGGCTAGAGCCACGTTAGCCCCAGAACATTTGGAACATTATTGGCAAATTCATTAATTCTAGAGCAAGGTATTCTTTATACTATGAGATGGATTAATGCAAAGATGAGCTGCATGTACACATTTGGCTGGATGCTATTCAGAGGGCAAGCGACAGACTGTATGAATTTGTGTGTGCCTGTTTATTTGTGTGCGTGCAAGGAAAGAGTCGTGGTGGTGGAGGAGGTGATGGGGGAGGGGTCATCTCTTTATTTTTCATTCTTGGCATATCAGCCTTGGAGGGTCTCAGTGGTGCAGTAAAAAGCCATGCATCTTGGTCATGTGACCAGCCGAGTGTAATTGCTAGCCTCTCGGCTCAAAATGAAAGCAGCATTTGGCCATTTCTCAACAAGAAGGGCTAAAACAAGACCGCAAAACCCCACCACTTCCCTTAGCGAGAAATGTCCCTGCACTCCCACAGCCTGCGCTCTTTACCAGAAACAGCAGCAGCTGACAAAGCAACAGTGGCTGTGACTGTGTGTGTGTTGTGTCTGTGTGTGTATTCATAAACAGGGCCTACGCTGGTCTCTGCAGATTTATCTGCGCTTAATTATGTTGCAGTGAGGAGTCACAAGCCAATTATTTGCCCTTTCAAAGCTTTAGAGCACACTCAGAAATAGAAAAGAGTTATATTTTTGGAAGACGTGAAATGGCGCACCAAAATTCAAGGTTCAGTATGAATATAAGGTTTAGTATGTTTTCATTACAACCACAAAACATAAAGCCAAAAATGTGACTAAACATACTAAAAGTAGATAGCTGGGTATGACATCAGATCATTATGGGAAAACATGCTTAAGAGGAAAAACAAGGCTTCCTGCTGCCAGTTATATTTATCAGCTTTGTTTAGACAAATGCTGGGTAGCCATTTTATCAGTGGTACTACTGACCTAAAGAGTTAACTTGTTCACAAGTGCTATTGAAACATGGTGCTGTATGTGAACCATAGCAATTTGTACAAATATATTTCTTCAGCCTGTATGAGACAGGTGTAGCAGACATCCCACATGCCCTTCCTGCTTCACAAGAACCCACTTTGTTAAATGTGGATTATCGAATAGAATAGAATAATGTCATAAG
Source organism: Rhamphochromis longiceps (assembly GCF_057381845.1). Classification (NCBI taxonomy): domain Eukaryota; kingdom Metazoa; phylum Chordata; class Actinopteri; order Cichliformes; family Cichlidae; genus Rhamphochromis; species Rhamphochromis longiceps. The sequence goes on along the minus strand of NC_140578.1, from coordinate 5,187,267 downwards.
GTTTTATGCTAGCCTAACCAAAATATTATGTTTGCCACTAATGCTAGAACAGCAGGGACCCTAAAGAACAAACCATACATGATTGGTTCATGCTAACGTCCTTCACCTCCCTAATGGGGATTATTGACTGTTTAAGACTAAAAAGAAATACTGTCAAAATGCATAAAGTAACTGCCTTTCAGTGTGTCTTATTTTGCTACTACATCTTCATGTTGTATAATTGGTAAGCTATTTATTTATGTATGCATTTTTCCAGCTAAGTGCTCTCTTGAATCAAACATTTGACTGTGACTGTTTGCTGATGCCTTCTGCACATATAATATTAATTCTTCTACAACAAAGAGGATAATTTGCCACACATGAACATGTAAAATTACTACCTTACATGAATGTTTATGTGGGATTAACACGTTAAAAAGCTAAATGACAAACCATATAAGTACAAGCATAGATGGTTTCTATCATATTTTCAGGAACAAACAAAAAGCTTTGAAGCTTTGAAGCTTCATGCCATGTCCCCCTCCTAACACATCACTGTTAGATTCTTCCATTTCCTGTTTCTTGTACATTGACCTACTTGGCCCTAAGGGGAAACACAAAAGGGTGAGTTACATTAGCCAAATAAATAAACTGTTTTGGCAAATATGATACCCAAATAAAGAATCTAAAATATGAAAAATTATTCCTAGTATCTACATACACATCAGTGCTTGTGAAGTTATCTCCTCCTACTGGCTAACAATTGCTTGGTTTGCTCAGGGCAGTAGTAAATTCCCATATTGCTCTTTTCTGTCTGCTTAACATTTACTAATTTAGAAAAATGCAAGACTGGGACCTGCAGTAACAACATTTTAAAACAACTTTCAAAGTACCTTACATTCTGAAATGTTGCACTGATAATAATAATCTTTATACATATTTGATGACCATATAAAGAAATGGTGTTACAGTGAAACTAGTTGGTAATGTTGCAATGCAAATGTAAAGAGAAGCAGTTGCTCTGCTATTTAGCCAAGAGTGTGTCCTTAATGTAGTGTAGAGCAATCCACACTCAGTTTTTTTTTACCTCTATATCAGATATATATATTATATATTAAATGTTTTAATTGGCAGCATGAAGTTGTTAATGGGCTCAAAATAGCAAGTGCAATTGTGTAAGTAGGAAGTTTGAGAAACAGCATTTCTCTGTGTCAGCACTAAGGAAATAACCATCCTGTCCGAAAAAATAATAATAAATAAAACGTTTTACTGGACAAATGTGACTGGATACGGATATAAACATTGGATATCATACAGTCTGAGATGGATGAATCTAGCCTGACACTACTGGTTGGGTTTAGGAAACCAGAAAAAGTAGCACATCAATTACAGTTGTGTGTACGAGCATGCATTTTCTCCTTCTACACATATTTGCAATGCATCAATTTTGAAAGAAAGACAAAAGAAAGAAAAAGCTATTTGGAATCGGTGAAGTAATAAACTAATAAGGTGAGAGTTCAGTTGTCTGTGTGCATGTATGTGTACATCTGTGGGATAGGTGAGATAGACTTGTGTCTTGATGATGAAAGGTCAGCTAAGGGTCACAGTGGTTCAGTTATACTCACCTCTCCTCTGTATTGATCCATCTGATTCCTCTGATACATTACTTTTACTATATTGACATCTAAACATACAGACAAATGCTGGAAGGCATACTGTCTTCCAGTGTCTGAGCATTTTATTGAGCCATTCGAGAGATACTAATGACCAGGATAGCTTCCAGCAAGCCTTGCGTGCCGTTCTCCTCCACCTGCTTTGACCTCTTTTTTCATCTCAGTGGCGTTGGTCTGTCTTTCAGCCTTTTTATCAATACTCACCACTGTTTGTACTTTTCTCCTCTTTTCTGTTCCTACTTGACTTTCCATTTCCCTCGCTTGTCTTTCTGCCCCCCTCCTCCTGTGTTTCCCCACCCCGCACACCTGCTTAGGGACCCAGCCCTGTGCCTCCCAGCCGAGGCAGGCTGAAAGAACAGACAGCCCCTGTGTTTTTCTGATAGTCATCACATAGCTTGCATGCCTGCTCCTCTTCGGTCTCTCGCTGTTCTTTCTCTTCTATTCTGCCAGCTTACCTCAACCAATCCCATAACTACCCCCACCCTCTGCCCTCCAGCTCCCCCGCGCTACATCTGCCCTGCCATACATCAGTAGCCTGACAGGCTCACTCAACACCCACAATGCTTTGGTTTCATTCTTTTCACCTTTCGTCACCAGTTTCATCAATTGCAGCTGTCAATTGCAAAACAGACATGTAGGAAAATCTCTGTTTCTAGGAAGTGCAAACAAACTAATGATAAGAATTTAAACAAATAGTTCAACATTTTGAATTACACTTGTTTTTTGTGTGCAAATAGTTAGTTAAAAGACTATTGCAGCTATTTTTTATACATCTAACTGAGTTCAGTAGCTGTGAGCTGAGCTTCACCGAACAAAGGAGGAAATACGGGGAAGCTTGCTTGCTTTCCCTGCAAAACATATTATTAGCACTTAAAGGGTTGCCGTTTCCACCTAGGTTGCTATATGTTGTTTATTGAAACCGTTTGAAGACCTTACATGTTAGACTAGTTATTGCTGCCAGGTAACCAGTATCGGGCCAGCAATCGTCCATTTACATTTTCTATGCTAAGGTAAGCTAACCAGCTGCCTTGGCCTTATATTTGAAGGACAAACATAAGAGTGATATTGATCTTCCCATCTTTCTCTTGGCAAGAATGTCTTTCTTTCTTTTCTTTGCCTCATCCTGTTATCCATTTCCACCTCTTAACCCTGGCACTCTTTACCCCCTGTCCCTGTGCTCCTACTACGCCTGTCTCTCGGTGCAGGTGTTCCTATTGCTGCGGGTGAAAAGCAAAGAAGTAAGAGGAGGCTGTACTGGTTTCATTCAGCTATTGAGCTAATGGTTCCTCATTCACCACCCACACTGCTTATTAGGCCCGCTCTAAATAACCAAAAAAGAAACAGAGAAGCAGCAGCTATTCACAGACTCCACACTATGTATAACTCTGATGGCTGCATGAGCGGCGATATCAACTCTTCGTGTCATTATGCGATCAAGTGGTTCTCAGTCATCCAGTGGTCTGTGTAGTTAGTACTTGAGGGAATGAACACCCCTATGGGCCCCTCTAAAGTGTCTATTGTGGCTGTGTAAAGAAAGCCCAGATGGAGCAGGGGGCCCTGTTGTAAGAGAAATTGTTCATTTATTAATTCATGCTATCAGGTTGCTGGGTTTCATGTTTTACAAAATGCGCCAGGATTGGGCAGATTGGCTATCAACACCAGCTGTCCAGACTAGACTGACTAGACTCCGTCCCATCCTACAGTTCCTGATGTACCAACCTATCTGCACTGATATCTGTTTATCTCTGCTTTGCTATGCTTTTCCACCCTCCCCATCTCTTCCTCTTGTGTGCTCTATGGCATTAAGGTCTGGATCAGGCAGATGGACTGAGCCGTAGATCAATCCGAGCGATCAATTCCTCCCAGACTGACTGAGAAGATCTGTGCAGACTGACAGACATCTGACAGGTCTGATCCGGTCCAGTCTGTGCTAGTTTTCTCTTGCTGTGTATCGACTTTGTTTATCTTGGTTTGGTTTAAGTCCTGCCTGGTCTCGTTCACGTCTGACACATTGTTGTTGCTGAACAAGTGCCAAGTCATTAATCAATATTTCAGAAAGAGCTGCCAATTTGAAAGAAGGTATTCTAATTTACGTACACCTTTGATGTGCTTTTCTCCCTTTTTTCAAATTCATGTCTTGTTTTTGGACAAACCATTTTAATTGGTTCTACAGGTTGTTGTAAACATAGAAATCAACTACAAAATGACAGATAGCTGTACGAATTGAATGAATGCAACAATAATCACACAACACTCCCTTGTCTCTCTCTTCATTCACAAGTCATTAAGTCAAAAGACAGCTCTGCTAAATGTCAAAAAGCTGCAGGGGGGAGCCGCAGACAGAACCTGGTTTCATTGTTATGCTCTTTGATTATACACAGGTCAAGTGGAAAGTCTATCTTCATCCTCTGAAAATAACCTTTTCCTTCAGAAAATTGGCATGTACTGGAGTTTGCGATTGCTTTGTACAAAGAGAAAATACTGCAGATAAACGAGGATACCTTTGCCACTTATCATGAACTCTGATATTCTCAATTTCTCTCCAGTTTCATCTCTCCTCAGACAATACTCAGCAAAAGAAAATGCTGACAGAAAAACTGTATGTCTGTATGTTGGATTACATCCTTTCCCACCTGCCGGACACCCCTATTTCTGCAGCACTGCTTGTTCTAGGTCAGTTTTTTGATGACAGACAGTGACAGAGTTGAGTAGAGCTTCATGGTTCCTGCCTGTCTTCCGGCTGCAGTGTCTGGTGCACGTTTGATGTAGTCCAGGCTCACTGCCGGCCTCGTCTCTGACTGTTGGCCTACGACACCAAACTCAGACAGAGTTGAAATCTGGAGGGGAGGAAGGAAGGAAGCACACTTCCAAGACAGTCAACACAGTTCGAAAAACAACAGGCAGTCATCACTCAGTCAGTGCTTATACATTGTGGCATAGTGCAAGGTTTTCGCTGTTTTGTTTTCGATGGATTCCAAAAAAAGAAAAGAAGAATTAACGTGTAAAATCTTCCTTTTTAGCCACACTAGCAGTAGGGATGACATCAATGTCAGTCTAACAGTTTGTTCAAGTGTGGAGCTTTCTGATGGATTACCATTTAATTTGGTAAACCCATGTGCTGCAGATGAATATTCTTATTGACTTACAGTACACGTCAAAAGTCTTAAGCCACCCCTATTTTATTTATGTTTTGCTACCAAGAAGACAGACTTTCTAAAAAAAAGTTTAGAGTTCTCCAGGTTTTCTGGAGGTCTTTCATAGTTCTTCTTTGGACATTGCTGCTTTTTTACTCATTTTCCATTCATTCTTTCTAACTGATGATTTTCAGAGGAACGTTTTTGTTTTATTAAGCAACTCAACACTGACTTATGAATCACTGAATTTACTTAGTGAATAATTTATTTAGTCTCCAGAAATCTCAAAGACAACAGTTTGAGAGACATAAAGTTGTATTTTTGTACCAACAAGGTGATTCCCAAAGACCCATTATCCAAAAACCTGTCATCGTTCTGCATGGTGTGCAGTGTGTCCTTAGATTTTGAGATTTTTAAGGACATGTTACTCTTGAAAGCAGACATGTGAAGAACAAAAGAAGTGAAAGGCCTAAAAAAATCTACTATAAAAAAACAGTAACTGAGAAGAACAGGAAAAGCTCCAGCAAAGACTTGACACAAGCTCTGAGAGATGAATGTGGTCCATCCTCAATTGATCCATGCATTGTTTGCTGAAGTGTCATCAGAAATGGTATCAGTGGAATGCTGACCATTATTAAGGAAGGGGAACAGGGAGAAAAGTTTGAGGTATGCACAAGTAGACACTAGACTGAAGTGGTTCTTGCACGTTGTTGGCAAATACATATTTTCGCTTACACCATTTGCAGCTTTCACCTTTCTCTCGCTGCTCACGTGTACCACCCAATGACCACGAGTACTGCTGACTGAGCTCTACTCAGGTTGGCCCTTCCAGTCTAATTGCTGCTTACTTACTAGAGACTTTATTTATTCCAACAGAATGACCATCTTAACCCTAAAAACCCAGAGTCTTCCTCTGCGCCCAGACTACTTAATAATAACCAAAATGCAAATACAAACAAAATACAATTAAAATGTTATAATTATAAAAAAGTCAAAGGATGGCAAATATAACTGCACCAAAGAGCAAAACATTTAAATGTGGACTGTTAAGCATTAGATTACTCTCATCTGATTCCTTGCTAGTATAAAATGTAATAATTGAGCTAAATATTTTTTATAATGCCTTAGAGAAACCTGGTTTCCAAAGGATATATACGTTTACATTAATAAACACCCGTGAATCATACTGAAGCACAGGCCGAGGAGGAGGAATGGCTGCAATCTTTCACTCTGACTAATCAATCAAGCAAAGACCAAGAGATAGGCTTTCATATGAATTAAAACTAACTCTTAGTATTGCACACCCCAATTAGAAAACACAAAAAACAAGTAAAAGTAGGCCAGCCCTTACTAAAAGTTTCTGATTTCTTAGACCTGTAATGTGATTTAGTGCTCAGTTCAGATTATATCATTACAGTGCGTGATTTTTAACATTCATCTTCAATGTCATGCACAAACACAATGCAGAGCAACTAAATAAAATTACTCCCAAAAACTATCTTGTTAATAGTATGACATTCTCACTCTGCATGACTGGATACTGTGGCACCTCTGTAAAAGAAATCAAATCACACTGTTTTTACTCCCTGATCTAACTCACAAATATGCACCTTAAAGCAGATTATTAAAAAGAGAAAATGACATTGCACTCATTTAAAAGGTCTTTGTTTGGCCTGGGAAATTAGTTTATAAAAACAGGCCTCCTCACTGATAGAGGAAAACAGGAACAAGTCCAGGTTTCTTTTCAGCACTGTAACCAAGTTGACAAAGAGTCATTTCTGTTGAGCCAAGTATTACTGCAACTTTAACTACGGTAATAGTGATGTTATGGCTTACTCACAAACAAAATTTTAACCTTTAGGGAAAAAATATTCAGTCAGATATTAAGTACAATTTTAATAACTACTGATATTTATTAAGACTCTTAAATAAATACCAGTTTTTCTAATTTCAAACTTGAATAATTTCTTCCTCTAAATTATCACCGTGTCTATTAGAGCCCATTCCCACAAGACTGTTCAAAAAACGTTACCATTAATAAATACTACAATTTTAAATACTAGTAATTTGTCTCTATTAAATTGATACATAACACAGGCCTTTAAGATGGCAGAAATTAAACAATTATACTTTAAATGCCATCACTTGACCCAGATGTCTAAGCTGAGTATAGCCCATTTTTCAGCCTTCCTCTTATATAAAAATAATCTTGAAAGAGCAGTTGTAAAACAGCTAACTGATCATCTGTATAGAAATAGTTTATTTGATGAGCTTCAATCAGGTTTCAGAATTCATATAACAAAAACAGGACTAGTGAAAATTACAAGTGATCTTATGGCCCCTGAAAGTCGGGTCATCTCTGTGGTTGAATTGCACAGCAATTAAAATTAAATTTTAAAAATAATTTTTTCTAAAAATAGAATCGGCTTTAGAGACTTCAGCTTCTAGGTCACTCTTTCTGGAACCAGCTTCCAGTTTGGATTCGGAAGACAGACACAGATGCACTCTTTTAAGATTAGACTCAAAGCTTGCCTTTTACTATAAAGCTTATAGTTAGGGAAGGATTAAGTGAGCCTACCAGTGCTTACTTGTAGCAGGTCGTTTGATTGTTAGGGTTATCTCCTTAACACTGTAAGGTTTTTATCTTACAGTATTAAGCACCTTGACACGAGTGTTATATTGTATAAATTTACCTGAATTAAAAAATTTTCAAAAGATGGGTAAATCAGCTTTAAATTTGCACAATTTGGACTAAATTTAAAGAAAAGCATCATTACACGAAGCATAAGAAATTGCTCCTCCCTAGGACTAATAATGTATTTTTTAAACAAATAAGAAATTATTAAGAAATTATGTTTTAATGTTTGCCAGCGGCTTGAGAATCTACATATGCTGTTATTGGACGGAGACCAAGTTTTTCATTAGGTCCTTAATGAGCCGCATACGTCTGAGTTGCCTGTAGCACTAACCTTTAGAAGTAAGTAACTGCTCTTGCTCTGTGTATTTTATTCATTGTGGCTCCAGTGAACTTTCCCCACAATTTTCTGAAATTTAGTGTTTGTGGAAATGTTTTACTTGCTAAAAGAAGATTAATGTCAGGCTTCCAGGTTTACTGATATATTTTTTTAAAAATTCCAGTTAAATCCAAATGTTAGAGCCATGACAGCTCATTCCTCACACAATGTCTCTTGTGTTTGTTTGTTTTTGTTTGTTTACTAAAAAAATAATAAAACTGGGCACATAAAAAGGACTTTAGCTGAAGCAGTAATGAGAACACATATTACTTGTAGTTTCAGAAAATTTGCTAGCTTAGTGAAAAGATGGACACCAGATGGATTCTTTGGTAAATAGTCTTCACTGAGACTAGAAATGGAAGAACCAGATAACACATCTCCAAAAGTACATAGAAAGCAATATTAAGATGCATTATAAATCCTAAAATCTTTGTGTGTAAGAAACAGTTAATGTCTACAGCATTACTTGGTGAGCTTTAGAGATGCTGATAGGCATATGGCCTTGTTTGTTTGTCCTTTGGGCTTTGTGCAACGCTAACCTAACCAGCTGCTGGCTGTAGCTCCATATTTAACCTACAGCTATGACAGTAATATAAAAAAATGAAAGAAAAAGTATTTTCCTAAAAATATATATTTTTAAAAGGCACATGTACTTGGAGAAAAAAATTAAATAAGAGAAGGATTGCTTGTTCCTTAAACACCAGTGGAAATTAATAATGGTAGAATAAACTAACTGAAAAGGTTATTGCTAAAATAAGAAGTCCACATTCAGGCACTCAAGATTAGACAAATAATAAAATATGTTTATTTTAGTGTGCTAGAGACATTTAAAATACACAGGTTCTAGCTATATTTTCGCAGTTGGATATGGATAGAACCAGGATATGTCCTTCAATGTGCATATTAAACAAATATGTAGAGCTGCTTTCTTGCATTTGCGCAACATCCCTAAAATTAGAAACATCCTGTCTCAGAGTGATGCCAAAAAACTAGTTCATGAGTTTTAATTGTAAAGTTGAAATTTGTCAATATCCTTACAGCTGGAACAAAATATTTCTCCATGCTAATAAGCTCAGAGGTGAGGGCGAACAAACTTTTAAATTATCTCTGTAGAACAAGGGGCACAAAACTAATGGCATAAAAGAAAAGTTGCAGCTGCATGGTGTCATCGAGGTTAACAACACATATTGTATTGAGCAAAAGCTTTACAAGAGTGTCACAGACTCAGTTTTTAATTTTCATTTTTAATTAAATGCTGGCAAAGTTAAAGTAGATGTATGAAGAAATACGGTTGTCTGTTTTTGTACCTTTATGGAAATCACCTTATTGGTGCAAAAATATAATTTTATGCTTGTCAAACTGTTATTGTTGGTGTTTTTCATAGACTTGCGTTTTGTTGCAGACTCCAAGTAGCAAAGACACCATTTAAAATTGGTTCTTTGCTAAGTTGTCTGTTATGTGTAGTCACAATAATCTCAAATTAGATACCCTTTTTATGCTTGATTGCCTGATTCATAGGTCAGTGTTAACTGGCTTAACAAACAAACAAAAAATCCTCTGAAAAGTTTGAAAAGCCTGACAAAATTTTGCTCAGGGCCATTTTTCCCCCCAAAATTAAAAACTCCTTCAAAGCAAAATATGTAGAAATAAGGGATGGCTCAAGACTTTTGCACACTATTGTACTCTTTCAGGTGTTTATATTGTTAAAGGCCTTGGCAAAAAATATATGTTGTACACAGTAAGAGAGATATAAGTATACTGTCAACTTGAACATTTGTATTCTCGGCTCATTCAAATTTTCCCCACAGTACAGCTAAAACTGTCATGTGATGAAGGTTTGGCTGGAGGTCAGGGTGAGTCACAAAGCAGAGCAGGCTCATGTTTCCTGCCAGGGGAGTCAGAGAGTGTTTCATGCTTCCTTACTGGGACAGGAAGTTGAGGGGTAAACAGAGGGAATCCCAAACACTGACGTGGAAACTCCACAGTGCCGTCCTTTACTCACCCCACAGGGAATCTTGTGTCTACCTCCTGTTTTTCTTTTTTTTTTTGTCAGTTTCTCCCCTAAACACACACACACATTTACACACTTGCACATGGATGCATCACTAACATCTTATTAAGTACACATGTGCATGCACCGTCCCTCATACCCTCAGTTTGAGACGAAGGATTGTTGTACACCGTCAGGCTGAGATAAGAATTTAAATCTCATTTGTTGTTTTAAGATTTTTTGCTTTGTTCCACTATGTTACTTCAGTGTATTTGCTTGAGATTTATTTTGAAATGCACATCATAAAGCGTGGTAATTTAAATAAGAGTTTGTTGTGACCATTAGTGGGCACAAGGAAAAAAAGGAGAGCTACAGCGATATGCTTTGAACATGATCACCTCATGATGCAATTATACGCAACATGCCCTTTCTAAATTTTCCGGGGAATTAGCCAGGTTTGTGAAATGTCATAGCCATTGTCCACCTTCGTGGAGAGCTTTCTCTCCCCTGTTAGCATGTGACCTTATTTCTCTTATCTGTCGCAGCCATGCAAGCCCTCTGCTCATCTGTTTATGTGTCAGTTGCTCATGGTGCACCATAATGTGTTAGGTAGAGTCTGGGGCTAAGGTTTTTTCTGGGTTATACATAATTGGCTTTTTATTTTAACAACATTGTAACACTGCAATTTGCAGGGAGGTGATACTGAGCCTCCCTCATATTTGGTAATGATGTAAGAGGTTAGTTATAAATGTTTTACATATCTCAATGTATCCAGTCAAAATAGTCATTGATTTAACCTGCAAATGTGTAGATGGGCCCGTGATAGTGAATATATATAGCTGTAAATCACACATTGAAATTAAAATATTTTTTTCCCAGTAGAATTTATATTGTAAAGGATTTCACAATCTCATCTGAATTATTTACCTGTGGGTTTTATAGAGAAACAGGGGAGCAATTATTGATCTCAAAGGTTTAAAGCCTCTTGGCTAAGCTAAATGGAAGCACAAGATGGTTAGTAGAAGGAGGTCTGTTATCCATTCTCAATAAAGAATGTGCTGAATAAATCTGCAGGATAGAGGAAAACACATCTGTTTTTCCATTTAAGTCGTTTCTCAAAATGTACTGTTAACAAAGGCCAAACACTGTACTAATTTACCAAAGAAATAAGATCACTTAAGCACTGACGAACCTGTCACAAAAGATTTTTAGGGAATATGTCTTTCATGTCAAGCTTCTTACACTCTTCTGTGTTATCAAGTACATCTTGGGCAGCAGATGTTTAAAAAATAATCGCCATTATTAATCGCTTCCAAACATACTCCAAACATATAGTAATACTGGCTCAGATTGCCGTTCTTACATGATGATGATCTGAGGAATCATGCATGTGGGTCAATGAGCGCCTGCCAGGGATTCACAGAGGGTTGGAAGGGGGACAGGACAGAGCACAGGGATCAATACATAATATCTTACAAATTGAATTCGACCGAGATCGACCCAGAGGGCATGTGTGACCGGCTGAGAACTGTGGATGAGTGCACAGTAAATCCTACTGATCAGTGCAGGGAGGTGGAGAGGAGTGGGTGGAATAAGGGTGGGGCGGCAGCTCACAGGGGTGTCTGCTCAAGGGAAAGAGGCATAAAGAGTTGGGTTTAGAGGGGTGATGGAGAGCAGTGAATATGGGGCATGAAGGGTGATGTAGTGAGGGGCAGAGACAGAGGTAGTATCGGTTTATCACCTCCAGTCATGGGGGTCACTCACTTCTCCCTGTCATTATCTCCAAGAGGCTCCAACCTCAATCTGTCTGTATAATGGTGGGCTTGTTTGGAGTTTTATAGTCTCATCCGGCTGTTCAAACGTCTGTTTGTGTCTGTGTGTTGCGTTGAGTCTTTTCATGTGTGCTTAGTTAGAAATAGGCATTAATCTTGTATTTCAAATAGTCAGTCAGGGTTTGGGTAAAAGTGTTAGATAAATACCCTGATACCACACTTATGTCTGTCCATTAAACAGAAGCCTACAGTCAGCTGCTATTTAGTTTAACTGAAGCTAAACAGCCTATTCAGAAACCCATACTTAATTATGTTGTGAAAAATAAAAAAAAATAAAAAAGATTAGTGTTTAAATGCTAAAAAAAATAGTGTTTTTAGTATATTGACAAGTGGTTGCTAGGTATGCATATTTAACTTTCGTGGGTACAAATGAGATGTCAAAAAATAGGATGCTTTCATAAGGTGTTGCTTATGCTTTCAAAGGCTAAAAATAATAAATTTTATCCAATTGCTAGATGGTTACCAGGCAACGTAATGGTAATGTGCCAGGCAACATAATGGCATCATGATATATCATGGCTAATTCAACCATAATTTAAATTTTGGGTGTGTAAATTAGATGTTGTTGTTGAAAAATTGAAAATAAAATGGCTTTTTGAGGTGTTATAGCTCAATTTGAGCAAAAATGCTCATTTTAGGTGGTTGCTGGGCAACATTATGATGCGATAAGAGTCATCAGCCTTCAACCATAGTTTGGTTGCATCATGGTAAGTTGATGGTGACGTGAATTTGAATCAGTCTGAACCGTCTCTGTTTAGTCAACATGTGCCAAGTACGACATCCCACAACGAAGTATGAAAAACTGTTATAGTAACAGGCTTTTCTCAATTTCAATATTTGGAATTTTAATGGTTAAATTTACCTCTGAGAATTTTCAGTAAAAACAACTTTTTTTATTTCTCACTGGAGCAAACAACTTCAGTTTCACTCTGTTATTCTACAAATTACCTTTTTTTAAATTCTAAAAACAAAAACAACCTAGCCTGCTTTCAGTTTTGTAAATGTCACTTGTTTTTCACAGAAACCAAAGGGGAAGTGAGAACCATAAAAGGTAATTTACCTGCACAGCATCAAACACTGTCTGACTGCTCGTTAGCAAAGGCTGGGGTCAAAGTGAAAAACAATCTGTGCAGCGGAAAAGCTCGAGTTCAGTTTTAACCCAGAAAGCCTTTTTGGTATTGCCCCGGCTCCGGTGACACGAGGGTTGATGTGTGAGTGTCGTTTACATGGGAGGCTCTGCATACGGCGGGCTTGCTAAGGTTGAGGGCACATTTATTTGAGTCTGTCTAATTGACATGTTGGGATCGATGGGGGAACAGAAAGCCTCTCTACAGAGTCTGCCAATACAGAGCCGGTCCCCTGGGCCTCCACATGCTGGGGCCCGCCACCCTATCAGTCACAACCACAGCACTGAACTAAAAGACACCGCTCACCCTCCAAACCCTCACCCCCTCCCTGCATCACTTAACACACAGATGGAAACAGGTACACACACACATACTAGGAAACAGAAACCGAACCAGACACACATACGCACACAGACAATCAAACACACAAAATCCCTATTGATCATGGCCCCCCTGTTGTACCCGAGGCCCCACACTGTTCTGGAGGCGGGGGAGGGCGGGCAGCATAGCAGGAGGGTCCCGGATGATCCACTGATCCCACCATGGACAATTGGATCACACTCAGTGGTATCTGCTAGAAGGCTGCTGATGTGTCACTCATACAGAAATAAGAATGTCTCTATTTTACACGAATGTATAAATCTGACAGTCAAAAACATAAAATCAAAATAAAGCGTAGGATCTGTTTAGTGGTAAGCATTAAAAAGCAAACCAAAGAGAGAATCTGTGAAATGTTCACACAAGAAATACAGAATTTCATCACATTTAATGTTCATACCTTTCTAAATGCGTAAACCAGCTGGGTTTAATCTGCAAGCACAATCAAATCAAGAAAAAAATCGTGCATTTCTTTTGCAATATTTGCATTTATGATATTAAAAGATTAAAAATTGCCCAGCCATCCATGACAATCGCCTTTTTATCAATCTTCTTATCAGGCCTGTGCACTGCTAAACAACAAACCTTTTGGACAGGAGAAAAAACATAATCTGTGCAGTAATATATATTGGCAAAGGACATGTACATGATCATGATCGGCTGACACACTAATTCCACTGTTTTTCAGCTGGCTTTCACACTTTTAATGCTTGCCTACACAGAAATGTAAATCTGCAAATTTCATATCTTCTGTTTTTATTCTAAGTTGCTGTTCAGTTTATCATCTCCAGGATGACGTTTCTAAGATGTACGCAGAAGCTGAGGAAAATAAAATTCATTATAATTTTTCTTTCATTTAATATTTTCTTTCAAGAAACTGCTTGACCGAAAATATGTGTGTATATGTCCTTAGTATTCACTCTAAATTTGACTTTCCTTTTTTTATTTTAACATTTGAAAATAGGTTTCAGCCAAAAGTATCTTTTGACTACTGCTGACCCGACAGATTGTGTAAAGCCAGTCAAATAAAACGACAATTTGGCAGCTCAAGTGTTGAATCCCTGGATCCTATACACACTGCCACAGAGACAGATGTTTCAACGTATGGCTCTTTTCAGAGATTTACCATCATAAATCATAACCTTTGACAAACATGGAATAATAATACTGCACAAGGCTCCAACACCTGTCTGTCACCTTTTGGAGAACTATAGGAAGGAGGGTGAATGGTTTGGATGATTATAGGCAGATGTTTGTCAGGAGGAGTGAATGCATATGTAACTGGAGCTCAGCTTCCCATTATACAAGCCACCCGTATTTGCACTCACACATATCTTCTCTCAAGCCTCTTTATTTTCTATAAACACCCCCACAGACACACACTTGTGTCCCCTCCCCTTTTCCTTCTTAAAAGTCATCTGTGGATTTAGCATTGAGGGCCAAGTGAAATCAGACCCCCACCTTTTCTTTAAACCTCCAACCTAATAAACGCCAGCAGCATTAAAAAGCAACAGCTAATTACAAAGGATAAGGTCACAGCTCAGTTGTACAGACGAATGGAGCTCTAGAAATCTGTATGGATGCAGAGTCTTTAATTAGGTGGCGAGGGGGACAAAGAGAGGAAAATGAACGAGGCCATGAGGGCTCGGGATTCTTTGATTGGCAACAAATCACCTGCTTTGACAGTGGGTGGCCTTTGTTGTTGCCTTGAAGTTTTCCCGGTTTTATAGTGTTTTTATTTCTGAGGTTCATTTTAGGAACAACAATGACTGCTGAAGCCAAATGGGTCAGCAGAGTGAGTAACAAGATAGTTACTGCTATAAATAATTTAAAAATTGCTCACCAGCAGAGATGGTTGAAAAAATAGGATAAATGTTTAAGCCTGGAGGGCATTGAGGACTATGACATACTGCATTTGTGTCATGACCTGAAAACTGGCAGCATGTGTGCTTCTGACATTTTTTTTTAACTTTATCCATAAAGTGTACATGCACACCCACATTTTCCTACTTTGCATCATCGTTAAACTGCTTTTTCCCTTGTTAGTTTTTATTCTCTTTATTTTTATATTTATCTGACTGTTTTCACAGTCTCTCTTCTCATTGTGATAAAGACATGCTGGCACCATCAGCATGAACTGAGAAGCAAATGCTTACTGAGCTACTACTTTTGTAAACAATAAGAAAAAAGAATCAGTTTGCTTCACACACCACTAATCTGTAAAAGTGAGAGATGCTGGAGTTTACAAAGGAGTTGTAACTATAACTTTGCCACTTGCACGTGAACCATATGGTCGCACTTTTGATAATGTGCCATTGTTACAGCCAGTGATGTCAGTGCTGCTTTATAATCATTGTCCTTGATAGGGGGTGAACATATGGGGATTTTCCAGTGCAATGACTTTCTTAAAAGGGCATAGGCCAAACGTTTTTGGGGTTTTTTTACTTTTTTTTTTTTTTTTTGCCTTTTTGAGGGTGCTGGGGGTGGGGGTGCTTGTGTTCTTTTTTTTTTTCTGTGAGCATTCGAAAGTTCTCTGTATTTTTCTTTTGCACTGTGTCTGCTTTGCAGCTGCAGCGTTATAGTCGTAGTGTACTAGAAATGACGTCAAGACAGTGAAAGAGGCGAATCTCCCTCTCTGATTCGGGTTTCAGTTTGTTACCATGGCAGCAGCTGCCACTTCCTGCCAGAGTGAGTCTTCCTGTGTTCATTCATTTTTGTGTGTATGCTCCAGAGGCGTTACGAAGCACAGTGTTTACATTACCATATATGGGGTTTTATGAACAATGGGCACAGGGCTTCCCCCAAAGCTAAATAAACACCATAAACTGCATCCACACAAATACACCTTCAGAACACATATGCATGCTCAATGGTGTGCACACACATACACACACTAATAGCCTTTTGCATGCTCCTTATCAGGCATTCAAAACTGCACCCATTTGTGCACAATTATCTCCACTTAGAGCTAAATGGAATGTAAATGTGTATCCTACTTGACATGGTGTTTCAAGGGACTGTGAAACTAAAACTAAAGCATAAAGCAGTTTAGGTTGGGTTAGAGTCTGTTATTTGATCTTAATGTTAATTATCCAGAGCTTTTTGTAACCGGCACTACACTGCATCAGGGCAATCTATTTTTCTGCCACTAGCACCCAATAAACAACCATAATGTCAGCTTTTCTCCTCCCCTGTTTCATTGTCGCTCCTGAAGTTGAGTTTGTTGCTCTTTGGGGGAGGTTTGCAGTTCACCTTTTCTCAGTGGAAACTGTCTTGAACCCACGCATACAACCGGTGTTTCCTCACTACATGCTCTGCAAGGTATCAAAACATGATTGGGGTTAGAGAGATGGCTGTCAAAAAGTATTTGGGTTTAAGAAGAAGCTTGAATCCCTCGGAAGAGTCCTTTTCTACATGTTCACTGCTGTCCCATATACTTTAGAGTGATTAGCAGGATCCCTGCCTTGGCTGTTGTCTCAAAGGAAAGGGTAAACAAGATCTGCTTAGCTTTTGGCTGGAGAAAGGCCAACTCATTTACATTCAACGCACGAGGCTGCACGCACTCTGGCTGTATCCATGACCTCAGCTGTTTCAGCGCACTGTAAAGCCATCCCATAACTCATAGGGCCACATTCACTAATGGGGGCCAAGGGTGGATGGATGGGATGGTGGTTCAATAAATGGGGCAAGAGGAATCGAGGGTGCATTGCAAAGAGAAAGATGCAAAAATGCCCAGCCTGCTCTGCTGCAGTGAATACCTGTTGGAGGGCATCCAAACCACTGACCTGCCCTTTTTCGTTGAGTGCTTAGCATGAGAAATCCCCATGTTTGTACAGGAAGCATGGCCACAGAGCAACAACAGTATACCTTTTACAATTAACTCAGACACAGGTCTAATTAGGCAGCCAGCCCGGGCATCTACAACATGTGAGGGTCTGGAGAAGCATGCTGAGCCACAGAGGAGACCTAGTTTGTACATATTAATGCTTTGCATGCCAATTACACAGCCAATGTCATACCTGTTAAGATGTTTTAGGATATGCTGTGCAATGTTTTTTACCATCACATGAACAGACTTGCTAAGGAAGGAACATGTGCATGCATTATGGTACATATGTTGTATTTTACTGTATAAGCTACAGTCATTTGCAATGCAGATACAAGTGAGAACTAGAAGCAGAACTAGAAAAAACTAGAAGTTGAGCCAATTTCACCCCCACAGCTGCTAAAGGTCACTAGAGCAACTGCTGAAATGTATGTGATCGTCATCTTAGAAGAAAGAGAGGTGGAGGACACCAACAAAAAGGAGCATTTGACATATGACACCTGCCAGAACACCCCCCCCCCCCCCCCCCCCCCCCCCAAATCTGTGAGTAATAGCAATGTCCAAGGTGAACAGAGCTTATGTGGGATTGCCCAGCTCAACTCTGGGAAAGAAAAGAAAATGTGCTTGATTTAAATAATTACAGACCAATGCAGATGTCTCCTGCTTGGTCTTGAGCTTTGATTTAAATATATTTAGTGCTTGATTTGGGTTTTCCCTTGGCAGAGAAACAATTTAACAGGATTGAGAATGGAAAAAAATGCAAGGGATATCACTGATAAGTGATCAACAGATCTATTTCTTCCATCTCATTATCTGTGGTTGGTGACAGGAACTCCACTCTGCATTTAATACCTAATTCACTCACTTACACTAAGTCCTCTGATAGTCTTTGAATAAATTGCATAGACATTTGATAAGAGAGTGTCCTCCCTGAGCTAAGGGAGCTGGTTTTGTAGTTAAGCAGCTTGATCCACAATAGATAGCTCAACAATTTGCAGTAGTTTATTTTTTTTTCTATTGAAGTTACTGGTAAATCCGTTGTTTGCATATTTTTGGATAAATTTTAAAAATCATGCATTATTATGAAAAATGTTTGTTATTTTAACATTTTAATAATTTCACATTTATGTGTAAGTTTTACTGCAGTGTGTCTAGTGGCTAATGTTATGTATAGCTTTTCAAAACAGTTTTAAGAACATGAAATTTTTGGAGAAGAAGACTTGTGGACAAAAAATAAACAAAATGACATTTTCTCAAGACATATTTTGATGGCGACAAAGGTCCCAGTTCCAATCAAACAAGTGCCAGTCCCATGCTGGGGGGTCTTAGACTGTTCCCGTAGGATTGAGCACAAGTTGTACCATATGCCTGGCTGGGTGTACACATCCTGTTTACACAGTTTCCAGGGTTTGTTTCAACCATGACCTCTGTGCCAGGAGTCCCCCGGGGTCACGAGGTCTAACTCTTAGGCTGACTCCACAGCGATGAGGAAAAACAGCTGAATGCTTTTTAGAGTAAAGTCTGCATGTGCAAGGCAGTTACGGCTTCTTCGGAGTTTCACAGAGTAATCATTGTGCATGTATGTGTGTGTGTGTGGGTGGATATTACTCATATTGTGGGGACGTAAATTTGTTTACACAGTAGCACTGTGGGACGTAACTTACGGGAAATAGCACAAGTCTCCATGTAAATTTTGAAGTTGTCCTGACATTAAAATGTACATATGTCAGTATGGTTTGCTATGCAGATGAATCCATTGTGTTTTAGTGTGTGCGTGTGTATGTATGTATGTGCACGCGCAAATGCTGAACAAGATATCAAAGGTCCTCTTCACAGCCTCACAGCTGCATAAATATCCATCAGGTAATGTTCCAAACAGAAAGCCATTCTTCTCTTTCAACTGTGCAGGGAACAAACAAAAATAGACAAAAGACAACAAGGTCCCTGCTGACCATGTGAACAGCTCTGGGTCTTACTGCGGAGGAGACATAGTGACGAGCTCTGATGTTTGTGCCCTGACCTGACGAAAAATGCATCTTCAGTGTGTTTGTTCCATTACTCTCGTGTGCAGATGGTGCTTTCAGCAGAGCAAAGAGGTTGTTTGTTTTCCTTATGTAGAAATGATAAAAGCATGCACTTAAACGAGACAGCAAAATGCATGAAAACTAAACTGAGAGAGTAGAAAGAGAAGATTGGGGGAACAATTAGCTTTGAAATTTATTCCAGTTCAGCTTTCATCCTGTTGTTTTGTCCAGGCATCTTAATATGATTTACACTAATCGCACAGAGAAAAAAAGAAAGAAAACTGAGTTTTTACATTTCACTTTCTGGATAACTCAAACTAGATGTGGCATGTATGTGGCATAGGTTAGGTTTAGGGCTACAGGTCGGTGGATTGAGTCAATGTCAGAACAGGATAGATATTTAAACCCGTTTCCAATTCACAATCTCTTCATCAAGCTCTAATCATGAAATTCAAAATGTCTACAAGATCTTAAAGTCGTACGTATGGAAGTGAATGCTTGCAACACTTGCGAAGATAAGAACACACATATAGTATGAACTTTCATTATGACTGCAGACTATATGATACTTGCTTTCTTACAGCACGACATCCTGGAATATTTTCCGTTATGCTTCTGTGTGTGTGTGTGTGTGTGTGTGTGTGTGTGTGAGTGTGTGTGTGTTTGCGTGTGTGTGTACGTTTCTTTTTATGTCCATATGTGTGAGTGTGTATATCTTTTTTTAAGTGAAGGGAGGATACAGCTGAGCATGTCTTATCTTAGATCACAGAAAAACGTGTGAAACCCCAACTCTGCGGAACTCCTCTCAATCCCAGAGCCACAAGGTTTCAGTTTGCGGTGGCAGCTGAGGCCCTACCTCTCCTCTTTCTGTCTGCCTCTGCCTCTCTCTCTCTCTCTCTGTTCTTTTCTACCTCAAAAAAGAGTGACATCCACAGACAGCAAACTTGCACATAGCAGCAGAAAGGTGTGGAGGCTGAGACTGACAGTCAGATGCAGTCAGAAAAAGGCAGTGACTTCTCAGAAGAGGCTCCTGATAGTTGCAGTATGACTGGAAGCCATGAGAATTTATCAGCGCGCTGCCACACTTCTTGCTCATGTTATATCCAGTAAGATGTAAATCAGTAAACAGTCAGAAAGAGCAGAATCAGTATGAAGAGTCTGTTAGCTACACCTGCAATATTCTCTGTAAATTTGTGTCAACATTCTCACTTGCGGTTTGTTTTGTTTGTCTCACCTAACTGACAGATGGCAGGATAACCTTCGCGTCAAAGTTGCACTCGGCAATTATAAAGTTTGGTTCTTTCTATCTTGCTTTATTTTTAGCAGCTATGAGGAAATAACTCATCGACCCTTTTATGCAAAGCTCAAACCCAATGCCAGAACCCAATAAAAGCATCAAAATCTGAGATAAGCCACACTGACTGTTGTACTGTTGTTCCTTACTTTTACCATGAATATGAAAACTGTTGCTGTCTTTAATAATACCCCAGAAGCTTTATTGTAACACATGGGTTAAGAAGCTCATAGAACTTTTTAAATGCTATTTTTGTATACTTTTGTTACACAAATAGCCCTGACTCACAGATTATTTGTCAATCATTAAACTAAAACTTGAAACTGACACCTTTATCGAAAGCATCTGGTTATACTGTCGTCATAAATGAGTCAAAGGCACATATAGTGTACCACCCCGCTGTCTCTCTGCGATCTAATCCAGGCAGGGCAGAAAATATATTAACACAGTGCTGGAGATGGTATCCAGCGAATGGGTTGCTTACTCATATGTGAAGTAACACCTACTTAAAGCTGTCCGTTTCTTTTGAAAAAAAATGATTGACCCCTGAATATTTGTGAACCTACCCACACCTCAGCATGCAGTAACAATGGTTAGGGTGGATGCCTTTGTTTTGTGGATTCCACACAGTGACATTCAGCTCCATGGCAACATGACTGCATCAGTAATTTCTTCAAGTTTTTAGCCACAAATTGCTCACCCCAAACTTGGAACCCCTGATGTCAAGTGGGTGAAGCTACTGCTATAAAGTCACAGATTTACAAATGGGATTTAGATATTCTGTCCACATTTCCTTCTGGTGGAAATTACCCCAATAAAATGTTAAGTAACATTTGGGTTTTAAACCTCTAGGAAGGGGAGCTGGTTATTTTATGATGAAACTTGCAGTTTGAGAATCTGTGAGATCTGTGTTTTCAGCAGAAACTATTTTTTGCCTTGTGCACGCCATTAAGTGGGAATCTGTACTTTGTGTTCACAACTTTTCGCTTAATCTGTGTACCTGCTCTTTAATTGTTTGTTGTTTTAGCTGTGTTTAGTGGTCGTGGAAATGTCCTGTGGGCTTTTGGCTAAGATTCTGATGTTTCTGTGATATACCATGGATGTCTATTTTCAAATAGCAGACCTGGCGGCATAGCCGGTGAAAGCAGATGTTTCCCCTGTGAACCCCAATACTGGTAGAATTGAGGTTCTCAGGTTAAGAAGTATTCATGCTTCTGAAAATGCTGTCTATAGTTTAGGAACGGGAGCTTCCTGATTATAATATGCAGGAAGCAAAACGTAGCATGGATTTACCTGTGAAAAGTGTACCAGACTATTACGTGGTCTGTTCCCACCATGTGACAGCAATCCAGCCTCACACGGACTTTGTACTAGGAAGCTGGCAGGTTTAAGACTGGCTTTTATCTGACCAGGCTGACTCAGATATTTGCATTCTCACATACTACTCTGTTGGGTGAGTCCTAGAAGAGTTCAGGGTTGCATGTATGAAACCAGCTTATATACTGCACTGCTGCAGCACGACTGGCTGATTGCATGAATACACTGTTGTACAAAGGTTTGTAATAAAGCTTACAGTGTCTTTGCTAGTTACATATTTCTTAAGAATTGCAGACAGATTCATGTTAACTGTGTTGACTCAGTGCTGAAAAAGCATTCACTGCTTAAAGATAATTGTGGTTTCTATTTCCCAAAACAGGCTGAGTGAGAGAGTTCGGGTTTGTCACTTTGAAGTTAAAAAGCTATGTAGACTTCTGTGACGCTCACAAAATAGTTTGCTTTATAATAGCTTTGTGGATTCAAGACAATGCTTGGATCGACTTTTAAGTCTTATTTTATCAAACTATGCTGTCCCTGCATTTCACCCCAAGCCATAGACGTGCCGTAGAAGTGTTGGCTTTTACTCGGAAGGACACTAAGTAGGAGGGGTTTTTTTTCGTTACGAGAAACATATCTGCAGAAAGAGGAAGGGAGGCAGAGAATTAGAAAAGGTCAAGGGACAGATTTTTAGTCCTTATCACTTTTAGAATGAAGGTGTAAACAACACAAAGCATCCTTTCTCTGACTGGAAAAAAATGGAATTACTGGTTTTGTGTATTAGAGATCAGAGATAAGCATCAGTCTTTCGCACAAAGATCCATTTTGCCTCAGCAAGCATAAATGTACAAATATGAGTTACCCCAATTTCATTTCAGTCATGCTGACTCATTAAGTTCGTTATAGCATCTGAAAAGAAACAACAGAAGATGCCACCATGCTATGTTGCAACATTTCACAGCAGTATGCCGTGTTATTGGGGCTTTGACTGACAATCGGTTTGTTCTTTCATCTTCCTTTCCTCTTTCAGCTTTTTCTTAATGCTCCAAGTCAAGCTCGGTTCTCAGCCTCACTGTTTACATAAGCAGGAAGCTGCTTCAGAACACCTTTTGTTGTTAGTACATGTGTCAAGAAGAAGGCTTCACACGAGGCAAGTCTCCTTCTCCAGTCTGTCACTGCACTTCCATATTCTGTCTCATCTTGAGCTGGGCGATACTCACAGATGTGGGGAACATTTCTGTAGGCTCCCTTACTGAACCTCCTCACCACTTCAGCTGCCTTCCAGCCACAAATTCAGACCCTTGGTTCCACTGCCTTTAACAGTGAACAGTGAAAAAATGAAGCCAATGCAAAGCCCAGAAACCTATGATGTCTTAACTGGCTACTTGAGACTGTCTCGTGTTAGTTTGCATAGCCTTATAGTAGAAATGAACATACCTACACCCTGAAATGTAAAGGAGTTTTGGTCTCTATAGATAAGCATAGCAACTACAGGAGTTCATTTTTATTTTTATTTTTATTTAAACATAATTAACACTTAATATTAGTTGTTTTTAAATAATGTTATTGCTTTGATGGATGGCAAGACAATTGTGTATACCTGTGACTGGTCAGCTCGACTTCACCTTTGCTTATTTAAGTCACTGAACGGGGCCTCTTGAGGTGTTTGTCATGTTGGTTCTGGAGCATATATTTACCTGATAAATAATATGGCTTCCACTGTGGTTAAACAGCAAGTTTAAAAAGTCGGTGTTCCAATTTCAGCAGCACTTATTTAGGATGTGTGATTTCCCCCGTAATGTCCATTAATGTAGTTAAACAAGCTTGCTAGATAGCACTAGTTGCACTCCAATTTCTCATCTACATATGGTCAGCTCTCAGGTCAGTGGGGAGCCCCTGAGGACTGACAAACTTTATACTACAGCAGTGGCAATATGCAAAGTTTGTAGTATAGGCAGCAATCGAGAGCTGAACTTGCTATGGAAAGTTAACTTGCTTCTGGGAGTTAACAAAGAACTAAGAAACAAGAGAAAGAGGAGGAAAAAGTAAGGTCATGACGATTGAAGCAGGTAATAAAAATCAAATATAAATATCTAAATCAATTTGAGCTGTAAGGGGAAGAGATGCTTGAATAACACAACTTCCACTAGCATCACATGATTTCTTTTGTTTACTTTGATGATAGCATTAAGCAGTGCAGCCTAGAACATAGAAGCTAGTAGTTCCAGTATTACCACTTCATAGCCAGTCAGCTTGTTATGTATACAACACAATAAATAGACTAGTATTTATATAAGGGTTTTCTACTTTTACTTACACACTCAAGGTGGTTTAAGACTATAAGGGGAATTCCCCCACTAAAAACTCAGATAAACACGTAGAAATGCATTTGGATACACCGGTAGCAATATTTTACCAATGAAATTTCAAGTTTTTCATATTTCACTCACATCAAAATACTCCTGTATACATTTAAGGCTATTCATCATCTCTCCCCTCCATATCTCTCTGATCGGGTTCAGATCACCATCCCATCTCGGTGTCTCAGATCTTCTCTCTCTCTCCCCGTCTTGCCACCATGGGGAGCAGGGCATTCAGCTGCTCTGCTCCTCGACTCTGGAATTCCCACCCTCCTGATTTAAGAAATATCACTCCCTTCTCTCTCTTTAAGTCCCAACTCAAAACTCACTTGTTCGAAATAGCTTATCCCACATAACCTCTCCACTCTGCTATTTTACATTTGTTTTATGTCTTGTGCTTTTACGATTGTGTAAACTGCTTGCTTTAATGTTGCTTTTATTATTCTGCTGTGTACAGTGTCCTTGAGTGTTTTGAAAGTATTATTATTATTATTATTATTATTATCAAAATACATCATGAAACAGATCTCAGATGAAAATCACTGAGTCATATTAAAAGAGTAAGTAATGAATACTCATGGAGACAATGTGATGTACTCATTTTGTTATTTATTTATTACCTAAAAAAAGAAAATGTTCTATCACAAGTCACACTGAAATGTATTGCTTAAGAAAAAAAAATATATTCATATATTTTTTTTGCTTTTTCCATTTTTTTTTCTTTTTCAGAAACACATTCTGTTTCCATTATACTCCACCAGAAAAAAAAAAAGTTTCCCTTTCTCGGACATGAACATCAGCTGCTTCCACGTCCCAACAACCTTTTCCACTGATTTTTTTTTTGTTGTTTTTTTGTCGTTTTTTTGTTTGTTTTTAAAAATGCACAAAGAAATACATAATTCACAGTTACCATTTTGGTTTTATAAATTAATACAGTCACACATGTGCTACACCGGTCTAGAGCTAGAACATTGTAAATTGTATTCTTGAATCCTGTTATTTTCAATAGTTGGCTACAAGAAAGAACAGGCAACTTAAATGACGTGATCAGAATTCCACCAACATACTGTTTTTAATCCTCTCTGTAATGCTTTTGTCATCTTTTTTGTTTTGTTTCATCTTTGAGTTTTACACAGAAGTGAGGCACACACAGAGTATAGTTCATACATATACAAAAAAAACCCAAAAAAAAAATAAAAATAAAAATAAAAACAACCCAAAATGAACATTTGGGAGGGGCAGGGGTTTAATTGTCCTTTAAAAATGATGGATCCAAGGAAACAGGAAGTGCATGTAGTCTTGGAAGTCCTTATAGGACCTTTTATTTTGAATCTGGGCTGTTTCTTGTCATCTACGTTCTGTGCTGTAAACTTCCTCAGATAAAAGTTACACAGATTTATAGCTTTTTTGCAGCTTGTTGGCAGCTGGGGACTGGGTTAAGAGGGATGTGTGGTTTGAATAACAGAGACCAACAAGCATGGCAACACAATGAAATGGGACAAAGACCATATCTGAGGAACAAAACCTACTTTTGAAAAGTATTTGATTCACTCAAACAAGCTTTAACCCAGAAAATCTACGACTCTCATTGCTGCAAAATACTGCAGTCATGTGTATCAACCAACAAAGTGGGGAAAAAAATGAATAACAAGCTCAAATCTGACACTGACACTGCAAGGGCAACATTTTAAGGCACAGAAGCCTTGACATAATAGAGACTCCACCAGCTAAAAGCACTAAACGACAGATGCCCAGTGTCCTCTGTGACAAAAACGGTGTCCAACATCGATATGCACAGAAAGTTTAAAAAACAAACAGGAAACATTCCCACCCCCATTTGTCCCCAAGTGTCTCATTTTTTTAGTGAAAGGTAAGGCCACTTAAAAAAAAAAAAAAAAAAATAGATGAGGTTCACCAAAAAGGTAATCTCTCACTGCAATCTCTGGGAGTGCAATCGTGGTTGGGTGGTCAATCAGACAGACAGACCAGACGCTTCTCTTGAGTAGGTTTGATAGACAGTACTGCAAATCCTCAGGTCTGTTGGTTCCCTGTGAGAATGCATCCACATGAGCCTCTGTTGGCATTCAGGCTGGGAGGAGGGGAGGCGGTTTAACAGTTTGCAGGCTGTTTGGGTCCTTGAAAGTCATTGGGGATAAGAACCAGCTTTTAAGGAGTTGAGAGAGAGAGTCAGTTGCTCTTTGCTCATCATCACATCCTCATCTTCACTGAAATATTCAGTGCCGAGCAACAAAGCTTAGCCCACACTTAACTTCATCCGTTTTGGTTTTGCGTCGTAATACTTAAGCAGGACACGGTTGTTCTAACATTGAAACAAATTAAACGTTACAAAAGAACCTTGCCAACAAAAGCAGCATTGTTTATTTTCTTCACAAATTCATGCATGTTGTTAACCTTCATTTCCACAGCACCAGTTTCGTTTTTTTCTTCCATCAATAGAAAAAAGATCAGCATAATTACACACTTCTGCATGCAAAGGAAAGTCACTTTTCCCTCCCGTGTTTGTTTTTTTCCCCCACATTTTAAGTCCCCATGTGTAGCAGCAAAACTGTGAAAGGCCTAACCTGATATGTCAATGAATGTACTGGTGGAGGCACTAGATAATGATGCCGGATAAAGATCCCATTTCGCCTCCCTCTTGGCCAGTAATAAAAAAAATAAAATAAAAAAAAATAAAAAATGGAGGCATCATTATGAGAACTTGTGATAACAGGTACACATCAATTGGGCATCAAACTGGGAGCCAATTTGCTTTTTCATACAGTCATGTTGCAAAGTAGTGGGCCATGTGCTCACGGCAGCTGAACTTCACAAATTTGAGAACGTATGGGGTCGTTTGAGAGAAGACAACTGGACAAAAACATAGGATATTCTAAAAATCAATTTACAACAAACTTACACACACACACGCCCTAACAAGCATTTGCCAATTGTCACATTTATGTACACAAACTCGAAATCCCTCAGTCTCTTCAGGTTTGTAACACATGAGGTTGGCTGCATGAAAAATGATCTTTCTGTAACTTTTGTTGTGGCCAGACAAAAAAAGGCATGAATGAGCTAATGAATGATTGAATGGATGCACATATTTGTTGGTAGTCAACGATCTGACTAAAGCCACAAAGGGCTGCTGTTTTTTGAAAACAGCAGATAGGAAGAGAAATAAAAATAGATTTTTTTTCATATACATTTTAAAGATTTTAAAATCCTCTAAAGCACTTTCTGTTAATATTCATTTATTTTGTGTATTCATTAATCATTCCTATCAATACCCTATGTCACTGAGGTTGATATCAATACTTCCATATTTATTATTTATTCTATTTCAGGCCCCACCTCCTCCTCGCACATTTTGACCAGCTGTTATAAATCAAGAATATGTGCAAACTACTTTGAACTGTTATATGAAAACCTGAATGCTTTGTGAACAATGCTACATATTTTTTTTGTTTATAAAATATAATAATATGCTTAAAAGTGGAAAAAGAAAAGGTTTAACCACCCCGTAACAGGTAAAAACTGGACTCTTGTTTATGAGTTTTGAGATCAATTAGAATGCCCACTGAAATAATCCATAGTCCGGCAGTTCTGCCCTTCTTCTGATTAGGAAACACTGAAGCCTCTGGTGCTCCTGTCCTGTTATGTCCAGTGTGGATCTCTTCATTTCTCCCCAGAGTGCATTTAAAAAGAAAAAAACAAAAACAAAAATTCTGAAAATACCACCACCACCACCACCCACTGAATTCTGCTATACTCAAGTACAGGTATGGTCTCTGTAATCAAACCCCCCAAAAAAGGTCTTGCACACTGTTAAGTCCAGTAGTTGCCTGTCCAAATCCAAGCATCACAAGAAAGTTCTTTTGCTAATGTTGCTGTATTATTATTTTTTTCACAAGGTCACCCACAAAGGGCAGAATGAGATTAGAGTCTGCAGGGAGCCTGTTTTCATGTGACAGATGACTGTCGCAAGGACAACTGTGATTTCCTCTCTGAAGTTACATGTCATCTCCTGCAAATCCGCTCCCTCAAAATTATCTCTAAGGAAATCCCAAGCAATGCTTTGCACATCTTTGAATGCGTATGTGGGAGCAGATGGTTCAGGCCATGACGAACTCGGACTTCAAGTCAGCCTTTACATCGGGCTTCCACACTGAATCGTCAAAGTCCAGGTCCAGGGAGCCCTCGCTGGACATGCTGCTGTTGCTATTGCTGCGTCCCGCCTTGCGGTTGGGCAGCCACTGATAAGGAGCCCGTTGGTCCCGCCTGGCCTTCCTGCGCAGACGCTTCTGCTGCATCAAGAGCTGCAGACGTTCCACCTTACACCTGGTTGCGCGGTTCTCTGTCTGACGTATACGATCACCTGGACACAGGAGAGAAGAGTAGAAAGACAGTCAGGTATTTTTCTTTACATAGCAAATGTTTTGTTTTTTTTTAATTGTCTTCTCTCTTAACAGCTCTGGAGGAATGGGGGGGGGGGGGGGGGTGTTAATATGTGTGCCTGTGTAGCTGATGATAATGCTAAAACATGCTAGGCTCTTAACCTTGGCTCACAAATGCACACAAACACACATCCACCATTCACACAATGTAACATTGGAATCTGGTGGTTAACCTCCCCCACAGAGTATAATTAGCCTCCACAGTGCTATTTCATCCCCTTATCAGTGAATGGGGGAGACCTTCTCAAGGCTGAAATACCTACTAGGGTCAAAAAAGATGCAAACCCCTGACAGACATGATACTTTCTGATAGCTGCCTATGATATTTACAAACGTAATTACCCATGGCATGCTTCAGTGACTGGATTTGCTCCTAAGTGCATTTCTAGCTGTTGATGTGCCTATAGGAGAGTCTAGTCTCAAGGGAGCGGCCTTGCATTGCACCGTGAATGCTTTCCTACACCAGCCAAGTCGAGTCTAATTCCATTTATACGTATATTCAGGGCCTCAGAAGGAGGGGAAAGCAACCGCAATCTATTAGCTAGCTCCATTAGTATCTGTCTGGGAATTAAATAATTAAATAATGGGCTAGAATGTCAATAAACCGAAGCACAGTGGCCATCCCTGCGCCTGCTGCATGCACCGCAACACACACACACACACACACACGTTCACATCCGTATTTGGGTACATCATGTATTCACACAAAAATACATACACAATGTGCACACCCGTGCACTGAACTACACACAGTCACAGGTGCACAGACAGACACACACACACACACACACACACACACACACACACACACACACACACACACACACACACCCCAACAGCCGCAGTAGCTTTTAACGTGGATCGATGGCAAATTAAAAAGACCTATTGATTAAACCTTAGCTCTAGTGCAGCCATCCATCTCGGGTCCAGGACAACGCTATTGGCTTTCAATAGAAAATGCAAGCGAATGGAAATTGTAAGCAGGGAGAGAGACGAGAGGAAAGCAAAGATTGTTTTTTTTTCTCCCCCCCCCCTTCCATTTTTTCTTTATTATGGCTTTAGCTTCCTACTCTCCACTCATTGACCTTACCCCCCCACTCCATCTATTCTACCCCTTCACCCTTTACACACAAGCACACAGAAAGCCCCTTTTCTGCCCCTCCCTCTTCCAGTTCTTGCCCCATATCTCCCTAGAGACAGCTAGGTGGGGCAGTGTGAAGAAGAAAAAGGAGGAGGGGACAGGCAGGGGACTGGCGGTGGAGGTGGGGGTTGGTGGTGTGGGTTAAGGAATTCCTACCCCAGGGGCAAGGGGGATAGAGAAAAGGGCAGAGGAAGAGGGTGGAGGGTAAAGGATCAGCCGTAGGTGTCAGTTTTCCAAATCGATTGTGCCCTCCTCTGCTTCCCCCCCCACCCCCTTCATCGGAATGAATTCCGGACTCTGTGTGGGCTTAATTTACCTCTTTCTCTCATTTGCTTATCGGATCGAGCAGCCCAGAGCCTTTTCTCCAGCAATAAATATTCACCACTGTCTACCAGTGCATACTAAAGTAAACTGCCACTAAGCAGCCTCAATGGTGCTTTTTGAAAACAAAGGATGTGAATAGCGGCTCAGAGTTAACAGAAACATGAACGTCTTCACACAGCCACACAGGCAGACTTGGTTTTTCCACTTCCTGTCAATATGTTCTGTCCTGATATAAATGTATGTGTGCATCCAGATGCTCTGTACGCTGTGCGTGAGGGCAATGTGTCATCAGCAGAGAACGGGGGGGGTACACCACAGGGTGGGTGGGTGGGGGATATGGGGGGTGGTCTTCTACATTAAAGCCATTGTTCTGCTGCCTCAGCTCCATGTGACATCCATATATTCTGCCACAAGGCTTTGTTACCTTTCTGGTCCCCCTTCTACACCTTCTTCCCCTGCTCTGACTAGTCAAAAGTGAAACCGCCCTTCAGCTTTGTCAAAATATGGCCATAAACAATGAAATGGCAGAAAGCCAACACATGCCCACATAGAAAATCTGTTTGTCTGGAGTGTCTCTGTTTAAATCCTGCCTGTATTTCACCAAGGTAGTTCCTCAGTCATGATTTTGTTTTTTCTAAAAGGGGTAATTTACCAAAACGGCTCAACAATATGAAAGAAAAAACAAAAAAAACAAAAACACGTGCGTGCACGCACACACTCACACACAGAGAATAAAGGGCAGTTTGGTGGTGAGGCAGGAGGTCTTGGCCTTTGGCTTGGCAAGAGCTCTGGGAATGTGCTTGGAGCTACACTAAGTGTGTGTGTGTAGCCATTCATCAGCGTCACTACCGGAGCCCTGGGCGGCTAGGCCGGACACAGCTGGCCGCAGGGATCTCCAGACTATGTTTATGACACTAGGGCTATTATTAGGGCTGGCTAAGAAGGACAGACTATACACACACACACACACACACACACACACACACACACACACTGGCCTGGAGCCTCACTGCAAAGACTAGAGCTTGACGTGAGCACAATAACCTTGGAGAACCCAAAGAGGTGACTAAAAGACATAGGGAATGAATTGTAGAGCAAGAGAGAGAATCCACTCTCGTACACAACCCACCGTGGCACAGAAAAGACGGATGAGGAAGCAACTACAGATCTTTTCTTAGACACAGTGGAAGATTTCAAACAGAAGATGGGTCAAGGGCACCCAGAGGAAGGAAACACCAGGCTCTTTTTTTTCCCCCCTCCTCTCTGTTTTTAACCACTCCCCTGCCTGCCTTTCACACTAAAACTCAACCTGAAGCAGCACATTTCGCCCTCCCCAAACTCATCTCCAAAGACTTTGACATAAGCCTTGTAGTAAATAGAGTGGGCACTGCAGAGAAAGGCAGAAAAAAAGACAGAGATAGCGAAAGAAGGGGTGATCTATGAATAATCGATGCGTCAGTTTTCCTTGCCTTTGAGCCCAGCCCAGCAACACAGCAAGGACTGAGATAGGGAGCAAACAGGAGGGAGGGTGGGAGGAGTAGGTGGGTGGAGGAGGAGAGGCAGAGGATGGAGAAAGAGAAAAAGAGAGGAGGGGCTGCAGTGTGCAGGACGGAGAGGGAGATTAAAGGAGCTTCTCCTTTTATTGATTGTATAAAGATTGGCCTTCATTTGCAGTTGTCTTATTGCTGTTGTTTGTTTGTTTGTCTTGATAAGTCTTGTGATCTTGCAGAGAGAACATTGTGTTTGCTCAGCATCCAGGGAACCAGGGTAGAGAAGGAGGGGTGGACGGACACAGAAAGAAAGAGGAGGGAGACAAAGAGAAAGAAAATCACATTGCAGCAAAATCACTCTTGGTTTCTTTTAGCATCCCTCTGTGCTTGTTTGAAGCCAGTCTTCATTACAAGTGGGAATAATAGTGGCACATTTAACATGCAAAAATACTGTAACGATCCTGAATCAGAAAGTAAATTTGCCTTAACCCTTTTATTGTGTGGAAATAATATATTAATAAACTAGAATAGAATTCAACTGGAAGATTGAATTCTATTCTATTGAATAGTGCCACTCTGCCACTATTGAACATCACTAATGTTGCACTTTTTCTTCCTCTTTTACCTGGAGAGGGTATAAATTAGTGCTTCTAACATATGTATTCAGATTAAATGCTCCGCATCTCCCTGACCTAACAAAGTCAAGCAGTAGCTCAAAGTCTGCAGAGCAAAGTTCAGCCGTAAAACCCAACCCATCTGGAAATAACCCACCCAGCTCTACTTACTAGAAAGCAAAAATTAAACAAATCGGACATATTCTTAACCAACCAATCAAAGTGGAGCTAATATGAGCACTTTGACAGCTGCTGAAAGGGCACTGACAGCCCTGCAGGGACGCAAGCTCTTCAATGACTTTTAGACTTCATTTGCATTCTCTCTCTCTCCCTCTTGCTCTCCTTGTCGACAATGAAAGGGCACCTGATGTGCTTGGCTGGCTTTGCTAGGTATCTCTGTGCTGTGCTGCATCGCTGGGGCATTTGTTGCGTTACTGGTGCACGTGTGTCCCGGCAAATGTCTGTTTGTGACGAGAGGAGCTAAAGCCTGCCAGTGGATAATGCGCCATGCCTCGGCTAAGCAGGTCAGGGTTTAAATACAGGACGCAGTGGGGTTAAGGGCAAAGACTCCTTCTATGCGTGTCCCTCATTCTCTGCCACCCTCCCTCTTCCTTTGGCTTGCGCAGTCCCAGCCTGCACAAAGCTAACATGACCTGACATGTCAAATCGAAAGGGGTTAGGAGGTGGTGAAGGGATGTGGAAGAGACACAAGAGAGGACGGGGGTTCGGAGAAGCTTCCAGAGCCAACTTTGCCCCCGCTTTGCCCCTCTCTGTGTGCCTGAGCTAAGCCAGCTGCAGTGGGAGTGAGACTAAAAGGCAACCCTATAATCCCATAGCCCTCCCCTCTTTTGTCCCACAATGGTTCAGGCTGGTGCCCTCTATACTGCCCCTGTCCCTGGCCCCCACACAAAGGGTTAGACTGGGCAGGGGGCTAGTGGGATGTAGGGGGGATGCTGGGGAAGTCCAGCCTACTCAGCAAAGGAATTTAGCTAACAATCAACCTGTCAGGCCATTCTAAAACCCTCCTGTTCAAATTCAACACAAGTCCTGGTCTAAAAAAAGCCCTAGAACTCAGCAATACTATATAGCAAAACCATGAAACCAAGCTAGTCGTCACAGCCTTTAACCAGGAAATTTGTGATGGAGTGTGTGTGCATTTTTTTTTTTTTTTATTTACGTTCCTCTTCTTCACCAAAAGGTAAAGGCTCTCAGGAGACAGAAAAGCTTTGTGACATTTTCAAGAGGCTCTCTCAACCCAAGTTTGATTGCGCACACATATTCAGGCAGCTGGGAAGCGCAGGCTTTTTTCCTGTAGCTGAATGAAGGCAGGTTTCTGTGAAGCAGAGTTAAGCTGCGGTGTTAAGTCCAGTAAGTCTTGCATCAGGTGTCGGCTGATAAGACCGACTGAGACCGCTTAGTCATCGGCATATTTAGAACACCAACTAGAGCAGGATACAAACAGGCACATAGCCCCTGTTCACACAACACACCAGGACAATCATTGTCTTAACCAGGCTTAGTTGGACAGGTCACGATTCAAGGCTTTCTGGAAGTGCATATTGTGAGCAGGAAGTTGGTTCAGGCCAGTTAAATTGGAAAAATGGCAGTAGACAGGCTATTCTTTCACTCTTTGCCTTTGGTTAATGAGTGGACAGTTGGTGGACTGACGGACAGGATATAAACA
Source organism: Rhamphochromis longiceps (assembly GCF_057381845.1). Lineage (NCBI taxonomy): Eukaryota > Metazoa > Chordata > Actinopteri > Cichliformes > Cichlidae > Rhamphochromis > Rhamphochromis longiceps. The sequence continues at coordinate 5,153,612 of NC_140578.1, read as the reverse complement.
CCCATATGATGAATGAATGGAGGCTTAGTGTTGTGGTTTTAACAACCCCCATCTTCCGTGTTGTCCCCCTCCTCCTCTCTCTGGCCTCAAGTTCACAAAGCAAATTCTTTTCAGAGCTGCATTTTGGAATAAATCTATTTAAAGGCCAAATGAACACAGACAATGTATTGATGCACAACACAGACATGGAAAAAGAAGGGGGTGATTAGGAGGAACACAGAGAGATGGATTTTACAGACTGTTTTTGGATAGCAAATCGGGGTGGGGGCAGTGGCATTGGGCTGAGCGGAGATGACGAGAAATGACAAGACTGAAGAGGGAGAAGAGGGGTAGGATGGGGGTGAGTCAATAGGTGGGGGCAGTAAAGGAATGGTCTTTCCTGAGTTAGGAAAATAAGCTTGTGTTATTCCAACTGTTCACTGAACACTTGTAAATGCACTAAGGGTGATGCAGTGAAATACTGGACATTCCCAGCAAGTCAGTGTTTAGAAGCGACAACTGAAATCCTTCATTCTGCTCACAACTAAAGGTCAGAAAACAAGGAACAAAGCCAGCCTACAACAATAGGTATGTATGCTCTTGCTTTTTCCAAACAGAAGAAAACATTAAACATTAATTAATAATTTCTACAATCCTTCCCACAAGACAATTCTACTTACGCTGGTAAATTTTGTGCAAATTTAGCAGCTCATTGAAGACTAGCTTGAGATAAGGAGGCAGAGGACAATGATGTTTTCCTCAGTGCACTCACGCCAAGCTTACAATGCTGACTGGATGTTATCAGCGCTGGACATCTGTTTGACACACAACATCCTGTGTCGCTGTAAGGAAAGGAGGTTTTAAAACATCCCAGCCCAGTCCTTAAATGGCATCATCTGAACTCTACACCTGCCTCGACCAAACTCTCGTGGGTATGTTGAGGTCTATACATGCTCAAGCTGCAGCCCGTATTTAGGAGGTAGGCTACATCACCCCAAACCTGTTCTAATATAAACACAGCCCAGCCCAGGCTTGAAGGGGTAAAACCTATCCCCTCAGCTCACAAAGACAAAAAGGCAACTGCATTGCCTGACAAGTGAAGCCTGACTGAACAGGTCTGGAGAAGCTAGTATTGCATTACTAAGAAGACCCCCCTCCCCCTCCGCTTTCTTCCTCTTCTCTCATCTGCTTCAAAACCTCCAGAGACACATATGCATGACTGTTTTTGTTCTTTAATCTGACTTTTCTGTTCTCGCTTTGTCAGTATTTTAGAGATGAAAATAAGCACTTGAAAACAATGATGTAAAAGCATCCCAACAGAACTGAGCTAAACATGATGTGATATGAGAACAGAAACAGAGACAAAGATAACAATGAACTCTTCAGTAGGTTGCAAGGCAAATGCAGAACTCACTGACAGGGTTCTAAATTGCATGCAATTTTACACACATATGCACACACACACATTCCTCCAAAGCTGTGGCAACTGCAGGAACATCTGCTTCATAAGGGCTTCAAGGGATGCACAATGACTTAATGTGTGAGGGGGTGTTTTTGTTTGTGCTCATGACATGTTTGCATGTGCAGAAGGGGAGTGGAGTGGAGTCACTCACCAGGGGGTTTGCACATGCGAATCTGGCTCTCGCACTGCACAAGTGGATGCAGAGCTGGAGGAGGGCTGCTGGCGGGCACAGAGGTAGCTTTGGCAGAGAGGCCCGTCATGCCAGCAACTGGAGGGGAAGGAGGCGGCGAGGGGGATGGGGAAGTGGGCGAACCACACTGCGTCTGGTAGCGGAGCTGGGTGAGGGAGGGGGGCATGCCCTGGTAGTGGCGTGTGGCGCTCAGGAGGTCATTGAGGATTTGCAAGATGGTCCCAATATCCCGTCTGGGACGCCCATTGCTGTCCTGGCAGTTTGGGTGCAAAGTGCCTGTGAGAGGAAGCAAAACAGACCAAAATAATATTATAATTTTTGCGTGTTATATTTCTTTGTATAATGTTTGTATATCATTTGATTTTTTAAAAAAAATTAAAACATTTAAAACTGGCATGCGTACAAGTCTAAAACAAAGGCCCAACAGAGAAGAAAATGTTAAATTTTGTCAAGTTCTACTTAGAGGCATCTTAGAACTGGATCTCACTATGTGCACAGTTGATGCTTAAAGTAGCAATAAGTCATAAGTCAGTAATGGCAGCTCTGTTTTCTTACCTGAAAAAGTCCCTGAGAAGACTCCGGGAGCATGGTTGACAAAGCTTTCAATGATGGCGCCGGGTTTACGGGAGCGTGGCGAGGAACTGGTGCCACTGTTGGAGGTGTTGGTACTGCAGTTAGCCTGAAGGGGGGAAAAGAAAAGTGTTATTAAAAGAGCATAAAGTGAGACCAAAGCATGTTTGAGGATACAAGGGCATATGATCTATTACAGTAAAAGCTGTGAAAACTCAAAATCACTGTTTCAGGAGCTCCCTCAGTGACCTTTACCCTTTACCTCTGGGTGTAACTACCATTTGCACAGTGTAATTAACCTCTGCAGTTAAGGCTGATGGTTATAAGAAACCTCAGACAACATGAAATTTAAGCTTGCTGCCATGCCATATAGCTTAAGACTTAAGGTATTTGGTTACTTTACTGTGATCAAACTAAAGATGGTCACCTCACAACTTCACTTTGGCTTAACATGGATTGCTCAACTGACATCTGAAAGCGAAACTGAAACCCCAAGAAAGCGCGTTGTGTGCGTATGCATGTCTTTTTGTCATGCATGTGAAAGCCTGATGAGGAATAGCCATATCCGTTTTCTCACTACTAAACTGGCCTGTCTCCTTGTTTTTCCTGTAGTGAACCATCTCTCCCACACAGTTCGCTGATATTTGGTTACCATTCACTATTCAAGGAGGTACAGAAAATATAAACAGCACATTGGGTTGAAGAACAGAAGTAAGTGTGTTTCTGCATGTGTGTGCAGCTGTTCATGAAGTTATCCTAAGGTAAACAAATGAGCATAACGCTGAAAGTTAAATGACAACACCAGAACACTTTTGCTCCTATAATTTTAGCCCACTGCTCTTTACCCTGGGAAGACTGAGGTCATATGAATGCTGTGTTCTCATGGTGTACGCATGTGCTGGCTTGTTTGCATGCATTTGGGGAGCACAGTGTACTCCAGTGATGAACAAATGTACTGTGGTTTGGACACACACACACGCAAAATCACATGTAACGCTTCTCCAGAGCTGACTAAACCACGGGTTCACCCTCGTGCTACAAGGATGTCCCATTAATCTAATTGATTTAATGGAGAATGATTTAGTTGTGAGGATGGCACTTGGGTCAAATGGTCATAACCCATCCACTCTATCGTTCTCATGGCAGCCCAAGTGCCTGTGTCTTTCTTATGTATTGTAAAGATGTACCTACTTTTACCACTGAACCCTTTTATTTGAGAAAATAATATAAGACAATATCTTACCAATCCTATGCTGTGATTGGCTATTATTAAAGAAAAAAAAAACAAAACACTACTTGGAAGAATTATAAGAATATTTTCTTGAGGCTTACCTCAGGGCAGAGGACTGGGGCTACAGGGCTGACCTGGCCGATCTCGTGGCTGGGTTGGCCTGAGGAAGGCTGGTGGTAGTGGTGATGATGGTGGTGGTGGGGGTGGTGGTGATGATGAGCGGGCGAGCGGAAAAGACCCCCAGGGACATGGGATGGGCGAGGGGAGTGTGGTGGAGGAGTAGGGGGGCTACAGTGAGCAGAGGAGGGTGACTGGTGGTACATGGGAGGAAGGGACTGGAGGTGTGTGGAGGGCAGGGGAAAAGAAGGGGATCCTGGGGAAGAAGGGGAGGAGGGGATAGGGTGAGGATGGGACAAGTGGGGGCTGGGGTGATTATGTGGATGCTGGGGGTGTTGATGAGAGTGCGGGTGAGTGTGGGGAACCCGGGGCTGTCCCTCCGAATTTCCCCGGGTGATGAGGTGCCTGTGCTGGAGTTGGGGACCACCGGACTGCTGCGCTGCCAGCTGGAGCTGGACAAACATCATGTGATCACCTACACGCAGCGCCAAGGTGAGGGGAGAGCGACCAGACAGGAAGTCACTGACCTATTGATAAAGAAAGGGGAAAAAGGGTTAAGTGATTCAATGTCTTTGCTTTTATGCAAGGTATCAACACAGCTTAGCCAGATGACAAAGTCTAACTTAATATATGATGCTCTATATCCAGATTTAATGACACTCTGGCATTTACAACTGTTCACTGTAAAAAACTATGGAACTAGAAAGGCTCCCCATGCATACAGACTTCCTTCTTAGTAAATGAACAATCTGGGCCATGGATGCCAGTTACAGTGCACACAACAGCTCTTTGAGCTACCCCTCTCACAGAGACACAGACACACCACATAAGCTCATCGTGCAGTCAAACACTAGTCTGTAATAGTCATCTATTTACTTCTGTTGGCGGGGAATGGATAGGGAGGCCTACTGGAAAACGCACACATACACACAAATAGAACGCACTATTCCTTGCTTCCCATTGCCACTCAGTCCGTTCTTAGTCAGCAGGGTTATTCAGCTCAAAGACAAAGGCCACCCTTCTGTTTGGCCCATGGCCTGAAAAATCAGTCCCACGTTTAGGAAATCCACCCCGCCTGCATCTCAAACACAGAATAGTCAATTGTCTGTGAATCTGCAGCAGATCAGGAAAGGATGCCCATGTTTGGAGCACTGGCAACAGCTAACTGGAGCCAAGTGTCGGGGGCCTTCAGTGACCCACCCAAGGCCTGGATGGACACACACACACACACACACACTAACAAGTACAGAGTTGTCACGACTCGGCTGGAATATTCGTGCTAAATAACAAAACCTCTCTTGTCATCCTCCTGTATGCCTGTGGCTCTCATGCTGTGTATTGTGACTTGCTGCTGAAGTCCAAGCAACGAGAGTCTGACATGTATTTATTTACTTTTTTCCCCCCCCCCAAGTGAGTGTGATTCAGGAGTCACAAAGCTTCAGTGGGTCTTGAAGACTCAGCAATAATGACTCAGGTTCTCCCTAAATGGAAACAAGCAGAAATGGCCAGCACTAGCAAATACAAAGTGGCGCTCCTGTCCAAAAAGATTTCAACAATCACTACCGCATGTGTGATTTTAGTCCCCAGAGAGAGAGGGAGGACGGACAGAAAAGCAGAACAGAGCACAGGGATAGATGTATATAAATAACAAAGCACAGAAAATAATATATAAAAAGAAAAAAAAATTCTGAGCAAAGGGCTTATATTTGGAGTGTCCTTGTAAGATGCTCGCCTGTAGTTAACCCTCTGAATCACCAGGCTCTGCCCTCCATCACATCTCTCTCTTTTCTTCTGCTTATTTATTTCTCTATCGACCGCTGCCTCTCTGTTGCCAGGGTGACCTTTGGACATTGGTATTGACATGATGTGGAAAAAGAGGATGAAGGGAGAGGAGGGGCAGGTGAAAGAACTAAGGGGTTGGGATGATCTGATGGCTAGAGCAAAAATCGGAATAAAATACGCTACTGGATAAAGAGAAACTCAAACTTCTCAGAATGTAAAGTCAGCCACTAATGATTTATTGACAATCCACACTCACCACGATTACCCCAACGTGGTGAGGCGATACGCTCAGCAGGCGCAAGGTGGGGTGTGAAGTGAGGAGGAGAACAGCGCAGGGGGCTACATGTGACATCGCTAGGAAACTCCGTACATAAAAGGTCAGGAGAAGAGGTGTGCATGTGTTTGAGACCTAATGGGAAGGCCTGCTCCAAAAGGTGGGTGGGGGGAGAGACAGAGATGAAGAAAAGACCAGAGGAGGGGGAGGAGACAATGACTGTGTCTGTGACTGACAGCTGTCAAGAGTAAGTGTCGACAGTTTGTCAACCCACAACACGCAGAGCGGCATGCATACAAATCGAAAGCCCCAAGGGAGATCGTCAACCCAATGTTTAGAAGGTGGGGGGGGGGGGGGGGACACCCCTGTGGGTATCCGTTATAGACCTCTGATCCTAGATCCAAATATATTCGGGCTGAGTCGACGTCCAGTTCAAACAGGTTACATTTCACACTTCGCGTCAGAATCCTGTTTCCAGGAACCATGTGAGATCAGTTTTTACCTCCCTGCACAGATCTGATTTTATCTGCAGAGAAAATGCAACTGCTGCTAAACGGATACATGTTGCTCAAATTTACGCTGTGACATGGAGGGGGAGGGAACGACCACCATGACTTCTGGGTACCTCCACAGCTGGTCAGAGTGAATGTCATAGGGTCAAAATTTGCATGAAACCAAAGGAGACTGCAAAGCTGTACTTCTATTTCTTTCCAAGAAAGGAACATCCAAGACGGCAAGAGCCAAGTATGAACAGGATCTTTGCTTTATCACTGTTTTTCTTTGTATACAAGCACATGCAAGAAAAAGTGAGAGAAAAAGACCAACTGTGATGACAGCAAGACAAACAGAGAGGAGGCTTGATTACCTTTATAATGACTGGGGTGGATTATTCAAAACCACAAGACAGAATTCATGTACTCCTACTTCCCAACACCACATAGCAGGTTTTAAATTAGCCTGCGAAAGAAGCAAGCTCGCTTCCTCACACCTTTTTTCCTTCTTTCCCGCCTCCAGTTGATTTTTGTCACTCCAGGTCTCAGAGTCTCAGTCGTTGACTCATAAAGTCAATTTAGAAGTTGCTCACACAAACCTTCACATGTATATGAGAGCTAAAAATGTGTGTGACCATGTGACTCATATGGGGTCTCCATGCATACACCACCCACCAGAACCTCTTCTTTTAGGCAAGAAATTAAAAGGCCACAAACCCACACAAACACAGACATCTCATTTGCAGGGAAAATGACAGGGGACATCTCAACTACTATAATTCCATTGGACACGCTCATATATTTGCGGTTAGCTTTGAGAAAGACCCAAATTAAACGTTCAGGTGTGGAATTCCACTCGTCCAAACCAAACAGCTACATCACTTTCATCTGACACGCCGTCTCCCTGACAATTCCCGAAAAGGAGGGCGAACAGCTTGTGTAGCTGGGAGCCGGGAGCTGTGGAGTGGAACACCTGAAATAGGGCCCGTTTCCTAAGGGAAGGGAGGAGGCGGAGGATGATACAGTGCGCCCTGCCTGCCAGAGGCTAGATTGGCGAGAGTGATCATGTAACAACAAGCCTTTTCCAGACGGACAGAGACTATGAGAGAAACAAGGGGAGGGGAGAGCGTTAGAGAGTGCATGCATATATATATATATATATATATATATAGCTGGCTAGCAAATCAATCCCAGAGGTCTCGGCTAGAAGCTCAGCTCCAGTCCAAACATGCCTGTCTGCTCTCAGGAGCACAGTCAAGACAGCCAACGTGGCTGGCTACCATTGACGTCAGTACAAACACCAGATAGCGCTTTGTGGAACATCACAGGAAAACAAAAAAGCGCTTCATAGCTTGTCTTTAAGTCTGCAACAGACCTCCAATTCTATTTCCACCTTGGTCTTTGAAGGACGCTGTACAAATTCCAGTCCTTTATGAAAGCAACTTATGAAGGAGAGTCATAGGACAAGGAGAATGGAGACCCCGGGTTTTGTCAAGGCAGACAGAAAGAAACCAGCACTCCAGTGTTTTCATTATATTGAAGGAGCAGTATGAGGAGTTCATGCCTAACAAATAAGGTGTGCATTTCCTGACCGCAAACATAGTTGATTATACTCACCAAAAACTGCACGGATAAGCTTATTTAGCAATATACAGGTACTGAAAAATGGCTCTTCCATCTAGTAGCCGTCAGACCCACCTCTCTAACAAGTGACCCCAGAAACAGTGCTCTCAGCCATTTTGTTTTAGTTGTTGGGTGTCCAGGAGGTGGGGTTTGTATGATACTTTGGTTGCTATGCAGTAATGGGAGAGAATATGATAAGGGGCAGCTGGGCGAGGAGGGGTGGAGACAAGATGGAGGAGAAGGAGAAGGGGGGGATGGCATGAAAAAAGGAGGGAACAAGGATGGTAAGGGGGGATGGGGATGCTGGCAATGAGGGTAAGGTGTCAGAGTAGTAGTGGTGGTGGTGGTGGGTGATGAAATATTCAGTGAGAGTGCGCCTCTGGCTCCTTCCTTCTTTTTTTTTTTTTTTTTTCCCTTTCGACATCTCTGGCTGACAGTTTTATTTATTGGGGTCCCTGTGGTTCAAGGAACTCATTTGCAGTCGTTCTTCCTTTGCACACTAAGCGAACTAAGGAAGGGAGATAAGGAGTGAGGGAGGAAGAGAGAGGCTGAGAGTCTAAGGACGGGTGAAGAGGGAGAGGGAGGGAAAGATAGAGAGTGCTGCCAGCACTGAGCTGACATTCATGAACAACTGAGCAGCTTTGTGCTGGGGAAAAGAGGATAGAGGATAGAGGATTGGAAGGCGGGACGGGCGGGGGAGGAGAAGGAGAAGCTGCGAGAGGAGGAAGTCACTCCTCCAGCCATATTCTGGTTCCAGTGCAGCTGCTCACCTGCCGGACAGCGAGGTGGAAAGGTATGGTTCAAAAACTGCTTATTAACCCTCCTATCGACCTAAATGTTTTGATCGCACCAGGACGCTATTGATAGTCTTTGGGTAGACACGCACCAGCTAAAGATGCAATGAAAGGCTCTCAAAAGAGAGAAGGAGAAAGAAAAAAAATCAATGAGGGGGTTGAATCTTCAAAGGCACCATTAGAAAGATAGGCATCTGTAACAGTACCTGATAAGAAACAGAGGGGGGTAAGTGGAGTAAAAAAGGAACAGCTGGCCATCATAGAATATGATCGGCTCCATGAAAGGAGAGATCAAAATGGCAAAGTCAAGACGATCGGGTTCCTGCAAAAGCCACTCCTTACAACTAGCCAGAAAAATTGAGCATATTCACCTCTTAGTCCCCAGCTATCAAGATCCGGTTTAAATCAGGCAAGCAACACCAAAGCAATCTTCACTTACTCGTTTCCCCCGCTGTTCACTTTCCTCTCACTCTCTTGAAAGCCATTTACACCAGCTGATTAATACAATTTAATCAGGATCCTGTTCTGGCAGAGAATGACTTCACAGCATTTTCTGTACCCGGTGAGACAAATTTGTGGATAGTTGGGAAAAACAACATCATACGAAGCAGCGGCAAATGAAAGAAGAAACAGCATCACATGTTTCTGAGATAAATGAAGTGGGTGTGGGGAAATTGAGAGATAGGTATAGAAATTCTGTGACAGATGGAGGAACGTTAACAGAAAGACGGTAAGTAATTGCAACGGTGATCGTGCAAAAATGATGCCTTTTTTTTTTTTAAAGACGTTTCTCATTTCCTCATTACGTTTTTGTAGGAAAGACTGAAATGACCTGGCTCTTTTGAACCCTGCACCTCTGCCAGCAGCACCATATCCCTAGTAGCACTGGCTTCATTAGTCTTGGTAGTGGCTATCGAATGTGATATACATGGCCTCCATCCTCCCACACAGTAGCCCCACTAGTCACGATGCCTGCTACTTGAATCGCAAAAGCACTGTATCGCCAGGGAATGGAAAACAATGACGGTCACGACTCCAAAATGGAGAAGTAAGTCTCCCCTGGTCGCTCAGTGAGGAAACATACAAAGAGAAACATTAAAAATGGATGTTGGCACATGCGCACACCCACAGAAACACATGCATCGAGATGAATATACATAATAGGACAATGAAATTCCCTGCAAATCCAGCTCCCTTTTGACTGCCCCACAACACACCTTGATTCCCTCCACCCATCCCAGCACTTCCCCTCCCACTATGCATTTTAAGCATCACAAAGGGGATTACACAGGTGCAAAAATACTGCATGATCAGCCTATTAATGCAATTTTCAAGGCCAGGATTTACATGAGCAGGGACTGAAAAGGCCTTTAGATCAGCATTGTTTTTTTATTCCATGCACGATTTGATTTACACATTCAGCAACAAAATTAATTTCTGTAGCTTTCATTTTAGGTTACAATAAAGGAAATTTCCATTCTAAAGAGCAAAGATTCTGTCTCTTAAGCTGCATGCATATAAAAAGCCTTAATCTCAATAGTAGTGAGAAGGACAGAGAGCGCTGGGGGATGTAAAAGGGGAGGAAACCCTTCATATTGACCAACAGGCAGACTTGGTCATTCTTCAATTCCTTGCGCTCCCAAATCCTCAATACAGTTACTCTCCAATGATTTCCAGTATTATCAATCCTACTGATTAACTGACATCAATATAAGGTGATGTGCAGGGCGCAGGACTGCAAAGAGAAACATATTGACCATTTGCATTGAGCTGTTTTACAAACAATTGTGTACATAGACACACACAGGTCCAAAGTTTATTTGTCTTTTTAAAAAAAAAAAAAAAAAAAAAAAAAAAAGCACTACTTCTTAAATCCTCCTTTTCTAGTAGCACCTCTCCTCTTATCTCCATTTTTCTTCTATCATCTCATCTTCCCTGTAATCTCTCAACCATGTTAGCCTTCCTGCCCACTGTCCCCAACCAATAGCACTTAACTACACAAACACAAATACACATTACTGACTGACTTGTGCAAAGCTCCCCCTTTCTTTTCTCCTCCACCTGTCAGGCCCACTGTGGCAACCCCTGAGGGAGGGATAGCAGAGGAAATAAGGAAAGGGTGACCCTGAGGTGACTCCCCACAGATTGTTAGAGCCTGTTAAGTTTGCGTCTGTCTGCTTGTAGACACAAAGACAAAACCGTGCCGTATCCCGGCCAGAGGAAGAGGAGGAATAAGTGAGGGGGAGGAGGTAGTGCATGAGGACAGGAGGTGCTTGTCGCTGGGAGCGAGAAAAGTAGAGCAGATATGTAACAGCGTATTCTCCTGGGACACGTGGAATGGCAACACAGCCTCCTCCTGAAGCAGTCTGTGTTAGTGTTCAAGGCAAAATTTGTCAATCTGAAGCCTGCTGAGCCTCGCTCCAGCTGGGTTGCGCATCGATTTTAAAAACCAGTATGCACCACTGTAGCTGCACTTAACAGGATTTTGGAGTTTGAAGCCTATTAGGCCCTTCTTTATCCCCCCACCTCAGTACTACCACTAAAGGAACTAGTCATCCTAGGATGTGTCTGTCCCACAGGAACTGCTCCTTTAGAGCTTTCAATTTTTGAGAGGGGTTGAAAAGTAGGTGGGCACAGTCCTGAAAATTTTCTGAGCTTAATGCAAACTTGGCTAAATTCAAAAACAAGCCACTTAAAAGCTGATCTCTCAAACATCACCATCAGCAATCTAAAAATTCACCTTACAGAACAAACAGCAACAACTACCTTGGCTTGCTCCAATGAGGTCACCGTTTTGGTGTCACCGATCCATAGTTACATAACTTATATTGTTTTGGAACACTCAGAATTGACATTCTGAAGCTTACACAAAATTATTATGTCACTTCCAAGAGTCCGATGGAGCCCAAACGGCACTGGAAGGACTGATTAGGGAGAAGGTTTGAGTAAACGATTGTCCTACCTTGTGCCTAACATGACTTTTTGAAGTGGAAAGGTGACTAATCATTGTCTTATGTTTGTCAGCTGAGCCGGTGTGGTGTTCATGCTTTAGGATGGGAACAAAGAGGTGGCTGCATAGGGGGGGGAAGGGCATTGGGGGTGGGGGTAGGGATGGTAAGGGTGACGTCTGGTTGGCTTTATTCTACCGTCAATGTGCATCAATGAGCAAATAGTCCCTGTGTGTTAAATGGCCACATAATCAAATTCTAAAATAGATCAAGAGCTGATGTTACTGCCTAAATGTGACTAGAAATGGTAAATATTGCTTTCACTACTTGTCATAGAAATATACATTTATTTTACAACTAGGCTCAGACAGTTTCTCATTCTCTCATCATGACCATAAATCCTCTTAAATATATCCTTTCAATTTGGTGTGTGTATGTGTGTGTTCCCATGTATGACTGCAAATATAAGCTGTACACACAGCCGCTATTTAGCAGACAGAATAAGAAAAGAGTAGTGAGTAGTGCAGGCAACTGTATTTTGATGGGCTGTCAGGAAGCAGTGGCTTAAATCAGCTTAGATGTCATGCAAAAAAAAGTCTAGGAGGATGCCAGAGGAGGAATTAAGGCAGCTATGATTGTCCTTGCTAAAGAAGTCAGCCATCACGGTCAAAGTGAGGCAGCTCGCCGGACTTGCAAACCACAGCACATTTAAATTATAGATCCCTAGGAGAGCTGCTAAGCAGAAACAAGAGAGGGAGGTGAAACATAGGAGATTGGAAAAAAATAGCATTTTAATCATTGCTGGGTAAGAACTTCCATTAAATGCCCCCCACCCCAAACTCATGCCACAAGAGACTGAAACAGCCCTTGGAAGCTGGCATGCGCTGCATGATTTGTTGACTAACAACCTGGTAGCTGAAGACTTCTTCATAATCCCGATAAAGGAGAAGACATACGGTGATCTGCTCAGTGCAGCTCGGAATCCAATCTGGAAATAAGACCTTGCATGACCAAAATATTTGAAGGGGTGATGGCTTATTAGGGGTCCAGGGGTTAACAACCAACTCTTGTATGCCTTTTTCTAAGAACTAACCCATACCTCCCTCAGGCTATTTTTGGTTGCATGGGCATATCAGTTATCCTGTCAGACACTTTTAAGGGCTAAGTGCATTGATTGATTTTTGATAGCCCCAGAGTTCGAGAGGAGATAGGAAATGAGGCAAAGCTTTTGTGTTCCTATTTTTCTAATCTTACAAAGATCTGTAATCTCTCCGCAATCTATATCATTCCATTTCGTTTCATGAATTATAAAGAAGAATCAATTTCTGTGGATATAAACACACTAAAGCAGCTTTACGCCTTTTTTGTGTTTTACTGTGACATCAATCTCCTGTTACCCATTATTCGTTCCGTACCCCGGCGTCAGATTACCATTTACAGTGAAATAAACATGTATGCAAAAGTGGTGTATGTGGTAACGTGTGGTAAGCATTTCGTGAGAAAAACGCAAGCACTTGACTCATAACGAATCTAAGTATAATAAGGTTACGTGGACAGGGAGATACACAGGAGGACAGGCAGAGTGAGAGATCGGTTCCTCTGGGTCGGCGGTTGAATTATCATCTGCCTCTAGTGAAAATGACAGTCACTCTTGGCTACCCAGCAAAGGCGTACCACATGATGGGCAAAGCTTGCTTCCAGCCTACTTACAGTGTGACATACACACACACATCCAGTAACAGACACGCACACATCCACTTACACACACCTACACACATGCAGTCATCTGCTGTCAGTGCTACGAGATGCATGCTGAGTTCTCTCTGTCACACACGCACACACACCAAGGCTAGGATTTCCACCATAAAATTATCAGCAGGGCAAGAAGCCATACTGAACCACACTCTGCTATCACTGAGCAGCCCACATCATCGGATAATTATTCCACTAAACAGCGTCGGGCAAATTCTTCAGGATGTAACCGCTGTTAAGAGTTCAGTTAACTCCTTACATCAGTGTTATTGTTTCACCGTCTTGTACCGTTCTGACATCAGACAGTAGTGCATCAGTGATACACTTACGTACATCTCAGTGTTGCCCAACTGTACAAAAGGAAGTGGATCTGAGTCAGTCAGTCAGCTGCAAAGTGTGTCATACGTCACACTGTTGTCTGCGAGCGCTCAGCCTTATCGCCTCTCTTCTCGCTCGGTTTCTCTCTGTGGCCGGCACGGAGTCTTTTTTAAACTTCACACTCACTATTGATCATTTTGGTGAGTCATGCCGCTCTGACTCAAATACATACTGTACTTAAGCAGGCCCACAGAACTGTTTCACTGCAAGCACAGGGTGTAGGCCTCGCTTGGCCTGTGCATGTACACTAGGCTTCCAGGAACCCTGTGCTAATACTGAGTGAGAAGACTGTCATCTGATGATCCAGCACTCTGTTTATGAGTGAGTGAGACTACAATCAGTCTCCATGCAGCCACAGCACACTTCCTGGAAACTCGCCTTTGCGTGTGTGCGCTCGTGTATATGTGCCTGTCAGTCAAGACCGTGAAATACAGAAGGAGCGGAGAGAGATTATAGATAAAGGCGTAAACAGAAAGATGGAAGTAAGTGCTGGCCCTCTCAACAGCACATAAGTTCTTCTTGAGTGGTGTTCGCACTAGCTTCCTACAGGGCTGTGCATGCTTGCACACACACACACACACACACACACACACACACACACACACACACACACACACACACACACACACACACACACACACACACACACACACACACACACACACACACACACACACACACACACACACACACACACACACACACACACACACACACACACACACACGTTACTAGAATACAGGAGGGTGTTGTTGCTTATTATGTTCTAGCAGCTCACACTGGTTGTCTAGCTTGGCTTGGCTTGTTTAAGAGGCTGAGATTAGACAAGCAAAGAGGCTTGCGCAGCCGGCTCATCTCTGCCATATCTGGGTGTTGCTCTGTGCTTAACTGAAGCTTCCACCTTCTTTAGCCGTAATGCAAATATGCACACAAAAAATTTGGAGCTCAGTTTAAGTTGCAGGATTCCAACTTTGCTTTATCAGCCTTGATTTAGGCTCATCGGACACACACATGCACAGGCACACATAGATCCTTACCTGAGTTTCTGTTAGGCTCTCCAAAGCTTGCATTACTGACTGTTCTGGTCTTGATGCTTGAGACTGCATGACAGAAATAAAATAAAAAATGTAATATGTGTAATTTTTTTTTAAGTTCATTCTTTAGATTTGAACTCCAAACTAAAATAAATTCACAGCAAGCTGAATCCATACCATTAATCCTGCTTCAACTGTTGGCACAAGTGTTAACTTGCTCCCATCCGAGATGCCTAGATCCTGGAGTTTGCCTGAACTTAGTCGCCTGCAGGGATTGGGGAGAACAAGATAATTAGACTGTGCTGACAATATATTCTCTCTTCAGACATACAAACACCCTTCAGCCAGGGGGTGCAGACGGACTTCAAAACTATTTTGGAAAAGAGCTGTGGGTGTAAAGCTCCATGAAAGAGAAGTATTGATTGCACTGTCATATTTCAATTTCGAGTATAGTGGAGCTTGACAAGTGCTTGCAGTGGATATTTGGCACCACTGGCACTTGCCTAAGTGGAGGTAAGAATTTTTTTTTTCCTTGACAATATCAGTTGCACAAATGAGGAAGAAAAACTTCATGCTGAAACCAAAACCACAGCATATTAAATTTATAAATGAAAAGAATGGCAAGTACTAGAATTGCATGGACGCCGTTCTTAGCCAAACTGTTACGGCTCTGTCAGTGATTATGAAAGTTAAATCATGTGATACAGAACACATCACATTTCCAGGGCTTTACTGCTTGATGTCCGGTACAGAAGAGGAATGCTTGCATCTCAGAGCCAAATGCTATGCAAGCATTCACACCCGTTTCTGCCCGTTTGCCTGCTTTATGTTAGTGAAGGATGTTTAGGGCAGTCTGGTCTGTAGGCATGACCCAAATCTTATGCCACGCAGCTGAACAAAGGCAGTCAGCCCCGACTTGCTGTAGGTCTACAGTTTAAGGCGCAGGAGGGGATTAAAAATGGGGTTTTCAGGTTTTAAAGGATGATGTGATTTATTGGGTGATTACAACGGGTGGGAGGAGATGGGGGCTGAAAACAATGCTGACTGTTCGCATGTACTAAAGCCCCCCCTTTCTTTTTTGCATAGCACCACCTGCACTATTGTGAGCTCGTTTAACCTGTGCCTGATTCATTTCATAGCTTCATAATGCTTCAGGTTCTGGTTCGTTTTGAATAATAAAGAGTTTATCTATTCTCTCACACATGCAGCTCTGCTTAAACAGCAGCGTTTTTCAAGCCCTCGCGAAACTGGCCGTCTGATACCTCACACAAACAAACTGCTGTTATTCTCCTGAATCTGCTGGCTATTGTCATGCAACTGCACGCTCACATTCACATCCAACCACAAGACATATCCACCTTCGGTTCAGTACCAAGTCACGCATGAATAATGCACACCTGTGCAGTAGCAGTATAAATACAGTCAAGGTTAGCACTTCTGTGTGACTTTATTCATTAATGTGTAACATGTTTGACTCACACAGCATTAGCAATTCAGTCATGCTTCAGTTTTTATAAGAAGAGGGGACGAATCAATGCAAGTCTGCAGATTGCATGTCAATACTGTTCCAGTGACTGGTGAGTCCCAGCCCATAATTCCAATATTGTCCACCCCCATGGTCAATAGTTTCCTTGAACGTATTGATCACCAAAGCGGGCATACCTTTGCCTCCCGTGAGCTTAACCAGTTAAAGTGCAGTTTGGAAAATATTACCTCAACCCAGGAGGGTGGGTGCACCTAAAGTCGGTTTGTGCACATTTTGAACTGCGGACTATCCTAGACATTACGGCTTATGATGTCAGCGTCTCAAGTACCGGTTGGCTCTTTAAGAAATAAGTATGCGTAATTATTGTCCCTATCCGAAAACACCACGTTTACTAAACACGTTCAACTGCAATGCATTTCTTTCGTGTTTACTCACGTTTCTTTGTGTAGCAGAGCGAGTCTCTCTTTTGGGACTTTGAGTCTTTGCGACAGTCTCCTCTTCAGTCCCTCCACGGTCTCCTCCAGTGGCAAGGAGAGCTCGAAGCGTGTGCCGGTGGTGGAGTGGATGTACAGATTCATGGAGGGTTCCGTCGGGACGGCCTCGCAGGACGAAGCCCCGCGACTGGTGCAGCTTCGGGCGCTGGGATGCTGGTCCATCCGATAACCTGTGCTCAGAGAAGGGGGGAGACAAGACGAGCAGAGCCGGGGAGTGAAAAGGGTGAAAAGAATAGTGAAGCAGATCCGTCGCTTCCACTAAAGTCCCTTGATCTCCTTGCAAATCAAAGGCAGCATTCAGAGCTCTCTCTCTCTCTTTTTTTTCCTTCCTCTTGGTGCCCCCTTTTTTTCTCTCGCTCTCCGAGAGTCAGAATAAAACCCAGTCCGTCGTCTCTCCGGTCAATATCATGAGAATATCCCCCGAGGAAATTTAACTACACAAGCGTCGCGTTTCCCTTTGTGTGATCTTTGTCTTTGTTGCGCTTTCCAGCGTGCAAGCAAGTCTTTCGAAATGCTACATAGACGGGCAAATGCCACACAGAAACGCAAGTATGTTGTCAGCAAAAAATGGCACGGACGCTCATTTACGCAGGCAGTTACCTTTAAAAAAAAAAAAAACAACCAAACAAACAAAAAAATGTCTGAGAAAGAAAAAAAATGTATAACAACAAATTCCTCTCGGATGTTTTATGAGCTTTTTCGGGCTTTGGATGATGGGACACGCGATCCGGAGCTGCAAAGCCTCTTGCGGCTGTAGTAAAAGGCTCTCCGCTGCGCACTCATACCCACGGCAGCCCCACTGAAATATCGACAATGAACATTGTCACAAAGTATCCCACTTCCACCATCGATAAAGTACGCCCACAGCCCCCGAGGCCGTCCGACCAATCACAGGAGAGCTCCTTCAGGACGCCGATGACCTCAGCCAATAGGAAGATGAGCTCGACACCCACGTGGAGGCCAAGCGAGTTTAGGCCATTCATAATAAATTACAGCACAGTGCAAAATATGCAACAGTATCACAGTATACTCAAATAAAGGGCTACACCGAGGGCCGTGTGCCTCTACAGCTTACTGGAAGCTTTAAAGACAGTCCCCGTAAAAATGACTTGTTTTTTAAGTTAATCACGGCTGAATCATTCCTGAATTCTCGTTTCACGAGATACACCAATTATAGATAATATTTAGAGACAAATATGATGATGAGTGCATCATCTCTGGAAGTACCGCCTGTTTAAAGGGTCTCATCGTGTGGGAACTGTGCAACAGGCTGAAAATAGCGATCATCATTAATCCCAAAAACGCCTTTTTTGAAGAGATGTTTGACAGCAGCACACAGTGTGAATATATAACTGATTGCTTAATTTAAGCATATGTAGCTCATCATCAACTTTCGACACCGTGAGAGTAGATTTTTGATCAGGACTCGCTTTATTTCCCTTATATTTCCCGGGTTACTTAACCAACAACACCAACTTGGACGTGGCTATTTTTAAACCCTTGGCATAAAGACCAGATCCCTCTGCTCCAAGTTATCAGATGTACTGTAACGACATTAATAGTGCTGACGCCACCCTCTTTCCCCCTTGACCTCAGAAGCAAGCAGGAACCCTTCAAGTGATCGCGAATCTTACGCTAATCCACGCTGGACACGAGTAGGTTATTCTCGTCAGGTAAGCTGCAGTATATGCATGTAACACAGACTTCGGACTGCTGCTGCACGAGTTCTCAAGTCTGAGGTGACCAATAAGCGCCCTGAGAGCAATATCCCTGAGAGAAGTAACCAGAGCAACTCACAAAGAGAGACTGACTAAGAATATTTAAATGACCAAAAAGCCTACACAGCGAGCTTACCTCTGCAGTTTCTTCAAACCTAAGTAGGCACTTTACCATAAAAAAAACAAACATTAAAAATACTCGGTCGCCACCCAGTGGCAACGGAATCAGTTTTCACAATGAAAGCATGCAAACGATTCATAGTTTACCCCTGGCATATATATATATATATATATATGTATAAATAGGTTACATTTGGAACATGCAGTTTTTAAAACCTTATGCATTAAAGTATGGCAGCTTTTACTCGTATTGAGTACGACAGTCACCATAAAGCAACGTTTGATAAGATTTGTCGTTCTCCTTCTAATCTGAGATAATTACCAACGACTTGCTGTCTTCTACTAATTATAATTTACAGGAACAATGACATTCTGCTATCGTCAATAAACACGACATTAGGCTGTCCCTCAGAATTTACGCCCAATTGTCTCATACAAGCAGCTGACACGCTTCTATCGATCCGCAATTGACTCGTCTCTAATCAATTTCTCGCCAACACATAAAGCGCGTGTCAAACTTTACTAACACATCACCCGTAACATAACGTACAGATCAGTCGTAATAAAAAATAAAGTGAACTCACCAAGAACTGTGGCGAAAACTGTAAAGCTTCGCGGAAAAGTCTGCTGCGTTCCCGTCTCTTGCCCCAGTTTTGGCATGTAAAGTAAACCCACACAGCGACAAAACTCTGAGATAAATCCAGACACTTGAATATCCACAATAACGTCTCAGTAAATTCTCTGGTGGCCCCGTGCGCGTCGTTACGCTGCAGACCCGGGCTCGTCAGTCCTGGCCAATAATGGGAACAGTCAGGTCCCGAGATGCTTTCGTGTATAGTCAGATCACCGGTGTCTTACTTGGCGATAAGAGCGTAGTCGGAAAGGTGAGACTCCTCTTAACTGACGCTTCTCGGATATGGGTGGAGAGTAATGTTCTTCTTATGTCAGCATGTCATTTAAGGTGGCCTCGTTTCCCTGCTGCCACCAAGTCCAACTTGCTGTCGTCTGTGGGAAAGAATGCGTCTATAACGCAATTCTTAACCGATAAAGCTATCCAACTGTGTCAAGCACAGCGGCTCCCAGCAGCAGGAACGACTTTTAAAGGTAGCATACACCGACAGAGACACGAAACCCGGACAGCCACTGACCTACCACCTTAAAAAAAGAGTCAATGAAATTAAATCTTTGGCGATATTGGAGGTGTTGCCAACCTTTGACGACATAGAGAAAATGTCACCGGGCAACAGGTAAACACGCTCCCTGGATACGACACACGTACGCCGATAAACAAACACCACTGGTCCCGTTTGAGGAATTAATGCCCTGCTGATAACCTAATGCGGATTCTTGAAGCGCACAATGTACAAAATGACTGTTTTATACAAGAATGTAGGAAGTTTATTCTACGGGCTGCTGCTCTTTGGAGCAGAGACACTAAGACGTAAAATCGGCTAAAGTGTAATAATAAACTAAGTGTATTCAAATTGGTAACTATCCATTTATCTAGTTGCTTTTTAACAACTATTGAAACTCATTATTCATAACTGCCTCTTTCATAATGGTATCTTATTAGGTTTTATAGGCTATTGTTGCTTGTAATTATTGGATCTAACTCTAAATCTATTGATATAATTTTACATAGGTAACTTAAAAAACATATTTAAAGTCTAGGTTGGCTATGGCTTTTAAGATAAAGGAATTGAAGTCTGTTTGAAGTGAAAAAGAAGGAAGTAGACAAATTAGTTTTTAAGTACGTGTGTAAATTTACTTTCCACTAGTGGATGTTGATATTGGTAGATTAGGACAGTCTGCTTTAATATGTCTGCGCAGTGATTACGTCCCTATGGTTAGAACTGTGATAATGATCACAATGTGGTCCACCTCAAGGACAAGACATGTTTTGCAATGTTTCACTGACACGGAAAAAGGAAAAGAAGCGAAAAGAAAAAGCCTGACTCTGCCATCAGAAAATACCTAAATGCACCAATCTAGAACTGTCCTTCTTTTCTGCTTCAGGACCAGCACAGATTGTCTGTCTGATTACAGAGACACACTCCCACTGTGCAGGGGAGGCTGCGCCCCACCAGCATATTATCACAACGTCTGAGACCTGAATCATCATCGTGTGTGTGTGTGTGTGTGTGTGTGTGTGTGTGTGTGTGTGTGTGTGTGTGTGTGTGTGTGTGTGTGTGTGTGTGTGATAGAGATAGAAAAGGCTGTTGTGTTCAAAAGAAACACTGGTATTATCTCCGAGAGGCTACATGAGCAGACAAAGGGGCCTGTCTTTGCTTGGCCCCAACAGCTCCCTCTTCTTCCTTATCTGTCTCCATCTTGTTCTTTCTCTTTGGAAGATGCTGACTCAGTAGAGCAAAGTGAAAGGAGTTGGTTAAACTCCCTCACTAACTTGAAACACAACCCTTTGTTTGGGTCAAACGCTTCACTTTTCAGCTTGTTTTTACGCTGGACTTGATGGCAGCTGCACATTAATGGATCTGTTTGTACATGACTTTTGGTGAGAAGGAGCTAATGTGCGCTGATGTTTGTCACTGTGGCCGCTTGGGAGTTTAAGTCCTTCTTTCAGGCATGAGATGGCTCGGCTGTGCTCGTCAGCAGGTCTGGCTGTCAACACAGCTCAGGTGATGCAGAACATTCTGACCTCTTTGCCCAAATTAGCCCTGGCAGTTGAGCTCACAATCTGACATGTTTGGTGACAAAGGTGCAGCTCTCTCTCCAATCTGGATCTTGGCTTTGTTTTATAAAATGGGAGGTGTTTTTTGTTCTTAAAAAAATTAAAGGGCATGTTTTGTTTTTCTTTAGTATCTAGAGCAGATCATTCGTTGAGTATGTCATTTATTTTGATCTGCATCAACTAGTGTAGTATCTTTCCTCATTCTATCTTTGCTAATGTGACAAATCACAATGTGATTAAGTGAAAAAAATGCATTAATGCACGAATTTATCATTGTGCAGCCTAAAAGCCAAATCTGTTACACTATATGCCGCATGTTGCATTACGATGCACATGGACAAGCCAGTGATGAAGGATACAGGAGCAACCCCCACATGTGGTCATCTCCGTGATAATGCATCACACGTACTTCTGGGAAGAGTTTATTGACAAGGGTGGAAGGCTGTGTGGGTGGGTCGTAAATATTTCACATCCAATATCAGATCTAGTGGGACAGAGCAGACCGTGTGCGATTGTATGTGTAGAAGTCAATGAGTCTGTGTGGGTCATGTGCAAGCCAAAACGCGCAAGTTGTTGTGTGAGAGAGTCAGCGTGTGGGACATGTGTGGGCGTGTGTGTGTGTGTCTGTGTGTGTGGGTGAGCAGCATTCCTATCCATCAAAGTCACCCGTGGGCTGCCCTCTGCCTTAGGAGAAAAATGAACCATGCCCAACGGACTCGGCCTGCTGCTGCTCTTCTCCTCCTGCCACCATTTCCTCCTGATTCACCCTAAGTGGCTGTGAGTTAGAAAGACACACCCCGCCACCCACCCCCATGCTACATTCGCAACAGTGGCACCGGAAGCTGACACATTCAGCGAGGATGCATGTAAACGTGCTGATTCAAATAGTGCTGGGAAGAATGTTACCGATAAGGAGTGTCTATGACTTATGGCTTAAAAATGTATGCCTAACTCATCCACTCGGAAGTACAAAAATTACAAAACAGATTAGTACAAATTATTTGATCCCCAGTGCCACAAATATTACATATGATCAGGGAGAAAAAATTAAAATTAAAGTATTTACATGTTATTCTTGATGAGGTGCATCTTTTGTCGAATAGAAGTGAGCAAAATTGCATAAGCACAATTGTTTGTCACTTACTGAACTGATGTAGAAAGTAAAGACGAGAAAATGTGTTTTCCTTTTTTCTTTTATCCATTCACTTGTAGGCTGCAGTTGTTCTTTACAGTGCAGTGCAGTCAGAAGTGAACATTTGAATCTGACCAAGGTTTTATAGTACAAACGAATACTAACAGTTCATACATTCACCCTGAACTGGATAAGTCTGACCCTGGACTTGTAGGGGGTGCAAGGACGTAAATGTACACGACTTCTTGTGGGAGAAAATTGTAATAACTGGATTTGTTTTTAATAGCTGCTTATAATCACTTACAAGCATTTTTGAGCTCTTCTAGTTGACGATATTCGACTCAAAGAGGGAATTAGCAAGAACACAGCTGCACGTCATCTGGAAGCCTGGAAGTTAGTCTGAACTTATCCACATGAAAGCCGTGAAGTGTAATATCACTTCATTGTTTCCTTTTAACTGGAAATTACAATCAATACAATATTTGTATACTCTGGGCCACAATAGGAACTTAGTAACCTTAGTAACCATAGCTCATAAGTTTGAGCGGTTTCTGTCACTGGCCCAGTGAGTGCATTGCACGCACAAATAACGACCTTTGTGGGTCAAAAGACGTGTTAGACCTATAAAAAAAACCAACAAAAAAAGAAGCCAAGTACTTTGATATGAGAGGTAATTTATAACATGTTAGGGTTCACAAGTTTCAGTATTATTTTTAACTAAATGCATTATATTGAAAAAAAATGGATTCAGGTCAAGATACATTTGTGGGGTGGAATTTTTTGCAGTAATTAAAATGATAGTTTATCTGCAGAAAACACACTGAAATACACATTTCTAGTTGGACTTTGCTACAGATACTTTTTAGTACCTCTGGGATTACGCTACAAAAATAGCTAGATCACTCAAAGTAGTGGTTAAATGCATTGAGATTCTTGTTACACAAGTACTTCAGATATAGTGTGGGGTTAAAAAAAACAGAGGGGTTAGAAGTTGAGTGGGATGGGTTTTGGTGTGGACGGGGTCTCTGATCCCACACCTGCAGAAGAAGCCCTGTTTGAAGTGTTGCTCGCTCGCTCTCCCGGCTCACAGCGCAGATGATTGATGACACATCTTGAGCTCTGCTGCTTTCCACACATAAGCAGACAACATGCCAGAGAGAGTGTGAGGAGAAAAAATGAGAGTGAGAGAAAGAATTGTGCAAAACATGCAATGACAAGGGACAAGAAAAGAAAGTGTCACTTCAGACAGATTTAGTCACAGCTTACAGTAACTTCTGAACAGCCAGGCCAAGGACAAAACAACCAGACATCCATTTCCAGAGTCACGACATTCCCGACTTTTGTCCAAAAAACTTTTTGTTGAAACTTTTCAGGAAGCTGATAGTTTGACTTGCAGACTAGTCAGAAAGAAAAAAAACCAGATGAAAAGAACCACAATATCAACTTGGGTGTGTATTATCAAATATATAGCACTGCTGAGTGAGTGAGTAAGTGAGAAAGTGAGTAACAACTAAATGCAACATCTGTAGCCTGAACAGTGCCCAGAGGCAGACTGACTGGATAAAATCCAAACATTTCACAATCAAACTCACCGTATTCATTCTCTAAAGACAGCACATTAATCACAGAGAGGATGGAGTGCATGTATATGTGATGAGTAACATTCTGAACTCTTTGTGCTTAGCTTCTGTATATCATTAAGAGCACATTGGTCACCCCATAACGAGTCAGTGCATTCCCAAGTGAAACATAAAACGAATGAGGCATATTTTGTGTAGAAAGTAATGTAACCAGAATACTCTTCCTTAAATCTTGTCACGGGGACACTTTGATACTACAGTGGGTTGATCAGCATGATTTGGCAGACTATTTCATGTAATAAACAAGTGATAGTTAAGTGTAATTGTCTTCCTCATTCCTGTGGAGTCTGTTTGTACGGTTAATTCGGTGGCTTTGGTTCAAAAATAAAATTCTTTTTAACCTCAAAGTTAGAAAATCTCAACAGGAAGAGGTAATACTCATATGGGAGCACTGTCTGTGTTCTGTATCTGCAATTATTACGCAATATGCAACAATTCAAACCATTGCCTTGTAGTAGCATATTATTGTGAATCATATATCGCTGCGATCTGAGCCTCCACATGGATCCTGTGAGAAAATACGATGTACTGTTATGGCTTAGCCTATCAAGTTTGTAACAGGACACTTCACACCGCGTTCCATATTCTGTCTGTGTGCAGTGAAACATTAGTCTTGTTCACAGTCTGTCCTGTGTCGAGATGCTGCACGACTCACAGGACACTAGTGGTGCTGTACTGTACTTCCAAAGCCCAGATCTGGGCCTGTCAACCACTTACTGCACAACCTCATCCAAATGGTGTAACTTCAACACCCCCGCAAAGTAGACTTGATAATTGCTGCTTTTTACAGAGCTGGTCTGCTCACACTAAAAAGGCCCACAATAGGACAGGCTGGAACTGGGCTGAATGTGCTAAATAAGCTAATGAAATCCACCCACAGGACACAAGCCGGGCACGATAAGAACCTTTATAGTTGTGAAACTCGGCCAGGCTGGGAGGGTGTTAGTTGTATCTGTTTGTTTATTTGTCTGTTTGACAGCCTATGGCGTAGCGCTAGAGGGACTGGTGGTCCGACAAAGGTTATGTGTTAGCGTGGAGTGCAGAAAATAGAACAGAGCAGAACAAAGGAGGGAGAGCGACTGGAAAAAAACAAGAGTGAGAGTGAGTGTAGGAGAGAGAGACTCGGGGCAGGGATTGTGGGTGGTTGGGTAGGTGGTTTTGGCAATGCAGAACGGACTTCTTGCGTATTACTTCTGGTAAAACAAAGATATGACTTTTGCAAGAGCTCTATCCATTCACTGAGTAGTATCAGTTGTAAAAATTTCACCCTTTGAGGTCAGCGTGTGTAGAGGGGACACAAAATCAGTTTAAGAGCAACCTGTTATGATGTGCACTACTACTCCTAGCACTTTCACACAGAAAAAACCCCAGATAGGAGATAATAGCTGTGTGTGTTTGTGTGTGTGTGTGCGTGCGTGTGTGTGCGTGTGTGTACAGTACACACTGGTGATGAATACCAGATGCAGGCATTTCCTTTGTTGGTGCAAGCAAGTTCCGAACTTGCCAAATCGCCCTGCTCTCCTCCCACGTGGTTGAAAACTTCCACACACTCCCACACACTCTCTAGAATCCCAGCCCACTAATCCTCCTCCATCCTAGACTTAGGGGTAGCCAAAGCTGCAGGCTAATTCAATCTTGGCTGGCGCTGCATTGTTTTATATCTCTCCCGTTGTCTTTCTGTTCTCCACCCTTGGTCCTTCCACTCACACTCTT
The DNA here is from genome assembly GCF_057381845.1 of Rhamphochromis longiceps. Lineage (NCBI taxonomy): Eukaryota > Metazoa > Chordata > Actinopteri > Cichliformes > Cichlidae > Rhamphochromis > Rhamphochromis longiceps. The sequence goes on along the minus strand of NC_140578.1, from coordinate 5,127,995 downwards.
GCTAATTAGTTTTTCTCTCTCTTCTTCTGCTTTTACCCCCACGCCCCCCAACCCGACTTGTTTTATCATAAAAAGGACTTTTGTCTTCTTTCTTGTCTTTTCTTCTTTCTACTTTAGTTTTCTTTACTTTCTCCTGTTGTTTTCTACGCAGCAGCTACAGTGCCCCCTGAAGCTGGTTTTGCTTTGCAGTTGATACGCAGTAATTTAAGCACTGATAGCGAAGGTCATTAAGGGCCACATGATCGGGCTGGCAGGCTGCACAGAGAGTTGATCTCATCTGTGACGTCAGCCCAGAGATGTGCGCAGCAGCTTTCTCCGTATTACATTCTCAAAATAGCCCTCCAACCCCACTGACAACGTCATGTATTCCCGTCTCCCTCTGGCTCTACCGCCCCCTTCCCTCTCATCCCTTTCTGCAATTTTATCCCCCCCGCCCCCTTTTTTTCCACAACTACGCCCCAGTTTTCCAGGCTTTGCCACCCCCCCACCTTGCCCCGTTTTCTTCCTCCTCTTGGCCGTCTCGCGCTCTCTCTCTTGCTCTCTTTCTCTTTGTATTTCACGATAACAGCACTAATTCCATAAAAGTAAGGTCACTGTACTTTGTCCCGATTGGTCTCTGTAAACTTAAGGCTAGAATTTTAAAACAGGTTCCAAACAATCTCAATGAAGGGAACCTCCATCCAGACTTTCTACTGAAAAATCATAAAATGAACATGCAAATAGACGCTACCATGACCTCCCACTTTCCCACCAGAAAAAATTCAAGCATACTTTGTTGAAATCAATGAAATGCCAGCATCATTTCGGAGAAGAGGTGCATTTGGACACTGACTGCAGAATGCCACCAATGACGTGTAGTTAAATATTTACTGTGTATGGGTGGAAAGCTGGAAGCTGAAATGAGTCACACAGGGAAGGTTGTTCTGACCCTTTGTATCCACAGTATATAACTAATGATCAAAGGCGAGGTTTCAGTTTAACCCTATACAGGACCGTGGCAGCATTTGTTCAGGCATGACAGCTCCACAACCCACGCACTGGCTATCCTGAGACTGTCATTATCATATACAGTGTATCCTGAATTTACAGAACCAGGAAGGTTCTTTTTCTTCAAACTTTGACAGTCTGTGGCCACTGACAGTTTCAATCCAAGGTACAATAACAGGAAGAGGAAATTGAAAGGCAGGTGAAAACTGCAGTTCTATTCAACAGTCATTCGACAGGCAGACAGACAGACAGACAGACAGACAGACAGACAGACAGACAGACAGACAGACAGACAGATAGATAGATTAGAATTATGCACCCAAAAAAATACCATCAGATTTTGATACCTTATTCCAAAACAGTCTGATTGGCAAGTACTTCATTTTTCTGCATAAAAATGATTCCAAACACACTTGCCAATGCAGTAAAAGCATACCTGGATAGAAAAACAGTCATGAATCAGGTTCCCCAGAGCCCAGACCTCAACATTGCTGAAACAGTGTGGAATCATCTTGACAGGGTACGAAGGAGAAGAGTACAAAAGGCAGCCAACATCCAAAGAATAGCTTTGAATGTCCTTCAACAAGCCTGGAGAACTATTCATGAAGACTACTTAAATAAATTATAAGAAAGCTGACTAAGAGAGTACAGGCTCTACCGAACAATAAAGAAGATCATACTTTCAAGCTTGTCGGACTTTAAAAGCCATCCTTTCACCTCATATACTGTATTTATATTTATATTTGCAGATGTTTTAAAGAGTGACTCAAGATGTTGCACAGTACCACATTACTGATATCACATTGAACTCTTGACTACTTATAAAAAGTTTCCAGCTTCACTTGAACATTGCTCCCACACTAACCGATTTCCACTTCACTCTGACAGGGGAGGAGATGCGATTTTCCCAAAGCGATCACTATTAACCAATCTATCTGCCTCAGTCTGATATCATTTTAAATCACATGCATCAGCAATGCTGTTATATTGGGTTTGTGGGAGTTTTAAGAGTGGAACATGTTCTTACATTTGCTGCTCAGTAGCCACAGCTTGTTGGTTGCCTAAAACAAGGGATCATAAATCACTGTCAAGACACAGCTAGACAATGCTTGGCAGTAGCATTAGTCCAGCCCATTGCACTAACTGACTGCTGCTGGTTCCATGACAGCAACCAGCAGCAGTCAGAAATAGCCATTTAGGACTAGGAATAAGCAGAGCAGACAGAATTCATTAGGTCATATACGAGCCCCGCTGTTTGCTATTGCAGTCTTGTCTCTCACCAGAGTCCTGAACTTATTTCATCAGCATATCTGATAAACCTAATGACAACTAGCCTCACCTCACTTGCTCCACCAGTCCTCATCCTTGTCTGTGTTTAGTCATGTCTATTCTTTCTCTTTGATACTACTTGATACAGCCAGTCAGCCAAATATGAGTTCACAGTTAATTAGTCAGTTGTATCTATTTATACTATACCAGCTGACGTGTCTAGTGTTGACTACTGCTTGTTAAAGATGTGTTTATTGAGCTTCCACGAGCGTTTGTGAAAAAATTATATAATCAGACACATTTCATAGTGGGTTGGCTGTGATATGCCAAGTTCAGTGGCATTTTAAAGGGCAATTTCAGACTACAAATGGGGGTGGAGGCAGGACTTGACTGGTACATAGTACATGCCTATGAAGATTTTTTTTTTTTCTTCTTTTTTTTAATATAATCAGGATAGCAAGTTAGTTCAAGCCTCTGAATGTTCTGTTGGTTGTGAAATATTTGTCAAGTAGTATGAACAAAATTGTAAGCTGTTTCCACTCAAGTTACTCTGTGTGCTATTTAAAGAAAGAAATAAGTGGAAACTGTCTAAATCTAGATGTGACAAAGATAATCAGTATCATTAGTAGCCCTTTGAAAATAACCTTAATGACTATTCATAAATGTTTAACCTCTGTCACTGACAGAGCAACAACACATTTAGTAACTTCCTTTGCTCCAGCTTCCTGACTCTAACATTATTAGTGATTTTGATCTTTGAATTATAAGAATATCATAATCATTGACCATATTGTACAGTCTTGCCACATCCCTCATTTCTTTATAATATATTATTAATAATAGCCAGACTGTCTTGTGTAATGTATGTATTTAGAAGGTCTTTCAATGTTTTTCTTTTTTAGACATTTTTCTTCCAGTCAGAGTTTTGGGGGTTTTATTGTTAGTTTGTTGTTGTTGTTTCTCAAGCCACTTAACAATGAACTATGAATCATTCAAGAATAACTCAAGTGATGATAATGAAGATTGTGTGTTTAAGAAATAGGAAAGAAAATGCAGCAAACAACTGACACAGGACCCGAGAGATGTATCTGGACCTTCAGTTGATCCATCTACTGTGTACTGAAGTCTGAAGTGAAAGGGTGGCTGTCAAGAAGTAATGTGGAACAAAAGGCAGTCACTATCCAAAGACAAGCTTTGTAATGTTCTTCAAGAAGCCAGAAGAACTATTCCTGAAGACTGCTGGACAAATTACAAGAAAGCTCGCCTAAAAGAATTCAGGTTATATTGAAGACTAAAGGTCATACCAAATAGTTACTTTGAAGTCATACAAACTCTGTTTTTGCCTTATAAATTCATGTTTGCACATAGATTAATAAATATCGGAACCAATTTCCCATTTCTAGCTGTAAGTCTCCAGTAAGGCACAGTAAATAAGTGTAAAACAAGTCTGTTGTAAATAAGCTTATCTCATAGTTTCTAATGAATGCTAGTTTGTTTTTTGACTGTTGTAAAGTGTATATTTTAATATGATGTTAAAATAAAAAATAATTTATTTTAGTGGTGTATGTGTTCACAACTAACAAGCTGGTGTTGCATTTAAACATAGATGTCAGAATGAACAGTAAACTAGAGGTTGATGAAAGTGCTTAAATATTTCAAGTACATGCAGCTGTAACCAAAAGTTTACATCTGCTTATGATAGGCATAAATGTTGTAGTAATTTGGGCCTTTTTAATAACTTTAATGACTTGAGCTGTTGTTTTTCCTAGGTGGAATGATTGTACACCACACATCTTTAATGACTTTAAAAAGTGTTGGCTGGACAAGTTTACATTTATTTTGGATTTTCTCTAATCCACACAAGATCCAGAGTATACATACACACCCGATATTACTTGGTTAGCAAATTGAACCTCAGCCAGATGCTTTTGGTAGCCATCAGTAAGCTTCTGGGGTAATTTTAGTGGGATATTTGAGCACTCTGCTTGCCAGATATTAGAATAATTAGCTTCCTGGCACTTTGTGAAATGTACCAATACCACTAGCAGCAAAACAACCCCAGGGGATGATGCTACCACCACCATGCTTAACACTTGGTATAGTGTTGTAAGGTTTGAAAACCTCACCTTTAATTTTCCAAACATACCTCTTAACTGTATTGAAAATTTGTGGACTATGCATAAAAGCCAGCGCCATACCAGGAAACCAACCAGTTCAAATGAACTCCGCCAATTCTGCCAAAGGGAGTGGTAAAAACAAAGAAACAAAAAAACAGCCAGCATTTTTTATTACTGCCAAAAGGTATCACCAGATGATAATTAGCTTAGCTTAGACAAAAAACTGGAATTAACAGAAAAGAAGCAGAAAAATGTGGAGTTTACACATCAGATTAACATTTTTATGACTTCTGTTTTTGCAAAATTAAAGAAATTAAATATGACATGTTTGTAAATGAGCAATGAATGAACTAATACACGCACCAAACCAGAGAGCTTAGAGTGTTTCCACTCTAAGCTAACCAGTTGCTACCCATGGTCTAAGACCTGTAAAAGGGGATTAGTGTATTTTATCAAATGTCCAGCTATTCATTTAACATACTGGTAAATATGTGATATCAGGGTAAAAAATCTCTCTCTTTTCGTCAGACAAATATTAGGGGATGTTTTGTTAAATCATTCAAGGCTTTTTCATCAAACGTGGTATGTGCTTCTGCACTGTAAACCCTCTGACCTTTCCATAGTGATTCAAAAAGCACGTTGCCTATTTGGAGTCATGGAAAACCACACCTCCCAAGCCTCCACGTGTGGAATCAGTCACTAGCTACATTGAGAGTATGCCTGACCTGGGATGAATGCCTGTGGAACATGCTCATGCAGTAAGAGTTACATAGGCTGCAAGGTACAACACAGAAATCAAAAGCAGGATTACAATAAATTGGTTTTTGGTGACATTTAGAAAAGAGGATGTTGTGTTTTTGGATTTCTGCAGTCTACATTCTCAGTCATTGTTGTGCTGATCCAAATGCCTCTGGAAACGCAAACTTAGAAGGAACGATACTAGAGTTAAAGTGGGGAAAGGGTACAGGAAGGTAAAGCAGAAAGAGAACAGTAGCAGAGGGTCACAGGGAATTTACATGGACATCATTCGATTTGTAACAGTAACAGTATAATATATGTTGGGTCATACGTCAAAAATGACACGTCTTGTGCAAAAACTGTTCAAATATAAACTGTTTAAGCACTGTACTTTATAATCATGACACTGTTGTACTATCTCAGATACATTGTTTGTAGTCTGTGGTGTCATTACTCACTGACCATAACAGGTTTTATAGTTGCATTCACCTCACAGGTCGTGCTGAGGGCCAAAGTTGGTCTGTGCATGTTAGGGGATTATTTCTAGCTTCTCTGGTTGTTCAAGGTGGAAACTAGCCTGCTGGCATATCTTCCTACAGTGACTCAGTGTACATGCTTGTGACCGTCACATTGGCTACAGAAGCGAGTGTCAACCGGCACTGATGGATTAGCTGATCTGGTCCAGGTTCGAGGAAGACGCACTCATCGTGTCATCTAAAAAAGCATTTGAGATGTTATCGAATTTCTATCAGTTGCATTCCTGCTTTTGTTGTGCAAAGCTTACAAGGACATGAAGCTTGTGATTTATCCAGATAGGTAAAAATAGTACATGTATGATGTGTGAAGACAACACAGATTGGAAAGTAGTATGTTATCATTCCAAAGTAATAAGAGAGCACCATATCTGAAGTGTTCATTCTTTAGGAAAAAAATGGTGGGGAATTTAACTCCAAACACATTTGACTATCCTCGCTGTGTGGCATCAGATCACAGGCCATGTAGACAAACTAGCTAAACTTTAAAAAAAATTAAAGTTTGTTTTTCCTTTTCAGCCTAACTTGCATATGACTCAATGGATTAGCCTTCTTTACATGTACATGGCACATGCTAGCTTCCTTGCCAGTGCAAGTTACCACTTGCTAAAATGACACAGCTTTTTTCATTAAATCTGCATATAGGAAATGTCACATCATGAGTGTAGTTTAAAGAAATACAGTGTTAGATGGAAACTTTCACAACAGCACAGGTGGCAGAGCAGATGCAATGACATGAAGGTTTCAACACAGCCCAAGAGGAAGGAAAGGCAACCCGGAGGTGCTCCTCTGGTGTTATTTACACTTTGCCTCATTTCCTCTTTTGGCATGTTGTGCAGCCTCGCACGCACACACATGCGTGCACACACACACACACACATAATGCGCAAGAGTATAACTGTGCAGTTGAAAGGACAACAAATAACTAGCTGCACTTTCATGATGAGTGTGGTGTGTGCTCATGTGCACCAGTGTGTGAATGCATCCTCACGTGCCCAGGCACATCCACTAGATGTTTTGGAAAAAGGCAACAGAGCAGTTTAAACCAGCTGAGGAGAGTCTGCAGGAAAATGTGCTTGAAAAATCCCCAGGAGGCACACGACAGGGCCTGGCGCACCACATGGGAGTAAGTGATCTTAAGAGAAGGGAAAGTGTGTGATTCTCTCTAAAAGGAAAATTGCAGTCACCAAAGAAGTGACCAACCATGGAAAAGGACAGTGGAGCGATCTGATGATATTTGCACTCAGGGATCAGTATTTGGTCCCATGTTTGGGAAGAACTGAGTGTCTAGGCTAGGATTGCGGCGTGTAACTGGTAGCTTGTTCATGGCTACTCCTGCCCTGTGGGGGTTTTAGGGTGTATCATTACTCTTACATGAAATGTAAAGGTGATCAGTGTGTCTGCTATGGCAATTACTGTGCAATAACTAGGCTTCCAGAACATGTAAAGTAATATTATCCAACAATTCTTGTTGTAGTAATGTGGTAATCTTTGCAATAATTATAATAGTGATAATGTTTAGCTAGATGAATGCTAATATTAGATATATGAGTTAAGGCATACCATAACTCAGACCTCTATAGACTAATACAAATTATGTACTGACATAAAGCTTTAGCTTAATAAATAATACAGTGGCCCAAAACTGAGGTGAGTCCTGTCAACGGCTAAAGTCTCAGTATCAGTGATACAACCAGACAATTTTGATGTGGTTAGCAGACTGAGAATATAATTTATATTGGTGTGGCAGAGAAACTGATGTCTCTTTGATTGACCAAGTAGTCATTTTTTTAAACTTACTCTTTTCTACTTTCATCTTTTATTCAGGTACGACAGACATGTACACCATGGAGTATACAACAGTAAGCTTTTCATGCAGTCCTACATTTAAAAAAAAAAAGATTATGTTTAATCAATTTTAAATAGAAGGCTTGCTATTAAGAGGTGTTCATGTGGATACAGCAGTTTTAAAGAAATTACAATAAAGCCAAGAGAAGTAGGAATTACTCTCTTTAACTTTGTAACAACATTATTTGTGTGGGGTGGTCAGATGGTGGGCACACATTAGTGCTGTCCATGGCCACTCCTTGGCTCAGTCACTGGCCTTGCAATATTTCCATCCTTCTTGCTGATACCGCTAACCATTTGTTTCCTCATGAAAGGCTCAAGTTTTTGGTTTGGCAGCTCATAAACTCAGCGTTCACGAGTCCATTTGTCATACATAAAATCAGAAAGAGAAAGAAGCAGCTTGACTAGAAAAGCATATTAGTTAATATTTTTGTTTCAATTTTGGTGACTTATATATGTACACTTACTGGGGTTCTTCCACAAACTTCCTCAAACAGCAGTCAGACATGCATCATGTGTACGTCTGGGTTTTGTCGGTGATTTAGATTGAGTCACGAGAAATGTAAAGCCAGACTGGACCTAAAATGGAGCTCTTTTTTTTTTGCCCCATGACTAACCGCTGAGATTTGTCTGTTTTCAGCAGAGGCACAAAAGGCCAGACTACTAGCATCATAGAAACAATATATATATGTCTGTGCGTGTGTGGTTTAACCTGGTCCAACCGTTCACTATGAGATTCTGAAATCTTTCGTTTTCATCTGCACAGGTATACACGTTCAGGCTGTACTGTTTGTATATACTGTACACACAAGATGGGTCCCACCCAGCTGATGCACTCCCTTGTAGCATGTGACACCTCGAGTTAGAATGCCAAACAGCCACGGTCCTCACTGTCAGCAGGAAGGCAGATATTTTACACATCTTTCCCAGCGAAAGTGAGCTTCACATTTTCTCGTACAGACACGCACAGATGTGCCGCCTTCACTTTTTTCTTTATTCTTCAAGGGAAGATTAAATTTGCATTGCCTTTTGTTGACAGCTATTGCATCTTTTAGTTTTTATTCATGCATACTGCTGTAAAATGTGCATGAAACCACTCAAATCTGCTAATTAGAGCCTTGAATTGACAAAAAGGAAAGAGTAAATGTCTCTTTTCAGTAATGAGTAATTCAGTGAAGATCATCAAAGCGATGCTAAACTCGAAACAGACTGGGGATATGGAAGAACTCCAAGCTCAATTTAAGCAAATCTACAGCATGTTTTTGCCTCTCATGTAAATGTGCCCCACCTGGTCTGCTTTTAGTAAGTGAGTGCAGTTCTGAGCACAACAGACTTTTTTGTGTCTTGTTGCATTGGTATGGCCCAGGATGTTTCACGGCTCCGCAAATACAGCCTTGTTTTGAGTTATTTTTTGAATTCTTTAAAAAGAAAAAAGAAACCATAAGTGGCAGACCAGCGACCGTATCGTCCTTTTGTATACGCACTAATTAATCTTCTAGGTGCGTGTATGTGATACTTTTATACCTGCGTGTCTTTGAGTTGGCTGCTCATTTCTGTGTGAATATGCATAGATACATGCATGAGAACAGAAAAGCACTTTTTCCCTCTCCCACAGAAATACTCAGTGCAATGATTACCTGCCTTGCCACTCAGGGGGCCATTTGCTGTTACCACAAAGCTGATTATCTCACCTCTACAGCAGGCTGTGTTTGCAGCTTTGCAATTTTTCTCCCAAATGCCCACACTTCTATTTGTAGAAATGTTACCTAGCTGGCACAGGCAGAAATATATTTGTGTTTGTGTGGATGTTTGCGTCTGGGTGAGTGTTTGCGGCAGCGCTTGCCTGCGTGTGTGTTTTGTGGGTGGGTGGGTGTTTATGTGGAATGGAAGGCTGTAAGAATGGAGGAATGGATGACACAAACAGGGCAAAGTGGTGGGAGGCTGGTGTCAGGGCCCTACTCCCACTACCAGGCTGGATGCAGTATCTGACAGCTGACTGAGAGTCTGCAGGCCCCCTCTTTACACAGACCCACCAAAAGGTCAGCACTTCAATCAGCTCCACTCTCTGGATGCTTCTCTTTCTCTCTTAGTGCTGCGAAGCCTCAATCTGCCCCCTTGATACACACTTAGCCATGCTTGACCATATCTCACAGGTGGAAATTTTCAGGTTTCGCTTACAAGAATGTGTTTATGTATCTGTACCATTTAACAGCTACTGTATATTAAAGCTAGCTCCAGGGCCGATGATTATGCACACTAGATGATATGTGTAATTTTAGTGCACTTTGGTGTGTGGAAAATTGACATCCTCGTAGCTGGCTCATTGCTCAAAGCGTTTAAATTTTCCAGACCTTTAATTTCCTCTCGGTTCCTTCACAGGTCTCTCATTTGCCTCCACACATCAGGCGCTCTTAATATCCTGTATTCTGCTACCTGCTGCTGGGAAGGATCTACTTTCCAAGTTATCAAAATTGCAATTTAAGTACTAATTAATATAAGACTTCTGGTAACTATACAGCACAGGCAACATGAAAACAACTTATAAATAGCCTGTTGCAGTTTGTTTCTTCTGCTGAAGATGACTTCCTGTAAATGAATAATTCAAGCTGTGATGTGATACCTCTTGTATAAAGGCAACATTTGTGGGACTTTATCATAGTGTCTCAGTTGTCACTCCCCCTCTTACGCACATAACTCCCTTATTATTCACCTGATACATTGTTTTATTTTTTCATTATCGAGCCTGATAAATTAATATTTCTCCCAGCGCTGTCGGCTGCATGAATTATCATTAACACGATGAGTGAAATGTCAATGGTGGCGCATGTGAAGTGTGTCCCGTGATTTCATGAGGCTAATAAGAGCATCGATATAAAGAGAGATGAAGAGGGTTTGGGTTTGAGAGTCTCTCAACTCCGTTTCAAGTCTGATGAGGTTAAAGTCGCTCATGTCCCAATCCACAAAGCCGGGAACTAAGCCTGCATGAAGTCATCAAGGAAAATCTCACACCGTGTCACAGCCAGTGTGTGTCATGCTGGAGCCTGTGCCAGTACATAAAGAAAATCTTGCGCTTCGACTCTTTCCATTTGCTTTGTGATTCACCCTATTAGCCGCATTACTACAATGACACATGCTTGGACACAAGCATAAGTATTCCATGCTTGTTTTATGGGGTGGCACATTCAAAAGTAATTATGTTATGTCATTGTTATTCAATCTTATATTTGTTCTGGGCTTCTTTAAAGCTGCTCTTTTAATTGTAGTATCCATGTGATCAAACAGCCAAAGGTCCAAAGCAACATTCTGATAGTGAATTTAGTCCATAACTCAGTTCAACAAAGCTAGTGACTTGTGGACACCACCTAAGAGAACATGATAACCAGATCCTGGATAAATCGTAGGCAATGAAGGACAAGTTACTAATACTGAGACTATGACTTTAATTTATAAAACTGCTACTTCAGCTGATCTTTAAATTTCAGTAGGGATGCATCCACGGGCTACATCGACACATTCTTTGTGAGACATGTTTACTTTTTTGAGCCTGAGCCAAAAAAAAAAAAAGAAAACTGGGACACTCGCTTCATTAGACGAGGGCAAGAGATAAAAATGCTGTGCAGTCTGACATAAAGTGTGACACCAGATCACTCGCAGCTACAGCATGTTAGCAGCTCTACAAAGCTGCATGTATCATTAACTGCTGAGAGCGGTTTGCTCAGCTAACATGCTCCAGGTAAAGTTTACAATGTTCTCCAACTAATCAGACTGCACGATAGCCTGCTAACGTTTGCAAATTAAAAGTAAACAGAGCTACCGGGTGATGGGAATTGCATTTGGTTTGTAGATATTACATTTTCCCAACGGCAATAGTTAGTTGCAGTGCAAGTTTTTTGAACAACCAAAAGTGAAGTAATTCCATTCAAAAGCCACATGAAGAGCAGCAGCCATTCTTTTCTGATAAATGGTCTTGATTATTTAAACAGATTGTTACACAGTAATTCTTTATGAATCAAGCTGACAATGCCGTATTTCCAAACAACACCACTGCATTGGAGCAAGCACTTTAGAAATTACATCATTGCTAAACACAATGATTCACATGGGCTGGTCCCTTTTATTGCCACTGTGGTTGACTCAGTAAACGCAGCCCAGTGAGTTCTCCCAAAGCTTCCAGCTGCTTTGTGTTCGAGTACCACTCAAACATGACACCGTGGACTGTCATAGTGTGTATCATGTTATTCGCTCCTGGGTGCAGACAGTGCAATCTTTTAATTACAGTACGTGGCGATCCATGGGAGATGTGCACTGACTTACTATCACAAACCTGATCTGCTCTGAAACACCACCAAATGGCTCTTGAGTAAGGGCTCTCACTGGATACTCGTCGTCCTTTGTCAGTGCGCTGCACTTTAATGTTTCTATACCACCAAGCAGCACTTAAACACTTGGGTCAGGCAGTTCATTTGTGAGATACTTCAGTAGTGTGTGTAGCTGAGGAAGAAGTGAATGTTGTGAAACTCAAAATATTTCACTACAAACTCATACAGTAGAAGTTTGAAGCAAAACTAAAACTGGAAGCACTATGAACCAAAAGAACTGGTTCCTCATTTATAGGGCACAGCTCTCCAGACACGACGGAACACCCAGCTGTTTTAGCTGCACGACAGCACACGTCAAGAGAAACGAGTTCGCTTGGAAAGCACACTGTCTTTTTCTGCTTCACTTTTCAGCACGAGCAGCCTTAAAATCTCAGAACACAGACATGATGGTGCAGCTCTTGGTTTCAACATCCTCTATTATAAATCTGGAATTAAGAAGTGGTGGTTTTGACATAACCAATTCATCTTGTTTGTCTGAAGTGTTACTCAGATGTCTCCAAGCCCTGAGGCTAACTGATGAGTTTGTATATTGTTCATGAGTGTGTGTGTGTGTGTGTGTGTGCGCAGCTGGGATGAGAAGGTTTTGATGAAAACAGCAGATTAGAAAGGAGAACAAAGAGCAGGATGTGTGAGGTTTTGTTGACTGTTTCTTTTCTAAAAAAAAAAAAATATCATAATTAATCAAGCCAAGTAAAGTCTTCACAGCCTACGTCAACTCTGCTAAAAACAAATATATGACAGTTTTGAAATAAAATTGTGTAATTTGTCTTTCCTCATTTTTATTCTGTACTGGAAATGATTTATAAAACTTCCTGTTCCTGCTTTTGAACCTTACGCAGCAGTTTCACCATGCACATTAGTAATTATTAGAACATTTCTGCGTAAATACTTTTACTTGCACCATACTCACACTTCTTGAGAGCCTGCAAGAGTTTTGACATTCAAAATAAACCGGTTGTGGTTTATGCTCTGAAAGCCTTAAGTGGGCACGTGAGTGAGGTCAGCGCCTCCTGGAGTGAGTCTGGTTATGAAACAAGAAAAAGGCCCAGTTTTCCAATGAAGGGACACACAAAAAAAAACAAAAAAAAAACAGACTTTTCCTGGCTTAGTCATGTAAGCCTGAAGTCATCACTCACAACAAAAAAGCCCTGCCAACACATTTAAATGAAGCAACAGAAGCTTCCAAATAACTCAAACCCACACATGGGCAATGCAACAGTAAAATGACTACACTTTCAAATCCAGGAGCTACCACAAATATTTCAAGAGACCCTTTCTTTTGAGGCTTTACGGTAAACAATTTCCTCCAGCCTTATATGAAAAATATGACAGTTCCTTCCCTGAAACTGTGGTTTGCTGGGAAGTAGAGGAAAAATTTGATTATCCAAAACACTGAACTACCTATGATGTCTGCTGCCCTCAAGTGGCAGAATACATTCATTACAGTCATCAGTCACTATAAAAATGAATTAGAAAACCCCCACACTACTTCTTTTGTGAAGCACTTTCCACAACACATGACAACTATTTAATAATAGCATGTAATTGCAACACACTGCTAACTTTGTCTTTGTGCACCAAAAATACTACACATGTGCATTTTTGCAGCATGAGAAACCACCACAAACTCCTCCAGCAAGTAATTCCAAATAAATTTATTTTTAATTTCATCCCCTGTACAAAGTAAGCATGGAGTCTTCTGGACGCCGACGTGACTGAGCTGGAAACACAGATGGGCTGTCGATTTCCATCCAAACAACAGAAAAGATTACCTAGGAGGGAAAATAAACAAGAGCTTGATGAAAATAAAACCTAATGCTGTTAGTGGTCAGTAATTACCTGTTAACGTTTCCACTTTTGATATTATTAATTGTATGCAGTCCTGCATAATTATCCTGTTAAACCAAACAAATTCCAGGACAATAAACAGCTCATGTTAGAGGAGTTGAAAGGTCGTACCACAAGTCTACTCCAGAGCCTTGACAATGGCTTCATTGGCCTCTATGCCGATCTGAACTTCTGCCCTCGCTGCCTCGTCAGTTGTTCCAGCCAAATCAGCCTGGGCCTTCTCTAGGTTGGCTCTGGCTGCCTGAAAATAGAAAAATAGAACGTGTGACTATTTAAAAAAAAAAAAAAAAAAAAAAAAAAGCAACACTATAAGATAACAACCAAAAGTCCAGCTGCATATTTTTAGAAACAGTTATAGATTATTTATTTTTCCATCTTATACCACATTATTACAGTAGTGTGCAATATCAAATACACCCTCATCATCTGTGACTATGAAAATACTTCAAGACAGGTCATCACCCTCAAAAAAAAGAAAAAAAACATAATAGAGTATGCAAAACTCTAAATCATCCAACAAACCCCTTTGAGGATGACTGGGATGTCAGGATATCAAGATGGGGAAAAAAAAAGAGCTAGCCTTAAGTGAGGAGAAAGACAAGCAGGGAAAATCCCCACTGCCTCTTTGCTCTGAAAGCGCCATTTGTCACAGTCGCGATTAGAAACGAGAAATGCCAAACATAGCTGGAAGTTAAAGGTCTCCCAGCAGGGATTTGACACATCTGCTTTAACTCAACAGTGACTGACCTTTCCCTCCTTATTAACAGACCAGACCCATGTGCATTGTTACTCCAGAGTGGGAGGCGATGAGGAAAAATTAACTCATTTACTGCTATGAAGTCAACTTGACAGTGACTCTGGCACTGCCCAAGGTCAAAGACGCGACACCTTCGAGGCGAGTGCATGATAACGCAGCCTAGCATTAACAAGACTGACATTTAAAAGAGGACTCAACACTGACGTCCGACTGAAACGCCGATCTGATGGATAATCATCAGCTGGGAGGTGCTGAATGACCCAGCAGATCAAATCAGAAGAAAATAATGTAGCGTGGGATCAAAGGATGGTCTCTGCTGTCAAAGAGCACGATCTGGGTGGATAATTAGGAATGATACAAGCCTGAACAAATCGAATATATAGATACCCATCACAAAAACCTCATTAAAGCATAAAAGAGACAAAGAACTGACAACCCACTTATGAATACCACTGTGTCAATACTGGTGACACTGTTAAAGAGTAAAGAGTGTGAAAAGAAAAGGAAACCTATTTTAAAACAAGGCTTTCAAAGCTTTCTCACTTGCACAGCTTTTGACAGCGTTTTAAGAACAAACGACTGGCTCCCACCATTTGAGCTCACAGTGTAACACCTGGTCTCCTGACTTGCAGCTGCAAACTTTATTCATACACAAAAGGAGAAGAAAAACAAAACAATCTTTTATTTATCCAGCTCCATAAAAAAAAAAAAAAAAAAAAAAAGTAAAAATCCAAATAGGGCTGGGCCATATTATACCGTTCACGGTAATACCGGTATAATGTTAGGCAACGATAGGAAAATGAAATATCGCGATAGAATGGGAGTAAAACGCGCATGCGCAGTGCCTTTGTTTTCATACGCACATGGCCGATTGTTGAGTGAAACAGATGAACCAGAATTGGTTTGTAAAAATGGTGCAACTTCCGTGATGTGGAACTGGTTTGGTGTTTGTCCGTCAGATACACGACAAAGCACATTTTTTTGCAGAACATGCAAGCAGCCGTTGTTATTGTCATATTTGTCGGACTAAGATGCTCTTAAATCTGGGAGTAATCTGGGTCCTAAACTCCGTGTGCTTCAGGTCAAACAACACTGCAGCATCACTTAGAGTTAAAAACTGTCTAAATTCTTTCATCTTTAATAAAACGATCAGCATTGCTGCTTTACCAGGTGTAACTATGAAGTTTAACTTCCAGGCATCCATGAAAACTAAAGTTATTACATTTAACGGAGTTAGACGTTAGCAGGAAGCTAGCGGAAGTTAGCTCGCTAGTTTCGCTAGTTACCTAAGCATGATATAGCATGTTCTGACTGAGAGATTTCTGAAAAAAATCAAACGTACAGTTCTGCTATCACTTCCAACATAAATGAAGACAGGAAACTAAACAGCAGTGACGTTTGTAGGGTTACTGAAGTTGGGCTAGCTGGTATATAATGATGTGCTACGTGATCGCTAGCGACACAGCTATGTTAGCATAACATAAGCAGTGAAGCTGGAGGACGAACACTAACACTTTTCCACTTATAAAAGTTAACATGAAGGTTCTTCATGGTTAGAGACAAATGCAATCGCATGGCAGGATGTTGTAAACGGACCAAACTTCAGTCAGGAGAACAACTGAGATAATCCATCCACAATATGAGGTTAGTCATTAATAGACTGCAACAACATGGGAATAGAGCAGCTGCCAGAGAATTCAACATTAATGAATCAATGGTACAGAAGTGGAGGAAGCAAGAAGAATGAGTTTAATAAAGTTTGATTTATCTGACTGCTTTGTTTCGCTTAATGTGCCTTATAATCCCGTGCACCTTATGGTCCGAAAAATACATACTGCACACTGCAGTTTAATGTTGCAAAGCACTTCAGTGGATATTATACATGGTTATGCTCAGGATATGTCAGCCCATTTCTACTGGAAATGCCTTTTGGTTAAACTTTCAGCAAGGAATTTGCATTTGCACTGTTACATTTTTATAAAGCTTTAATGTACATAAAAACCAGCTTCTTGTTTAAGTGAAAATAAATGGAAGGTTGTCTTTTTGCGCTAGTAATGTTGTGGAGTTGTATTTTGTCTCGCATCAATTATATCGTCGGTTATATCGTTATCGCAAATTTTCAAATATATATCGTGATAAATATTTTTGGCCATATCGCCCTGCTCCAAATCCAAAGTCAAACAGAAAAGAGCTGGTGAGGATTACAATGCTCAAAGACAATTCAGGTACAAAAATAGCTGCTGCACAAAATCAGAAGCAAAACTCAAGAGTGCAAAAGCAATTCAGAGTGTAAAGAAATAGCAAAAACAGCAACCTGTTCATTTAAACAACTTATTTAAGTTCTAACATCTAAATAAACTGTTAGAGCAGGCACACATATTTGTCTTCAATGAAACCAATTTCAAAAAATACTGAGTGAATTAACACCAGAGCACAGAGTGATCATACAGTTCAAACATGTGGGGGGGGGGGGTTATATTGTGAATAGGGCTGCCACGATTTGTCGACTAGTCACGATTACGTCGACTATCAAAATCGTCGACGACTGATTTAATAGTCGACGTGTCGTTTGAAGCTTTGTAAGATCGCAAAAGACGCAGGAATAATAGCAGGATTTAAGAGTGTAATAACGGACTGAAACAGAAGATGGCAGCACTGCACGTACAAGGATTCCAGCTGCCGTTAAACCCCGAAGAAGAAGAAGTAGCTGTGTCCCAGAATTCACAGCGCGGCCCAGCTTAGTTTCCAACAATGGCGGTAGCTAGTTAGTTTTAATATTACTCTTATTATTCTTTCTGGGTCACAAAATAAACGTTTAACATATTTTCAGGCGAGAATGTAGCTGTGTAAACCTCAAATATCGGCTCAGTTTATCAGGACACCACATATTTTCAAAAGCGCTCCGACGTTTTCGGAGACGTCTGTTACCCACTAGCTCGATAGCTAGCCGGGGGCTAGGTCACTAGCGCCGTGAGAACACCGGACTCCCGGCAAATTGTTTTCAAACCCACCGCCGTCTTTCGCGACTCAGGTTAAATATATATGAGTCACTTAGATAAATTAAAAATGTTGTTGTTTGGCTTTTTTTTTTTTCAGTATTTTATTTGTTCCTGAGTAAATCGGTTTGGCTGAGATTAAAGTTATAGTTTTTACACAGCTGAATAAACATCAAGCAGACAGCTGATTATCAGAAGTGTGAGATGCTGGAGAATTTACTCCGGTGTCCTGTTATATTTTAGATAGCAAGGAGTTTATTAAACTTTACCGAAACAATCTGCAAATTTCATTAAAATTGAATAAACTATCATCTTGTCTTTATTTTTAGTTAGCACCTTAAAAGCTTAAAGCTTTAAGCTAATGATAGTTATATAAGCTGTAGTTTTACGTCCAGTGGATGATGATCGGATTAGTCGACTAATCGCAAAAATAATCGGTGACTAGTCGACTATCAAAATAATCGTTTGTGGCAGCCCTAATTGTGAAAAAGCTTGATGGGAAGGCAATTTAATGAATACCAATTATTTGTGTCGGACTGAATCTCAGTCCTTATACACAAAGGCTGACTTTATACTCATTACATGCCACAAACATTGATCATTTTTATTTATAACTTGTTAAAAGTCTGAGATATGAGGGGAGCAATGCACCTATTGGATAATTGGTCATTAAAGTAAATACAGAGCTGCGGATTGCAATTATAGGATCACCTGTGCAATGTCACACAATCAATCAATGAAGCTTCTTTAAATACTGACCTTTGGGAAATCTTGTGAAGCTCAATATGAGCTGGTTTCATAATGACCCTTGCTTTTGTGGCATTTATTATTTCAAAGCACAACATTTACCCATTAAGCCACTGACTGACGTTTTCCCATTATAAAGACCACCTACGTGATACAACACATTACCTTTATCTGTTTCATTCTGCAGACTTCTTGGTGCACACAGAAGTATCCTCACTCAGCTTCCCAATCGAATTTCAAGTCAATTATTGCATTATCTTCTTCAAGTACCAAATCACAATGCGAGTCACCTCGAGGCACTTTACACAGCATAGTGAAGAGCTTACAGTGCTACAGCAGGAAACTCCCACAACACTCTGCTGAAACAGAGTAATGGAGGGCAGATACTCAGCTCAGTGGAATAGCACAAACCATACCCTTCAAGGCTTTTTCTTTGCACTGTGAATGAAATGTCACAGTGAAGGTCACATTTAACATGACGCTTTCTATCATACGCATTCTTGCATAAGTGTAATTTCTCTTGGGTACATTTGTGTACACTGTGTGCTAAAATAGTCATTCATTGATGTGCAGCTAGAGCTTGAGAGATGGGGATAAAAATGGTAACGGTATTCAGACTTGTTCAGTTTTGGAAAACTAGTGCATTATAGCATATTATATATAAGGAGAATTGAATCTGGCTTCATTAATCTGCACTCAGTAATGTAGAATACCAAAATATTCTAGGGTTTTTTCCCCCTTTCAAATTTATATATAATTAAAAAAAAAATCAGGATGAGCCTTCTGTTGATTGGACAAAACTGTGTGTATGTAAGGCTCCCACAGCTTTAGTCCAGCATAAAAATCTAACACTAAGTGAGACCAATTCAGATCGATATTAAAGTAGTCAAATATAGAGAGGCCCTTACAGAGAGCTAACAGAAACTGGTTCACCTATCAGGATGCAACTTACTCAAAAAAGTTGAGAGAAGAGTGGATTTAGGACAAGTGACTGAGAAGCCCAACCAAAGCTCATACTTGAACCTCATAAAAGATATGTGAAGAACCCCGAAAGTGACAGTTCATAGTAGCGTTTGGCCATCTGCTCCATGTTCCAATTGTCTTGGTATCACCCAGGGTGCCAGAGGAGGTTAACGTACCCATAATGCACATGTGGCATAAACACACGTACATATAGAACAAGTTTACATAGAGTGATGAATTATTTAGTATTACAGTAAACAGATAACATACATGGACTTAATACTATTGAAGCTGAGCAGCTGCAACAGTATCACATCTTAACATTTGCTGGTTCTTTGCCGTTTTTTCACCTTAGACCTGTAGTTCTACATCATCCAGTTCTTTTCCATGTATAAAAATCATCTCACCTGCACCTCTTCACGCTGCATCGTCCCCTCCCGACACACAAAAGAATTTTTCCAGAGGGGGAAAATTGAAGATGATGAGACTAACAACTAGGGATGGGTACCGGTATCGGTTCTGACATAAACGGTAGTAACCAGACCGAAAAGCAGCGCACATTTCGGTGCTTTATTTCGGTGCTTTTTTTTCCTGAGCTGTGATACACTTTAGATTCTAGCCAATCATTTTACGTTTCCGAGGATAGTAGGCGGGTCCAGGTACGTACGTTCTTTTAGAGCAGAGCTACAGATTAAAAATGCCCAAGGCGAAGCAGTCAAAAGTCTGGCTGTACTTCACAGCAAAAGATGCAAACTCAGCAGCCTGCAACAAGTGCTTTAAGCTGATACTGTGATACTGTCAAAGGAGGTAACACCTTGAATCCGATGAAACACCCGGCGACGCATAGCGGTTTTTTTAAAAGCCGAAAAATGCGCTGTATTTGATAGCTTGCTGTGAGACCTCACATCGTGCACATCTACTGCGGGTGTGGTAACTGTTATCGGACCCGGAGTTAGCAACATCCCCCAAAAACCGGACAAGTACAGTCCTGGCCCCTAGCCCTGCCAGTGTAGCAGAAATGATGACGGATGATGATGGCAGCAGCAGCCGTTCTTCTCTGCGTGAGTAGCTTAATGTTGTTCGTGTATAATTTACGTTGAGTAGGCTAACCATGTTATTAAATTAATGCATGTAAGGTGAACTAGCAAACATCATCATAGCTACATGCTGCGGTCTTCTTGTTTGATGGCAGATACTCCCTTCACCCTGGCCAAAAAGGCTAAAATGACCAAAGAAAAAGTGGAAAACATGAGAGGTTTTTGGACAAAGTTTGTGTTTTTTTCCATTGTTTAAGCACTGCTTCCAGCCAAGAGTGATACCATATATGCCCTCTAGCTGCAGAAAAGGCTAACATTGTTATCTTTTTACAAAAAAAACTGCTGAACATGAGAGGTTTTTGGACCAATTTTGTGTTCTCCATTCTTTAAGCACCGGTTTGAGCACCGTTTAAGCACCGGCACCGTTTCAAAAGTACCGGTTTGGCACCGGTATCGGATAAAACCTAAACGATACCCATCCCTACTAACGACTATTATGCTCAAATTCAAACCACCAGTCAGGAATCTCCTCCTGTTTTCTCTCATTTGATAATAATGAGGGGTCAGTGTAGCAGCTCCACACACATTAATTTCAAAGTTCACATTATACTTACTGCAATGTCCAGCTGATCGAGGGGAAAAGCTTCCTCGGCAAGCAGTTGCACAGAAGAATCCGCATTGACCGTTACGGACCCACTGCTCACTGTGAATATATACACGCACACACACACAGTGTAAGTATCCACATGGAATTTGTAGTCACCTCAACTACATATGTACCATTATACTCAATGCAGTGTGGAAGAGCCCCATAGCATCCCTGATTCTTACAATTTTCTCTCGACCAGTTTTAATCACCTCACCAGATTCTCAAATTTTTAATCCCATCATACAATTAGCTGGTTTATCTATAATTGTAACGTTCTCCTCAGGTGTAATGTCAGCCAAGTGCACTCCCACATTAATAGTATTTTGTTTAGATGTGATAAAACACTTTGTTGTTGTTTTTGGCATCAACAACAGCCAAAAAGGAAAAAAGGAAAGCAGATCTTTACCCCCCCCCAAAAAAAAGAAAGTGAACATGGTTGACTGTAGTGCGGCACAAGTTGCTTTCCCTTTATGCTGGACGCAGGCTACAAACCGCTTCATAGTAGACAGCCTGATAGTGTTTTGTTAAATGCTCACACTGTACAAAACAAGTGATCTATGACCAGTGGGTAATCACAATAAAGTGTAAGCCTTCACTGTAGCAGTCATTAATAACATCATATTAATTCGATAAGATGGTAGTTCTTCCACCGAGAGATTCAGTGTTACTGGGTGCAATAGTGGAGATAAAACTGTATTATTGCCACAATGGTTAATTTAAAACCACTAAAGATTAAACAATGGTCATTATATCTGGGCATCTGTTAATTCTCTTAATTTTGTACTTTTGAGATAATTTTCTTTTCTGCTTCAAAAAAATGAGACTAAAACCAAAATAAATTTATTACTATGACTACAATCTCTCTCTCTTTGATTGGATAAGTAGGATCTTGATCCTTCTTTGTGGGTCTGTCTGCAGTCATTCACTCATTTTTCCAAAGGAAAATCTTACCGAAGTATTTGGCAGAAGAGCCATCATCATTAAAGACTGTGACAACACCAGGCCGGAGCACCTGCAGGGTGGGTACGTGGGCAGGGAGGATACCGAATGCACCGGTAAGCGTGGGGACATCCACCTGTTTCACACTGGCCTCTTTGAAATAAACCTGCAACACACAATAATAACACTTTTAAATTAAAAAAATAAATAAAATGAAACATTACACCACCACTTTAACAGAGAGCTTCAACCCACATTAACTGCAAACAATTAAGTAAATATCCAGATGCAAAACTAAGAACCAGACTTTTGAAACGATCAGTGCATCACAATAACCACAAGTCTTTTTAATCCATATTAACGCATCATGATATAACAAATTTGTCTTTGCGCTTGACTTTACCTGTTGGGTCAAAAACATTGTTTATTCACATTCAGAATGTGAAGTGAACTGCACTGACAAGCTCGTCCCACCGACATGCACTTCAAGGTTACAGTTTAGTATTTAAAACACAAGGGCTCCTTAATAGTGTCACTGAAACTTATTGCACTCCTAAAAAATGTAAATGTGTTTTTAAAAAATGGATCCGGAGTCTTAAGTAACCGTGAAGAGAGCAATGCTTTGTAAAGGACCACACACTGCTTGTCAAATACGGTGAATGACGGCTAGGCTAGGCTACACCAGCTTAACCTCCAAACACAAACGCTAATTTAAATGCAACCGTGCATGTACTGCTCGGGGACACAGCGAGGCCAAGGACCGGCACCAATCTGTTACACGACCCCAAAGGTGCCATTTCATTAAAAAAAAAAAAAATTCATTCGGTGAGCCGATTAAGCTAGCTGGGCCTGAGAAGCCTAGCCGTTATCGTTAGCCTAGTACCTGTGTTGGTGAGGCGAACGTGAAGGACATCTGCGGGGCACCGGAGGCGGCCTCGGCGTAGCAGCGAGTCTGCCTCAGCACAGGCAGAGCACGGCGGAGAAATCTTGCTGCCATCATCCTTGAAAATGTTATTTTTGTGAAGCACGAGTGAATGACAGGGATCCCCAAGCCCTTGCGTGAAGGCAGTCAGTGTGCGCTTGGTAGGACAAGGACGTCGGGAGGCTACCCATCAGGCTTTGCTGCGACGTAGAGGATGCAGGGTAGTGTAGTCTTGGGGGGGAAAAAACAACAACAACAAAAAAAAAAACCCAATTGCGTTAACAAATAAAGGTCTCCCAGTTTATCCATCGTTTAAAAATACTTTGAATCACCTCCTTAGTCCCGTATGCTTTCAGTTCTAGTTGGGTAAGGTACCCTGTCTTTTACTATGCAGTAACACACAGTAAAACAGATTTATTCGGTTTGTTTTATTTGATTTTTTTGTAGTATATTTGTTTACTGTTGATTTAGCACAGTCAATATGGTGTATATTTAGCATAACATGTATAGAACTGGGATAAACTGAGGTTGTTTTGAATGTGCTAAATGTGTATTTCAGCCTTTCAGCTGGTATTCTTGCTGGAGTTACTCGGGGAAACATTTCGAGATTGATTGGGGAAGAGTGGTTAATGTGAGAAAAATAGTGTTTTCCATATTTACTCATTAATAAATATATTTATCGTTCAATATTGTTAAATATATGCATCTATCAGTATTTATTGACAAATAAATGTAATCCCCATTGCGTCAGGAGATGGCGCCAAACCCCTGTAAAAAGCCTGCAAACCGGTGTGTCGCCAGTAAACGCCTGCCAGTGTCTCTGTGTGTTTTTAATGTCAAACATATTTACATATATTGATATACAGAATGTAGTCAGTATGATTTATGAAGGGTTATACATAAAATTAAATAAAAATGGGTCGGTCGTTTTGTAAGTATCTTAATGATCCTGCATTAGTTTACCTCTGTGTCCTTGATTATAATATATCCAGTCCTTTTTGGCCACTATGATATCTTCATAGAACTGTTATGTTATATTTTTTGGAATTTGTGCTGCCCTCTTGACCAGGTAGTTCTAGAAAAAACATATTTGCAGTGTCAGTGAGACTTTTATCTGGATATATGAAAGTCCCTTTGCTATAAACTGATTGCAACTTCTGCCTTGTGAGAGGACAGTTCTTACTGACTCAAAATGAAAGATATGACTGTCTCAGCCACATGTTTGACGATTAAAGGCCAACGAGTCATTATTTGGCAAATACTGTAAATCACCGAAACCCACCGGTAGCTTGGCCGAGGGATAAAGTTTAGTTGTAGTATTCCACTCGCAGGGTTCCACAAACGCAAGCACACACACACACACGCGGGCGCGAGTAAATGAGATCATATGAGCCTACTTATGCTTCAATAATTTTTCTCACTCTAGAGGTTCAGTGAGTGCATTTGCCAAAAAAGAAAAAAAAAAGAATAAGTAAGCATAAGAGACACGTTTCCTTGACTGTGTGACATGGTTTATATTAGCACAGAGCAGAGACACTCGGGCTTCCCTGACTCCTCTAACGCAGCTGTGGAGACTAAACTGTGCTTCAGGATATTTCTGACATCCGTCACTTGGGCTTTACCTCACTCCTTTAGTCACGTGATGCGCCTCTGACTGGGTGGTGGGCGTGTGTTAAGCGGTGGGGTTTCATTCATAAATACTTTTAGCCTTAAAGTCCACATTAAAGTGATCACGGAAGAGTTCCGCGTTATTGACTTCGCCCCTCCACTCCCGCATGGACCAGGATAGTTGGGTAGGTGAGTGCTTACCGTCGCCGCGTGCCTACTTTTGTGTGTGCTCGTGCACCCAATTCAAAATCGTGAGCTGCCTTTCTCCTCTCTGTACACCAAGATCTATGTAAACGGCTTTGTTGTTTTCTAACCAGTTTTTAAGGGTGGGCTTCATTTCCTTCGATAATGTGATTACACTTAGAAAAAAAAGAGAGCGAGATTGTTATCGCTCAAACCTTCAGTAGGAAACATCTGCCAGAGAAAATCCCCATTAATTTGTTCCAGGGAAAAATATTGCCCTTTGTAGCTACAAGAGACAGCATTCTTTATGCTTTTTCTACTGCGGCAATCTATTTTAATAAACTACTTATTACATGATTTAAATAAAACGATATCCATGCTTTGTTCTATGGAGGACGGAAACGAGTTAATATTTTTTAAAGATTAAAAATATTAAAGTGAAAACGATGCACTGTATGATAGCAGTATTGCACTTGGTAATGCTTGAATTTTGTTAAGCATGACTGGATACTGACTGGTATTGCTGGGACACCTGTGTCTTGCCATCTGCTATGGGAATACTGCTATCATCGGGATTTGCAACAACGCAAAAGTAAGCAGTCCTCAGTAAAGTGTGAGGATGCTCTGATTTTCAGCTTACCTTCATGGATTTCTTAATTTTTGAGTGCAGGTCA
The DNA here is from genome assembly GCF_057381845.1 of Rhamphochromis longiceps. Taxonomy (NCBI): domain Eukaryota; kingdom Metazoa; phylum Chordata; class Actinopteri; order Cichliformes; family Cichlidae; genus Rhamphochromis; species Rhamphochromis longiceps. The sequence goes on along the minus strand of NC_140578.1, from coordinate 5,102,801 downwards.
ATAAAAGTAGTATATCTGTTGTTTACTTCCTGTTACCAAAGACGTGCTGGGAGAGGTTTTCATTGCATTTATTTTAAATTGTAACTAATTTTTGATGATGCTTAATGTTTTAGGAACATCCCAAGAAGATGTTTCATTAATACGAAATCCCTACTATTTGTGTCTTGAACAATGTGCATCATTCTGTGTGTTTGTTATCAGCCATGCAGCACTACCGTCCTGTTGCTCTGAGGCCAGTGGGTCGGCCCTGAGGGGGAACACCGCTGCTCAGGCTCAGTTGGCTGGGTGCGCTGTGGTGGCTGAGGATGCAGCAAGGGAGCTGAGGAGGAGACTCCTGAGCTACAGCCTGGCACACACATTCAGAGCTGCTACTGCTGCTGCTGCGTACTGCCCTCCACCAGGGTAAGATTACTGTCTGATAGGAAGCAGGATGTGGTACAGTACTGCAAAGGAAAGCATTCTGACCACAGACTGATGTGCTTTCTGTAAAACTATTCATGCTTGGACAGTGGACGCAGGGCTTTAGATGGGCTGGCAGAAAAGAGCTCGGCTATAGCTTACAGGTTGTGGTGCTGAAGTTGAGCACCGCAGTGACTGGCAGGCGAGCAAGGCGTGCTGATTGCTGCTGGCATGTTGCTTCTCCCTTGCTGGGTGAGTAGATCCATCCAGGGTTAGTGTGTGTGCGTATGCGTGGGCGTCTGGTGCAGCAGTAGCAGAATTAATGGCTGTGATCTGTAAGAGCAAGAGCCAGCAGCGGTAGTGGAACTCAGCTGCGGGAGCCAGTATTTAGTAAGAGTTGCTGTTTCTCTCTGTTCCCTGTGTGTGCGTGTGTGTCTGTGTGTGGGGGAGGTAGATAGAGTCTTTGGACTGATATGGAATTATGGGTGATGATTAACAGCCAAGATGCTAAAGCTTACATGTTCTGTCGGACTCGACGCATGCGTATAAGAACAACATACCCATTTGGTTTCTTCCTCTTCTTCCAGTCTTTCATGACTGTTTTGAAAAGATTGTTATTTGCTGTCACTGGCTGTCACACAGATTACACATTACAATAATTTCCATGTTATTACACATCAGCCTACATGGCTGTTTTAGGCTTATATGCTCAGTATTTCTGGATTTATTGACACAGATAGAAGGCAGCACATTTGGAGGCTGACTTTGTGATTTGATGCACATCTCCAGTTACAGTCATTTCCTTTGTGTATTTGTGTGTGTTTGTGCATGTGTTATCTCTCAGGGGGACTCTCTAGTTGGCCTGGACCATGAGCAATGAGTCTACCGTCTGGAACAGCCTACCAGAAAACTCCACAGTAAGTCTGCCTTTCACCAATGGCTTATTCTCAAACTTCCTGTATGTCCTACATGTGTGTGTGTGTGTGTCTGTGAGACGCCCAGCACCAGAACCATACTTTCCCCCCATATTCTCTTCTGGCTGGATGACCGGCTAATGGAGAACATCCTGACCTGGACCTGAAATAATTACATCTCTGATCTAATCTCAGCTTTGATTTCCCCTTGCAGAGAAATTACAGTGTGACGTCAGAGTCTAATGCTCATTAACACTTGCAGAGTGTTCTCCATCGCAGAGCTCAGAACAATACTCCACCTATTCATCATGTTTCTGAAATCAAGTCTATTATCCTTGTATCATTTTGTCATCTATCACTTTATTAAAATACTTTAAAGTACCGTTATGCAGCTGACATGAGCCAAATCAAACTTACGACGGGAACACATTTTTGCTTTTAAAACAGAAGGAAAAAAGTAAAATTTAACTTCAGTGAAGTGTCTCCTAATGTACGCTTAATTCACTCAGCTGCAGTCCTTGCTGTGAGAGCTCTCCCATAGCTAAAGGTACACTGTAGACAGGTTAATAGCCCTGGCATGTATTGATTCATTGCACTGTCGTATTTATAGATTTACTTTATGCAGACCAACCAAACAGCAGGACTAAATCAATCCCGTGGACTCCACGGTGCGACTGCGAACGTAAAACGCCTGCAAATCTAGACTACTACTGAGGTGTCAGGCTTTTCATGTTTCAATGTTTCAAACCAAAAGACTGTAAAGCATTCAAAGTAAACCTGCACGGTGCACACTTCTGTATGGCGTTGCATATTTGGTGCAATTTCTGCCATCAGGCATGATCTGTATGACTTTATTTTAGAAAGAGTAAAAATAAAAGGTGAAAAATCATAGTGAGAAGAGTGGAGGTGTGACTTTTTTTTCCCTTTGTACCTCTGTCTATCAGCCCAGAACGACACAGCATTAATCATCAGTGAGTGTTTCAGTGCCTACTTTGGCAACACAGGAAACTTCCCTTCTCTAATTTGCAACATGTTGCTCCCTCTTTTTAGACTCAGGAGATCCCACTCGAGGTTGAGGAGCAGCAGGATGGTTATGTGCTCCTTCTGGTGATCCTCTCCATCTTCTTGGTAGGAACACTGACATTCATCTCTGTCTTCCTCTTCGCTTGCCGCCGTGGAGGGAAATGCTGTGCCAGGTGGGACACAAAAATTATGTATGTCTTTTCTCGTAAAATAAAATAAAAAAATCTATCTATCTATCTATCTATCTATCTATCTATCTATCTATCTATCTATCTATCTATCTATCTATCTATCTATCTATCTATCTATCTATCTATCTATCTATCTATCTATCTATCTATCTATCTATCTATCTATCTATCTATCTATCTATCTATCTATCTATCTAAGAACTAATAACCTTATAAGGCTTGTGATGCCCACACTGTATCTCAGTGCGTTTGATTCACCTGTGGTTATTTTGAGTTTAAATTTTATTATAATATTTTAGGCTGTTGCTGTTGTCACTGTTAGCACCAAGCAACAATACCAAACTCTACATCCTTGAAAATTTCCAAAAACTTGAAATCAACAGAAAAAAGAAAAAAAGAAAAGAAAAGAAAAAAGATTCAGGTGCACAGGTGTTGTTTTACCGAGCAGCATAAAAGTATTTTGTTCACAGAGACTGCTCTCATGCTTTCATGCAACTGCTATTTCGAGACAAACCAGTTCTTCTATCAAATCTGTATACATGCATAATAGATAAAGCTTATTGCAAATGACGCTAACAGCATCCTGTAATATTATCCAGTTCTTCACTGTGACGTCATTAACAGGCAAAAAGTGAGCCATCAAACAAATGAAAGCATCTTTGTAACACAAAAAAGCTATATTGCAGTAGGTGGTAAGAAAATAAATGTTGCCCTACTGTGACATCTCAGCATGTTAAAGCAGAACAACTCATTATACGATGTCTTCCATTTGAGTGTTGAGACTCCCATGAGGCTGCTATGAGAACACCTTAGTGGAAAGACATTCAATATTCATGCTTATTTATTTGCGTGTTTATTGTACAGCAAGATGGCTGACCCTCGAGACTTTTTGTCCATCTCTACAGCAGCACACATTATCACGTATACTTGAATACATGAGTGCACAGCACCTAGATGCAGATAAACAAAGAGCTCAGAGGCTGAGGCGTGAAAAGCCTGGGAGAGAGCAAAAGGAGAATCGGACAGACCAGTACAAATGATGAGTGTAATAAGATTTCATAGCCGCCATCGGCAGTGATTAATCTTACGTTTCAAACGAGTGCTGTGTGTGCACCGCTGAGAATATGTACACACAAACTCACGGGCATACCCTGAACGGGAAAGGAGGAGCCACAGAGGAAATGAAAGACAAGGAGAAGCACAGATCTGAGTGGAAAGAAAATTCCCTTAAGTCACTTCACACCCACACAATGCACACCAACATACACCCACCAACATACACACACACACACGCACACATACAACTTGTATCTCTGCACCACTCTGGAACAGCTTTCAGTTTCTTTTTTCTGCCTCATCAACTAGACCCTGTGTATGGGATTTAAGCAGCACTGTGGAGGATTATAAGCTACTAAAAACAAAAATTATAAGCTGTTAAAACAAAAAAGGGCTGCATAAAGATATGCTTATAGAGTAATAGACACTCTATCTGCTAAACAAAATGACCTTTATTGTGCATCTCCTCTGTGTCCTTAAAGATGAGTGTAAGTGTACAATCCAATAAAGCATCATGCTTTATCAGTTCAAGAAGTCCCCTGGCTCTGAAGGTTATCAAGTTACTGGCAATGATTTAGGCCTTCATTGATTACACACTCGAGCAGGCCATTTATAAAAAAAGCACAGTGGACTTTCAGTCCTAATAACTTATTCTGATAGTTCTTTGATCGCTGAATTTGTAAGCTGTTCACATGCAAGTGTATTAATAAAGCACAAGAAATCAATGTATAAATGTAACAGTGACTCACGTGAGAGGCGTGACACTGAAAGAACTTTGCAACAGCAATGATGATGGAGTATAACTTCCAAGGAGAAAAACATTGTTAAAAAACATATTTTGGGACCAAAAAACACCATTTTAAGCAGCTTGCATCAGATTTGACTGGAATCGCAGTTTTTCTGTCCTCCACACAAAACCATGCGTACGCATCTTCCCACTCCAGCACTGTTATTTATAAAAGAAGTACATATGTATGTTTTTGAAACAGTATCAATCCTTTCATGGAAATGTGTAATATTTCCATGAAAGGGGCACTCTGTCAGTGCGCCCCAGGGCAGCTGTGGCTACAATGTAGCTTGCCATTGCCAGTGTGTGAATGTGTGTGTGAATGGGTGAATGACTGAATGTAGTGTAAAGCGCTTTGGGATCCTTAGGGACTGAGTAAAGCGCTATACAAATGCAGGCCATTTACCATTTACCATAAGGGAAGCAGAAAAAACCTATTATGCTAAATTCCCACTCAACATTTAAATTCTTGGACTCTTCTAGAGTAGTTCTCAATAGTCCTCATTTGTCTTATAATGTGTCTTGGAGCAGCTTCTTACTTGATCATCTGTCTGAAATCAGCTGCTTTAGCTTCCTCATCCCTTTGAGCTACCTTGTTTCTGATTGGATGACCCTTACAAACAGAGTGTTTCGCTTCTGTAGTCACGGCCAGAGCTATGTGCTTTGGTTGACCATATTAAGTATATCTACTCTGACCAACATCACACAGAGCCAAGAAAGAGAAAACTGTCAGAAACAGAGGGGATGGAGCAGCCTGAGAATTTGGTGCACAGGGTTTACTTGCACATGAACAGATGCTTATTGCTTAATATGAGCAGCCATTGTAACAGCATAATTGTGACAAAATGAGGTAAGCCATAATATGTTACATTTAACATACACAGAGCATGCATTTTTAATTTACACCTGTTCAGACACATACCTCTATTTCAACAATTAAAATGTACCATTAACAAATGTTAATGTGAAGAATGCAGTATGTAATAAATTCTGTGAGGTTCTTATTTATTTATTTATTGGAGGGATAAACTGTACATATTTTAAATAGCTGCTTCTGTAGAAAATTGTTGAGCATAAGGATGAAGGATCTCTGTAGTCTCAGAAAAATTCCTTTTTTTTTCCTTTTTTTTGAACTTACTGAGTTGACAACTTGCATTACTTTTCTCCTTTCAGAATTTTGTTCTATTTGTGATAGCAGAACTGGGACCACCTAATATAACACAGGGACTTTTCTCTGAATTTTACATTTGGTGAAAATATGCTTCTTCTTTGCAGTTGTCTTATTAGCCTTCGTCTAATAATCTGCAGTGGAAACAGCGCTTTTACATCATGAGTGTTTACAACCTTCCATGGATAAGGACGGAGCGAGGCTTGTGCACACGTGACCATTTATGGTGATGGACTTGTATAAAGGAAGGCCACGCATAAGTGCAGTTTCATAAGTCTGACAAAAAAAATGCAACATTTCTGCTTTCGTGCAAAGACACATTTTTAAGTGTATCACCACAGACTGCCACGCATGTGGCCCCAGGTGCATTATTTTGACTAAGCTGAAGGTCAGATAGTAACACTGATCATAAGGCCTTGTTCTGTGGTGTCCAGAGTGCCTGCCTGCATCAGCGGGGTCCATCAGATGAAAGACAGACTTCAGGGGTAATCATGTCACTGCATTGATCTGAATGTTTTTGTGTGCCCCAGGGCCAGCAATGACCCTGAGAAAACCAACAACACCTACTTGGAGGAGTCTCAGCCCACCCATGGTAAGAGAAAAAAGAACTAAAAAAAAGGAAGGAGAAATGTGAGGGAGGGCTAGAGAAGGAGACAGGAGAGAAAGAGGCGAGTAAGTGAGTGAGGGAGAAGTAATGGAGATGGGGAAGCTGTGAACTGGAGAGATGGGATGATGGCATGGATATTTTTATCATGTCAGCACAAATGTGTAATGTCTATTCCATTAAAATATTGTGATCTCATCCCAATTAGCTGAAATGGCTGTGCAATTCCAGGAACACATTTTGACATTGTGTTACCAGTGAATGCTATCTGTGTCAAGTGAACAAGATATATTAGAGGTAGCATGTGTTTTGTACCACACTACTTTTGCAGTGCATTTAGTTTTCCAGTATTTGGGGGGCATTTTATAGTTTTATTACACAGTGCAATAGAGGAAACGAGTAGGAAGAGAGGTACCCATGGGGACTTGAATCAGACACGTTTTCTTCAGCGCTGTAATATGCTGTGTATTCATCCTGATGTAATATTAAACACCGCTCGTTACATGAACCCAGCACACGAGTCTATGTAATTCATCCCAGGGAGGACATGAATGCTTTTGCAAAATTTGAAGGCAATCCATTAAAATAACTGCTGAGACACAAAACCACACTGACACATTTCACAGAGGTCTAAAAAACAGGAGATGAAAGTGGGAACTTCCTCTGGGGAGCATGATTCTTACAAAGTTTGGCATCGGCCCATCTTAGGTAGAGAGCAATTTTCAGTGAATGAATTAAAGCTGTATCCTGTTAGTCAGATTGGAGTAAAACACACCAAAGTCAGTGGGATCCATAAATGGTATTTCCATATTTCACTTTGTACTAGTGCAGTTTATTCACTGACTGACAGACCAGCATTACAGCTGAGCTCACACACTTACTTCTATTCTTCTATTGTTTTGTCCTTGTGCTCTTGCTATTTATGTAATTATCGTTCTCCTCTTCCTTCATTCTGGGCAGAAATCACCATCAGGGTGGATGAGTCAGACTGCCTGTCCATGGCCAGTTCTCATGACCAAGAAACAGAGCGTTTCCTCTCCACGGGCCCCACAGGCCGTCGCGTCTCCTTCAATGAGGCTGCGCTCTTCGACCACGGCAAGAAAACCCAGGAGAAAGGCCGCAGGTTAGAAAGCCAACACAAACAAAGCAGCCCACATTTGCAAATCTCTGTGTTGTTGAATCGGCATTCACCACTCACTGATGTAGGTTCACGCCAGTGCTTAATTCTTTGTGAGCTCAAAGTATCTAAACCTTTTACTGTGTCCCACATGCGTTTGTTACTTTAGAGTTCAGAATAAAATCAGTCTGCATTATGTATGCTTCGGACACAAAAAGCTCTCACCCTTTGTTATTACTTCACTGCCCTACTTTTCCCTTAAAGCTCCGACTCTAAAATACTAATTTTTCTTTAAGCCTAAATCTAGAAATCACGGTAGTTCTAATGGGTTTGAAGTCAAATATCTCCCCTTGGTCGTTTCCCTCTTATACAAAGATAAGCTTCATGATTCAACACTCATGAAGAATTCATGCAACTCATGTCAGCAATTTATAGTTTTTTAGTAACTCAGCGTTCTCCACCTCAGGTACACTCTGACGGAGGGTGACTTTCATCATCTGAAGAATGCCCGGCTCACAAACCTCCACATACCTCCTCCGGCCCTCAAGATAGTCACCATCCACGAGTGCGACTCTGCAGAGAACACCATCACGATGACAACGCGCCCTGTTGCTAAGTCAGCCCTTTCCATCTTCCAGGTGACAGCCTTGACCTGCCATTCGTACTGATGTAACAATAGTCATTAGTATTCACCAGGGCCAATTAAAACATCTTTTATTTGGGTCAGGTCAAGAAAATCCGGCAACCTAATGAGTCCAAACATAGGGTTCAGGGATCATTTCAACAGACCCAGCATTAATTTTCCATTTAGGTAAAGCTGGGATGACAGCCTAGAAGGAAATCTGTCCTTGAAATTAATTGATATTTGTTACTTTAACACAAAAAATAAACTTTTCTAAAAGAATGTAAATGCACAGCAGTTATGCATAAGATAACAAAGTCTAGTTTTATTTGTGCTTTCCTGCAGCCAATGCTGTGTCCCTTGCCACAAACAGCGTTGACCAGCCTAAGTGTCAGTCCAAGCTGTGCCCTCCCTGGAGATGCTCTCAACTCTGTGGTGGACAGCACCAAAGAGCCAAGCTCCACTTCTGTGAGTGAAATATATCAATATATATTATTCTACATCACCTTGTTAATATGTTTTTGTACAAAGGATGGTGTCACACAACATTTTTATTGCTGAGGAGCCACACAGTAAAGATACATAAATCCAAAGGCCTTCTAGATGCTGAGCATGCATATAAATGATTTGTAAGAGGTCGTGCGATGAAAAAAGTAAACAAGGCATTAGTTTAGAATCTAGGTCAACATGGAGTTTGTGGAATGAATATTTAGTCATTTGTAGAGTGATACATTTTCTTAAGTCAGTCAGTCTTTACACCCACAAGCCAGTCAACAAGTGAGTCATCCACACAGACATTAGAGGGTCACGTAGCCTGAGGGAGGACCAGCAAGAATGATGGCTGATGGGTAAACAAGGAACATCACTGTCGGATAGGATTTTACACAGACTACTACTCTTGGCAGGTTTTCTCTTTGACTATGTTTTTCTCTGCTCAGATTGAAATGATGGGAGTGGGGCCTCGGGGCAGAGGCAGCAGTGTCAGTGTGGGAGAATCAGCAGTGCTGGGGAGCGGTGCCTCTCCTGCTGGTGGCGGTGCAGGCCAGAGGCCCGTGTTGCAGTTCCTTACTAAACTGCGGCGCCATGCTAGTCTAGAGGGGGCCAGTCCCTACTTCAAGATCAAGAAATGGAAGCTGGACAGCAGCCAGAGAGCATCGAGTCTGGACACCAGAGGTAATGGATGGTATCTCTGTGATATTCTTTTTGAGAAAAATCAGTACCAGTGCAGCAAGGAAGTACAAATAGTTCTTCCTGGTTCTGGACTTTTATTTTTTTGGTTTATTTGTGTATGAAGTATTTGTGCCAGCTTTCTCTCTTGGTAAACATACAATGGTTAAGCAGCAGGCTTTAGCAACCAACTGTGAGCTGCCTTTTGACTGAGGTGGAGATGTACACACAAGCATAATAGACAGATGGCTCAGTGACGCAAAGATTGGTTGTTCCAAATCAATTTGAGCCCCTGAGTAAATCCTCCACACCGATCCTCCTTATTCTATATACACACTTGTCTGCACGCGCCTCTTCTGTCATACCAAGGTACCCAAAAAACCCCAAAACATCACAAAATCTTCTCCGCAGTTAATAGAAGCTTTCTGCTGAATTAAATGTTACTTCACTCCTGCTGTCATACACCTATAACTCACAGCTCTTTCTTCATGTGTGATGCGAGCCAGGCTCTCCAAAGAGGAGACAGTTCCAGCGCCAGCGGGCCGCCAGTGAGAGCATGGACCAGGATGACAACGATGCACATCATATAGACCTCATCCAATACATTGCCCGCACCCATGACGTCACCTATCGCCCTAGCCAGCCCACCACATGCCTCCTCTCGCCTCCTTCGACACCACCCCCCTCCCTCGGCAGGTATCTTTAATTCCCTTGCCATTCATCCCGTCCACTGCTTTGCTGCCTTGCACTCATTTCTTTATTTCAGCAAGAAAACCTGTGCTAACTACTTGTAGTAATTTACAACTCAAAGTCCTAATTCTCCACCACAGTGCGTTAACACAAAAGTTCCTAAACGAAATAAAACTGTAACTTATCATCTTGTCTTTTTTTAGACTAATTGTTTTTCTATGATCCTTAATTAGATGATATCAGACAATGCAGAGTTAAGTGTGAACACTCTGTAACCAAAGTCTGATCTGTCTTTTCAAACAATGCCATCAGTTTGAGCCACATGGAGAGGATTCCTTGCGGAGAATTGGGACGTGGGGTTTATAACAGGCACACGAAACCATTTCATTGCTGACTTGATAATGTAATGATGTTTTCAAAAGTACGATTATAATATAAGTTTGCAATTATAGCAGTGCAGGTTTTTTTTAGGGTTTTATGTTACGCAACAAAAACTGCTAATGCTCATACATATTTTCTTACATAACTATTTATTTTCTTACACTGAATATGAAACAAATCAATGTTTTTGGTGTACATTTGTTTTATTGCTGAAAATAAAATCCATTTCTGTGAACAAAGAAATGCAATGATTCTTATGCTCATTTCCTCAGGTCATGTTATGCTCCGTGCATTACGTTTATTAAAATTCCCTGCCCTAAGATGAAAGCACCTTTCCAGAGTTTAAGCAGTTTCAGCTGTTCAGCTAAGATCACTTTAGAGACATGCAGCTGCAACCATTGCAAGTCATGATAATCATTCTGTGCTCTGTGAACACGACCATGTCTCAGATTAACATCCTATTTAGGTAAATGCTCACTGACACTTGTGTTGCATGTCTCTTTGTTTCTCTTCTTCCTCGTCTCTTTATTTCTTTTCATTTTATCTCATCTCTCCATCCCTGTGTGGATACTGCAGGGTAGAGGTAGAGGTGATGGTGGAGCCCAGCTGCAGCCATGGAGGACCAGGGGTGATTGGCCTGTCCCCTGATCCCCAAGAGGAAGCGCTGTCCTTGGCTAGAAGGGAAAGTGCAAACCAATCCGACCCCATTGATCCCCAGGATTCCCAGTCACTTTACAGAGACATCTGGACATTACGTGCAACTCTCGAACAGTACGCAGCCTCTGACCAGAGCAGCAACAATGACAGGAACTCAGTCTGCAGTGATGCTGACAGTGTGTGTTCACTTGGTGGACGAACAGACACAGAAAGAGGTCTCCCCAGCTACCCATCCCAGGATTTAGGGGATGAGGGAGAGTGTGGGGAGGATGACAAGGACTTCTTTGTCTATATGGATGAGAAGATGGAGGTGAAGGAGTCAAAAAAGAAGAAACAGAAAAGCACAGACTCAGAGCGAGGGAGCAATGATGGAGAAACGGGGACTCGTAAATTACTGCAGATGGACAGCGGCTACGCGTCGATAGAGGCTCCGTCTCGAGGTCCGGAAGATCTGCGACTGTTTGGGAGCAGCAGCATCACCAGCAGCCCCAAAGACAGAACAGCCCACGAGAAAAGGCATCATTTCACCAATGCAGGGCGAACTGGCACGATAGGTGAGAGTTTTGAATCTCATCTCTTCGAGGAGGAGCCTGAAGATGAGTTGTTGTTGGGTGCCAGTGGAGGAGTTTCCACCGAAACAGGTGCTGGTTCACTGGGGTGGTTTCCATATGGTCATGTGCTCTCTCCTCGAGAAGCTGCACAGCTTCCACCTCAGCATTTAACCCTGCACCGCCGAGACTACAGCATAGATGAGAAGACAGATGCGCTCTTCCATGAGTTTCTCCGCCATGACCCTCAGTTTGATCAGCAGGAGTCCCCACTAAGAAAGCACCGGTCCCGAATCCACCTACGCAAGCAGTGGCAGCGCCACAAGCAGTGGAGCGATCCTGGTGTCAGACACTTCCAGTCCTCCTTTGAGAGACAGCGGACGCCTCTACGGAGGGGTGACAGTGTAAACTATCCCCTGGACACAAGCTACCACAGTACGCTGCCCCGCATCGTCAGTGCTCCTGACGAGGAGACGAGCGATGGGACCAGCAGCACACCTGAAACTCCAAAGGTAGAGCTCACAACATCTGAGGATGGAGAAAAGGTGCAGGGCGCCCCTGTCAGAGACACTGAGGACCACACAACCTCTTCCCCTTCACCTCTTCATCCCTCCATTTCAGAGAAAAACAGAGGACTGACTGAGCTGCCTGACCCTCAGGATGACAGCAGACAGTCTAGCCACCCCTCTGAACCCCCAGATGAGCGTTCACGTCAGCTGCTCGACTCGTCGGGATACGGTCCACAAACCATCACAGCAGAGCTAACAGACAAACTGAGTGCTAACCTGGATGAGAGGTTGTACACGGGCCTTCGCAGGACCAAGGACACGGCTACAGAGTGTGTGACCGTGACAGCCACACACGCTTCTCCGGACCACAGCCCAGTGTAGCAGGGCTCCAATCGTCCTCCTCATCAACCTCCTGTCTGCTAATACACTCATTTCTTTCTGTTTGGTTTGTCTTGCTTCAGTTTCAATTAAACACCAATTCCCAGATAACCGTAGATACAGCTGATCCACCAGAAATGTATCCACTCTCTCCCTGCAAGTGTCAGCATTACAAAGCTGTTGAGTCTTCCCATTTTACAGCTCACTAACATCAACATATCAAAAATCATACAATTTTAGAAATAACTGCTTCCTCATTAAGTGTTTCTTTGTGTGTGTATTCTCTTTATGCCTCTTTTGCTGTCTTTCTGTCTCTGCTCTCCAGTAAAAGTAAATCAAGCTGAGAGCTGCTATGGCCTCTGTACTCCTTGATCCACTGTGAAACCAGGTGCTATTAGACAAGTAGAAGGCTAGTGAAGTGGACAAAACAGTTACCTACCAGTGCTGTGAGAGTAAATACTGTAGTAAAAACATAGTTGTGAATTCAAAGATTGCTTAGAACTATATGAATCATAAATTATCTTGATGTGGCCTATTGCAGGGCAACACAGACCCTTTAAAAAAGTTAAATTAGTTTAGTAGGCTTAGTTCCTTTAAAAAGATTGACCCAAATAAGGAAGACGCTACGCTACATGGAGTTATTCAGAGTGGTTGTTTAGATCAGTGGTGTCCAGCCTGTTGGTTGACCGGATGACAGAAAAGGTCAAATTGAGGACATCCTCTATCACCAACTGTGTGATTGAAAATGCTTCTCGGCTTTGTGACACATTTCTTGTTTACTTGTAACTTTTTGTTTAATGAGCAGTAATATATTTTTGTATGTCTAGCTTGCTTAGATGACAGCGAAAACTGACAGTGCGGCAGGTTTAAAAATGAGACGTCCTGCCTGCCAACAGGAAGAACTATCAGACTAGACAAGATCCAGCACTCTGGTGCAATGATTCTTCATCAGTCAAAGATCCATCAGCTATGACTTTTATTACTTTGGGCATCACTGCACTAAGAATGAGAACAGAGCCAGAGTTGTGTTTAAAGCCATGATAAGAGAAATTACATAAAAGCTATTAGATATGAAGCTACAACTGAATTAATCAGGCAGGCATGTTCTCTCATGCTTACAAAACAAGCTTTATTTGTCAACATATGACATTCTAATTTCTGCCCCCCCTCCTCCTCTAATTTTCTTGAGAAAGTTGACAGTGCAGCAGATTCCTCCCTCGGGGGCTTTATGGCTTCCTGAAAGGTCATAAAACTATCAGAACAAAGTGTCTGTGTTTAAGTCGACTTTTTCTCTCTCTTATTTAGCTTTTTTTGCAATAAAAAACAAGCTGTAGTTGTGTCTAAATTAAACAAAAAAAAAACATCATCAGATTAAGCTTTTTAGGCAGAGAATTCAATGCAGAATATGCATAAAAGGGAACACTGTAGATGATGGTGTTGAATATTAATTGTACAAGGAAACGGGGAGTCCTCCTCGCGTGCCCCGTCTCCCTTTACTCCCTTCTTTGAGGTTGGTGCCATGCAGGCAGTTGAAAGGACTGAAGTGAAATATCCGAGCAGACAACATTATCCTCCTCTGTTTGTTTGGGTGGATGATGATGATGATGCTCCTTTACAGTCTGCCCAAATTAGATCTTTCTCCTCTGTGTGACAGGAGTCTCCTAAGTGGACTCTGAGGCACAGGCTGAGTTTCCTATTACAAGAACAGTGACTGAGAATAAAGGAGATGAACTCAAATAAAGAATAGGGAGCCTAGTGCTTTTTTAATTGCTCTTGTCTTCCCCCCACCCAACCACCCACCCTACACACACACACACACACACACACACACACACACACACACACACACACACTGAACAATTATGTCACAATTAAAACCACAATCCCCTGGAGCAATTTTGTGCCATCAATTATTGTTCTTCCTATGTTGGTGCTAGTTAGTAGGAAGGGAAGAAAATATCAACAAATCCCCCTTTCAGTTAGGATGGAAATGACACCTCCATGCTGATAATTATTCATCCCATCCTGACAGTTAATCTTAAAGAGGAAAACCGCTATGTTTTCCACAAAACGCCCCCCAAAAAGCCAAAATGTCTCAAACGTGAGTCAGTTTGAGACAACAGCAGCCACAAAAGAAAACGGCCATAAGGATTGAACTGAAATCAGTGCATCTGTACAAATATTACAGTTTGCTGTGTATACAAGCACAATATCACAATATCTAGACTGTATCAATATCCTTTATTAGGTTTAGGCAGATATTATATAACTGGGGACACTGTGGTAAATGGTGTTTGTATACTAACCAGTAGCCTGACAAATGCGTTGATGCATAGCAATGTGTTGGTCTGCATGAGTTCAAATTTTAGTGCAAATCTTCATGTTTTCTCAGACTAATGGTACCGATCCAGTCCATATTTAATGCTCAGTTGTTTAATGCAGAAGTCAAAACACTGGTGTGACTAGAGATTTTGTATTTTATGGGATTTAAGAGTCATTCTAGGATGCTGTAAACAACGAGATTTTGTGGAATTTATCTCTTTGAAAGTAGAAGTATTTCTGTATTTCTTGCTTGTTAGTAAACTGCTTATTTTCTCAAAGGAAAAAAGAAAAGATACATTTTCTTAACAACTTTGCTTTTGATGATCCGAATCTATTGAGCCTTGAGGGACCAAATAATTTTCAAAAAGTGTTATTTTAGGCTTGTTTTCCAATCTGTGAATAAATGAATGAAGCAAAATTGGTTATAGCGTGCCTCATTTCTAGGGAATGGTTGTTAATCAAGGCATGGGAAAGGATTGCAGATAAGGTTCCCTCTCATGAATCTCATTTCATGTTTTTTTCCCTGTTGCTTAGGCTCATATTGATTTCTTGCCTCTTCTTATCACTTCCTCCAAATAATTGGGGAGTAAAGCCAAATCCTCTCTGTGATCTACAAAGGGAACTTTTCAAATGGCTGCCTTCCTCTTCACACCTTATAATCTGTCCTTCTGGTATACAACGTAGACTGGAAACGGATCAGTAAAATACAAAAAAAAATCTGTCCTACTGCTTGGTGGTTGGGTGGAAGACACAAAAGTTGATCACAACTCAACACGTAGCCCACACAGCATGTTAGAAACATACTGACGGTACAGAATAACAAAGTTGAGAGATCGCAATAGTTGATCTGTTACTGATATGTCCATTCAAAACCCTAAATGTCTACCTCATGGTGCAACAAAAGGAATGAGCAGAGTAGAGCTGCTTCCACACATGATTTCCAAACAGTGGAGAGGATCACTTCTGAATATTTTCAAGAGGTAGTTTCATTGATATGCATGATGACCGGTGGAAATATTCTGTGCAGACCATGTTGGAAGCAGGACAGATGAAAAACAAAGGGGCTACTAACTGCAATATTCTCACACTGGCCTGATCGGACATTAGTTAGATTATGGACCAGGAAACTGGCAGGTTAAAGGCCATTTCGTGTCCAATGCTTCTAAATTGCACCTTTGTGTTTACAAGTGCTGCTCTATTAAGTAAGTTCAGGCCAGAAGTGCATCTGTGATTCATCCACAACAGCACAGTAGAAGAATTCTCAAAAAAATAATCTAATAACTGTTGAGATGTTTCAGTCATGCTCACCAGATGACCTTTCATGGACTGACGCCACAAAAACAAAATAGTGGCATAATATTTTAATATTATAGTTTTGTTTTTTTCTGTTGCAATCTTAATTAAAACCACATGACAACTAACCATTGCAAGTACTGCTGGAGGAAAAGCATGGCTCTGTATACATTTTTGAGGTTGGGGTTAACTTTAAGGAAACCTCCGGTGAACTTATAAGACTGGGAAGTGATGAAAAAAGAGCGATCCAGATTAATGCAAAGTCTGTCTCATCCTGTACAAGCTGGTCAGAGCAGAAGTCACAAATTATCTTGTCAAAGTTTGGGATTCCGCCAACCCACCAATCAAACCATGTATCACAGTCAAAGTAAAGCAAACTGCAGAGTGTTGCTGGCTGAGGTGGAGGAAACTGCAGGGAGAAGAGCAAACAGGCTCCCAGTTCCCTGCTTCAGTAGGCATGCATCTTAAGAGGCATGAAGAAATAACAAGTCAGGGGCTATATGAGTGCAGACAGTCATATTCTCATGATTAAAATGTTCTACAAGTACTGCAGTAGATATAATGCCATCACTTTAAATAAACACAGAAGAAAATAACCAGTCAAAGCAATAATAAACTGAGAACCAGTGTGACTGTAGTCTGTGTTTTCCTCCCTTAAGCAAGATTGTTTCATGTCATTTGTCCTCGTGGAAAAATACAATTTTCATAATGTACTGTCCTTAGTCAAGTAACTGTCAGTGTGTTGATTAAATACACATCACTTTGTGCTTTATAGTGACAGACAGCAGGGAGAAAAGCACAGACTATAAAAAGTGACATTCATTCAGTAAAAAGTGGGAGGTGAATGTGAAGCTTTGGGGAGTCTGACATTAATCTGCTCTGAAAGAGGGAGACAGCTTTGGTCTCTGACTGCCACTCCTCTGTGCTTTTTTCACTCTTTTGCATCATCCTAAAGCTTACCACCACGGTCCCCCTTATATTTGAGCCATTCACTGAGCCAGACATCTCGGGGTTTCCTTCCGTAGGTGTAGACACTTCATCTTCGATGCAGTGTGGCTAATCCAATGAAACATCCTTTGAGGTTGTTCAAATGGAGTATCCATTTCCAAATCTATGCCAAGTCACCAGCCACCAAGGGAAAAAAACAAACAATTATGCATTTGTAGTGTCTTCATGTACTAAATGATTGTTTCACATTTTGCAGAATGAACAAAATTCATAATCAGCTAGGCAAAGTGGGACAGTTCATCCAAAGCAGTCTAAAAACTAATCGAGAAGTTCAGTGTTAGCTCTTTGACTTTGAAATGCACTACTATGTCATTTACTCTACACTCTACTTTTTACTTTGCCAATCACATAGTAGCAACTCAGTGCATTTAGGCATGTAGACATGGTCAAGACGACCTCCTGAAGCTCAAACCAAGCAGAATGGTGAAAAGAAGTGATCGTCAGTTCTCTGGGCAAAAAAGCCTTGTGATCAGAAAAGAATGGACAGACTGCTTCAAACCACTCATTACAACCAAGGTTTGCAAAAGAGCATCTCTGAAAGACCAGCACACAGAAAGCAGAAGAAGAACACACTGGGTGCCACTACATATAGGAAACTGAGACTACAATTTGCGTGACCTCATCAAAGTTGGACAATAGGAGATTGGGAAAACATTAGCTGGGCCCCTTAGTACCAACTGAGTGTTGTTTAAACACCACAGCATACCTGAGTTGACTGTGCCCTTTTATGACCACAGTGGGCTCATCGTGTGATGTATGCTACCAGCAGCATGACACATCAGAAGCCTATAATCATACCAAACTGGTTTCCTGAACACAACAGTGAGTTCACAGTACTCAAATAGTCTTCACATATCACCGGATCTCAATCCAGTAGAGCACCACTGGGATGTGATGGAACAGGAAATTTGCATCATGTGCTGCCAACAAATCTGCAGCAACTGTGTGATACTATCATGTCAACATGGACCAAAATCTCTGAGAAATCTTTCCAGCACTTTCTTGAATCTGTGCGACCAAGAATTAAGGCAGCCAGTCCGGTACCTGCAGGGGGTAACTAATAAAATGGCCAGTGGGTGTACACTGAACTTAAATACCTTCAGATAGACGCAGGCGCTGCTGTGGGGATATAACTCATGACCTTGTGTGCAGAGGACTGTGCCTCTTGCTTCTGTGACTTATTTTTCATTCTTGCTGTGTAAACACGAAGCTGGGTTTGATATTATCATGGAAACCTGTTGATTCTTTGTCACTGGGATGTCTAGCAGACTGACAGACTACAACATGTGAAAAAAGATGCTATGAGATGTTTCAGCTGTCACAGTTTGTTTCAAACTGGTGCAGTAACTTTTCGTCCACAAACACACAACTAAACACAACCATACCATCTAGAACCACAAATAGTGACAGCAAATAGCGTTCCTTACTTTGTGCCCTTGCTTCACACATCCACCCACTCGCTGCACAATTACCTTACACACATGAATGAACACATATTGGCCACCACAATTCCCTCAACCTCCCTGCCTGCTCTCTCACCAACATAAGAAGCCTGTCAGGGAGATGCTCAGTATTCAGGGATGGTGCTAAGAGGAAAACCCCGTCTCTTCCTCCCTCCCTCCTACCTCATCGCTCCCCTTCATCACCACCGCCACCATCACCTGCTCCTCTGTTCCCCCTCCACCCACGCTTTCACCCCGCCTTTCTCCCTCTCACCAGATTGCCTTTTAACAGAGCGGCTCCAGGCATCATTCGAATGTGCGAGCGATGCCGATGACTCATCGGGTTACTCTTTGCTCACGATTAGACGAGTCTTCTCCTTCTCACTTATTATATGTGGCTAAACAAATGTGATGCCAAAAGCTGATAAGTGTGAAATAATATTGCCTGAGCAGACCCTGGCGGTGTGTTAGACAGCCATGAAGCTGAAAAAACAGGTTTCACTACTACAGTGTTGTTTTGTGAATTACCCAGTGAAAAAAAACAAAAAAGGAACAGTGACATTATCAGTTTTATTGTAATAATTTCCTTTTTCTTGCAATTATACAAGAAAAAGGTGTTTCGATATGAATATAACCGCTTTCTGAAGAATATGAAGCACCTGCTTGAAAATACAAGCTTGGATGATTTATCTCTGAAGCTTAAGAAGAAGCACATACGCTTGTGCAACAAAATGAGACATTTGAGCGAAAATATTTTTTTAAAAAAGATAAAAGAAAACAAGAAACCAATAATAGCAAGAGAGCCAGGCAGACAGGGAGAAGGATGATGGGAACGAATAAGTCGGTCAAACCAAAAAAAGTGAAGAAAGTAAAGAGGAGAGCAGGAGAAAACCCTAGAAAGCTTATTATGCACCATCTCCGTCCCACGCATTCTGCCTACGCTCCCTCTCTCCACCGCCTCCTCTTCCTCCTCTCCTTGTTCAGGATTCTGCTCCATGCATCCCTCCCTTTCCTTTCTCAGCTGCGTCATCCAGCTCTTCATTGTGTGCACACCCCCACCCTCCTCCTACCTCTCTGGGGACGGAGCAGAACTCTCCACAGCTTAGCTTTGTTATTACATGCTGGCTGAAGCGTTTGGGCTTTTTGTTACAGCCGCTATGCTTCATGATGGGTTGAAAGACAAAAACACACCCACACACATGCAGACATTATTGCACACACTAGAGAGGCATTTATTTATCAACCGGCATGTAAAATCCGTTTAATTTAACAGTAGTCATGTGTTTCGATGCTTGGTGAAAGATCCCACGCGAGCATTTGGATGCATTTTTTTTATGTTTGTGTAAAATTCAATTTATTCCTGGAGGGCGGCTGAAAAAAAAAAACCCTGAATGTTGATATTTTCATTAAATAGTTTGAATGAGAGGGTCTCATCATCTGTCCTCTTCATGTGATGATACAAACTCTTTTTTATACTGACCTTGAACCTGCATCTGCAGATTGAGCTGTTTTTCTCTCATGATTATGAGTTTGGGCTTGGTATATCAGCCTGTAGACTTCTGAGTAATCCTCACTATTTAAATATCACTGCTTGTATGCTGTCTTTGCCTCCTTTGTCTACACGACTGGTGCTTCCAAAACAGCTCTCACTTGTCACTTGTTGGGGCATGAATGAAGGGTCTCTCAGGGTGTCTGGCACAGGCTGTTGAAAACAAATTCTCTGGGTACCGTGGGTTGCAGAGTGGGACCCCACTGGGATGTGGGGAGGCTGGAGGCTTGGCTTTATTATGTTTCCTATTTTTAGCATAGCATGCATTTGGGTGGGTTATATATGTAAAAGCAACACCCACAATATGAATGCCAGGACCTAAAGATGTCCCATGAGAAAACTACATTATAATAGCACAATCAGTGCTATTTATTTAACCTATCACACAAGCCCCAAGGCACCGAGTATGATATGAAACCTGCCAATAAGAAATTAATTTTTCACTGCCCTCAAACAGACAAGCATACAAATGGTATTATTACTATTTTTACATTTGGCCAGTGTAAAGATATTTAACATAATGATGGGTATACCTTTACAAACTGATCTGATGAAGGTTCGCTTGGTACCCAGTGTGAGCTGCTACCCAGTTTATTCCATGAATGTGCAGGTGTGAGTCTCACATGCAGAGCAAAATCTAGAGTTTCCGGTTCAAATAAGGTTGCTGTGGACATTCATTAGATGGCTTGAAAATGTTAGAATTCATCTACAGCAAAGTGAAATCCAAGGAAACCTGATGGAGTAAATGAGACTCACCACTGGTCTTTTACGCACCAGGTGAAAAGAAAAAGGAACTGACATCATTAATGACAGGCCACAACTAGATTTTCTGTTATATTTAAAGCACCAAGCAGTGATGTCATTTGGTGTTAGACCTGTAATGGGCAGGTGCCATGCTTAGGCTGGAACAGGCTTCAGCTGGATAAGTGGTTGGAAAAATGAATGGAAGGACACCTGTTATTGCTCTTAGATAGCAATAAAAATGCTAACAGTGCTCTGCTTCAAACAGGCCAAAGTTTAACCCAGCAACCACACTCCTATCTAATTTACATGAAGCTGATTTATGCCTAAGTACAAAATGTGCTATTATAATTTGTAGTATTCGCAAATCCGTTAAAAACACTTTTGCCACACAAACGTAAGCAAACAAGTCAAAAAGAATGGACCAAAACCAAAAGTAATTTTCTAACACCAGGTGCAAAGTATGAAACCAGACAGCATTTGTGAATCACCTCAGCTCTCACTATAAAAAGCTCTTTTCCAAAACAGCATGTCTTCACCCAAGCTCTGCGACAATGAAGTGACAATGAGGCGTTTGATGATTAATTTCTAAAGCAGGGGTGTAGTGTTAATATTCAGAGACGCAGCTGTAAACTTGCAAAGTCCTTTTATGGGAAAACAGGAAATAATTTCCGGTAATGGATATCAAACAAAGAAAATAAAAATCTCCTTTCCAAAAATCATCTTTATTCAATCAGAGATAACAAGTGTTCTTGGACTAAAATGAGTGTTAGGTGCCCCCTTCCTCTTTCTGACACCACCCGCCTCCTTCACAGTGTGCTTCTCAGCTGTGGGTTTACTGATTAGTCAGATCCATAAATAAATAATCAAAGAGTAAGCGGCGACATTCCGCTCGCCCTCATCATCAGCCTGTGCTATCAATCATGCACATCACAACACAAATGACACAGTGGCCTTTTTAGATCATAATTTTAAGTATATTAGAATACTGGTGACAACTGAGACATTTAGAGACATTTTTTTCCTTATCTGGTGAATTTTTAGAGTTGGAAGAACTCGAAAAGTGTGTCTCAGTGTACGTCCGTTGATGGCGGGAAGGCAGAGGGACAGTGGGATGAGGGGAAAAAAAGAAGACAGAGGAACATACAGTCGGTGTGAGTGTGACTAAACTGACTGCAGCAGAATGACTCACCCTGTTGCTATGGCAACCTAAAGACACGCTCTCCTCTAATGTGCGATTTCAACAACTGGTGGATCGACGGCTAACAGGGGCGGGGGGAATGTACATTTATGGAAATCACTGAGGGAAAAAGGGTTGCAAAGGGCAATGCATGGGTGCAAGGAGCAGACATAAAGCCTCTACTGCAAAAAAAAGCAAGCGATATTAACAAAACCAAAGGCAAAATGCCCGGCACCTCTCTCTCTCCCTCTCTCTGTGAGTCTCTCAGCACTGCAGTATGAAACCCAGCGGCTCCTTCTCCTCCACTGTAGTGGACTGCTGTGTGTGGGTGTTAAGCTTGAATGCCCTTGGTAAGTAAAAGTCATGTAGGATAAAGTCTGGCCTCCCACCACAAAACTAAAACCCCTTTAGATTTCATTTCCAGCCAGAATTTTCTGGTGATTTGTAACCACTGTAGCACTTCCTCTAATTCACATTCCGTCACCTCTGGTGATGCACAGACGAATTTAGCTCAGTAAAATAGCAAATATAAATATCCATAAACGTATTACTTAAAGAGAATGTAAAGAAAAACAATGGTTAAACATAATAAGTACTGAGCAGAGGATGTACTCCTGTCATTTCAGACACCAGACTTGCTCAGTTGACAGAGTGATAACAAATGACAAAGGTAGGAATGTAAATCCATTCTTATATCACGATGTTTTAAATTGCTCATCACTGACTTCATGAATATTTTACATTCCCCCCACCATAAAAGCACAAAATAAAGCACACAATTAACAACAAAACAGGAATAAGATGATGGAATCTGATTTAAACAATTTCTAAACAGCTACCGGTGCACAAATATACCAAAATGTTTAACATAAATTATAATATGGCACAGCCTCTTGAAGCAAAGACTTTCTTCTTCTCTCGACTGCTCTGTTTAGGAGTCACCACATCATCTGTCTCCCCCCAATTTATCCAGGCTTTGGATCGACAGTAGCAATACGCTGGGTTATGGGCAGCCTCAAAAGATACTTTTATTTCTCAAAGATATAACCTTCTGGGCTATAATTGATGAAGTTTTCATGTTGCAGAGAAAGTTGAATGGAGAAATAAATAAAAGAATTTATTCCAGTGTGATGCGTGAAGCAAATCACAAAGTCCAGTTTTTGTCCTCAGATTCTTTGTTCTCTTCCTCTGCCCTCCCCTCAGCAGGAAAGAAGAAAACCATGATTACTCTTCCATCTTAACAACACACCCCTCCCCCCAAATCATTTCTGTACAATCCCTAAATTGTGTTGAAATAATGTGTGCCCTCAGTTCAGACTGAAGAAGAAGTAATCTAATTTCCTACCACCACATAAACAAGACTCCAGTCTGACATACTTAACCTGCAATTAATTGGCAATAGAAAATGAATCAGACCATGTCCCTCTTCACGTCCTACCATTCTGGAGATGGGGGCGAAAAGAATGATGGTCCTCATGTTTAATTTAATTGGTTCCTGTGTGCACACAGTCACATTTCCAGGCAGCTCATTAAGCTCTCCTATGGAAAAATAAATGTTCCAATTCAAAAACTAACACAATAAAACTAGACAAGATCATAAATAAATAGATATAATTTCCCATGTGACCCTCAAGACAGGTCTAACTTCAGCTGTATACTGTAATGCAGTGAGGCAAACATGTAATAACAGCAAATAAAAGGATTATTCTCTATGACTTCTGCCCGCCTACCACAAGAATACGCTGCCTGGATCTGTGATTGAGGACGCTTGATTATAAACGAATCTGAAGAGACTGTTGTAATGTAGCCTTTCATCACCACGTTTGACTCACCGCAATAAAGAGTCACTGCAATAAGAATGCTGAATCAGAACGCTCCTATAAAAGCATATTTGCATAAAATCAAATAAAGAACAGTGTTGAAGCTTTTTGATGGAGTATTCAGTCAGAGATGATTGATGGCTGTGTGTCTACACGTGCTTGAACGTGCGCTTGTGAGTTCGTGTTGGCTTGCTTGGAGGGCTGACACCGGCACCATGCTGTAATTAGCCAAACAAGAGACAATGACATATTGAGCACTGCTAGCACCTTCTGTTAGTCAGCCTACATATGTCTCTTCAGGCCATAGCTGCTGACACAACTACATTTAGAAAATAATTCAAATGTAACCCAGTGCATGCATCAAAGATGCTACGCATGACTGTGATCTTTTTCATTAATCTCCAAGTAGGTTTCCTAAAGAGAAGACTTTAGCAAAGACTTGGTTCCTTTCTTATTAGTTAAATCAAAATAGCTGCAATCATAAACTGAGCAGCATGCAAATGTCTGACTTCTTTTCTATAGGCAAGAATAAAAAAGTGTAATGACTTCAATGATTGAAGGGAAAAAACAATAAACAACATCTGCTTAATGTTAATCGATACATGATGGATTTTTGTAAGTAAACAGTGTTCACCTCTTTTGTTTAGAAGTGGTAAACTCCTGCAATCGTCCCAGCATGAGCTTATTTACTGCAAGCCCAAGCAGCTCCTTATTTCGAATTATCCACTCCTATTTAAGCCATTCCTAACAGCGCGTATAGCTATTATTAACCATTGTGGGTTGACGGTTATTTGCATACTGCTAATAATCAAACTACAGGCCTTAATCATTTCTTTTAAATGATCTTGAAGCCAGAATAGCCTGTAGACATACAGGTAATCAGAGACAAACACATCATGTCTCTTGTTTCTAGACACTGAAACAGATAATCATTACCAACTTGTCATTAGACGTGCTCCTGTGAACCTATCTCCTTCATGATGAAGTGTCTCATCACGAAGCGGTGGGGGTGTGGGGGTAGAGCCATTTTCCTACAAGAGCTCCTTCGTGTGATGAGAACAAAAGGTAGCTGCAAAAGCTAGGAAAGCATGGCGGAGAAAAGGTTAAAGGATTTAAGTACAGAGCAACAAAAGTGAGCCAAGGAGTCGGGAAACACTGAAAAGGGACTGAGAGGCTGCGTGTGCGACAACTGAGTGAAAGATGAATGAGACAGCTGAATACGTGTGGGGAGACACATTTGGAACAAGACTCAATTCACTGCATTTATCTGTGCAAAAAGGTCTGGCACAAACAGCAGGTCTAGACAGCTCTCTGCAAAAATCAGGTCATATTATGTAACGGTGACTGTTGATGTTGAGTTCATATATTTTCCTCAAAAAATGCTTTCAAATATTTTTTGAGCTCTTGTGGTTTTCCTGTTTGAGTTAAGTAATGCGCAAAAGAAAAACAAAAAGCTGAAAAAGGGGAAATTTTCTTCTATAGCATAAATAAAAACCAGCTACAACTCTTGTAGCCTAGACATGAAGTGGTTTGTATCAGTGTAAGTAATAATGAATAATAACCATAATAAAGACCTATTATGCACAGTTTTGATTACAAGCTATGAGAGACAAGTTATGTAACAGTTCCTCTTGAAAATTTATTACAAATTAACATTACAGTGGTTCAGTGTTCAGCGCTGCCACCTCTCAAGAGGGTCCTAAGTTCGAATCCTATAGGGGCTTTTCTTTGTGGAAGTAGCGTGTGCTCTTCCTTTGTGTGGTCCGACTTGACCCCATCCAATCCACAGACATGCGTATTAGGTTAACTGGCAATTCTCTGATTCTATTTCTAATTCCATTTGCTGTGGGTGTGAATGTTAGCGTTTCTACATGTTAGACCTGTCCCATGATAGCTGGGATAAGCTACAGTGGCAGCAGTACTGTGGAACTATCCTCTTAAGATTCTCACCAAAGAACAGCTTCTTTTCTTCCACAAAATGATCAAAAGTATGAACAAAGACTTAGAACAAATAGATATTTTATTCAGTTTTAAGAACTCTGTGATTTTCATTTTTCTTTCAGAATTTTTTTTCACAAAGCAGTTTTATAAATAACACGTCTGCAGCACCGACAGCACATCAACTCTTTGGCAGCTTGTTAGAAGATAAAAGTCAAACTTACAGGTCCATAAGGGCCATACAGACAAATACGTGCTCGTGTGTGTGTCATGCAGTCACCCCGTGACAAATAAAAGAAAGGTAGAAATGACTTCTTTTTTTTTCAAACAAGGGTCGTGACTGGTGTCATCTCATCATGAAGTGTGCTCTTGCTCTTTTTTACACATTTCAGACTGTCCGCTCACGACGCACCGACATGAATGAAGCAATGAAGCTTCTGTGGTCTTAATGAGGGGCTTGGTAGAAACAATTGGGACCCATTCAGATTCCTCCCCCTCACTCATATGAATATTAACTTTGTCATTCATGATCATCAAAAATACATTTGAAATTCAGAACACAGCTGGAAGTGTACCAATAGATTCCCCACTTTATAAAAGAAAAGCAGACGCCTTACCACAACTTTGTGTAGACACTTAAATTATGAAACACTACATAACAGCTTGTGAATAGTTTTCTGCTGATGATGATTACATGGTGTGAAAATGTGGCATTAATTTGAGTTACATGTAACAAGGCACATAATCACTTCTACATAATGATAAATTACATAAAGGCAATTTTGAAGGACCTTCAAGTGTAAAAAGGCAGGGAATAGGGAGTGTGAATGATAGATGGTTTCACAATAGTTATATACGCTGTCACTATACGACACGTGTGCTCTGTAGGTGGCTTTCTCCTCTTATGTATCATTCAGTCAAAAAATGGCCTGCCTGTCCTTCCTCTTACCAGAAATATCGAATAAAGAAGACTACAACATGTAACACACAGCATCCTCTCAGTGCGAGCAGTGAGTAATGTTTGGCGATGGAGGGATGTAGACCTTTAGTTTTGTAACAGCTCAGAGAGCATGAGTGATGCCAGCTGAGCCACAGGGGCATAAGGTAGGTAGCTGCGAGTGACTGTGTGTGTGTGTGTGTGTGTGTGTGTGTGTGTGTGTGTGTGTGTGTGTGTGTGTGTGTGTGTGTGTGTGTGTGTGTGTGTGTGTGTGTGTGTGTGTAGAGAGAGCTTTTTTATAACAGTGTAAAGTAGTATGTGTGTATGCGTGGGCAAAAGCGTGGAAGGTGTAAGTGTAGTGAAGAGTGTTTGATGCGTGGGAGGAGCGTGTGTATGCTTTCATGTAATGTAGATAGTGATGTACACACCAAGCAACGTTGGCTTCTTTGTGCTGCTGTCACATGTACAGTCCATGTCTCCTTGCTTTGTTAGAGTCGCCGCTTTATTTCTTCCCTCAATTGTCAATACCTATTATTTCCAGAAATTACTTTTTCTTCCTTTTTCCTGAGACTAAGAACTCTTCTTCCCACTCCCATTTCCAGAGTTAAACAACTTACTCCACCACCTCCACCACTGCAGTTATATAAAAACATTTAAAGGGGCAATTATGTGTGACTTTCAGCAAGTTCAACAATGAATTGAAAATATTTTCAGCAAAACGATCGTTGGGCTTATGTCATACTGTACCTGGCGCTTCAAGGTTTAGTTGGCTTTTTTCTCTTCCTCTCTTGTTAAAAAAGGATTTGAGAGACAAAGGCAAATTTTCACCCTTTCCATGTCCATTTCAGGATCTATATTCTGTGATGCCACCAATTAAGAGCTTTCAGATAGCCACGTGAGTCCTAGCACGCTATTTTTAGATTATGTTTTCACAAGCATGGATGCAATTTTTTGGAGGAAAATTAGATTTAGTCATACTGTACTGTTTTTAAAAGAAACACACAAAGAAAAAGATTGCTACCGTCATCAACAGCTATGGAAGTGGGGATGAGCAAATCTTTGCCAGGTGAAGCTCTGATTTGTCACAATCCTTCCACAATTTCACAGATATATGGTGGTTTGTGGTGGGGGTCAATCTTGAACAAAATTAAAATGCTTTTCACTAGAAAAAGCATGCTCTTTTATCCTAGAAATGTACATTTAAATGAAGCAATTCTTTAATGCTTTTGCTAAGTAAAGCAAGTCTTCTTATAGCTTCTGGTTAATAAGTTGCTGAGATAGATGGTGAACAAACTGACTGTAAGCAACCACTGCTGTTTTGAGCCACACCTCCACCATGACTAAAAATACCAATCCTCCATGGTCAACAAAATATGTTTGGCAACCACAACAACATCTTCAGTGTCTCACTGAACACTGTCTCGCTATGTAGTGGATGACCCACACATTGGTCCATGCAGTAAGCTATTATCAGTTTTAGAGGCTTTGTGCTACCCTGTCTCTACATGAAGTGACTCTACAATGGGTTGTGATCATTAGAAGGATTGTTATTTCCTGCTGAATCTTCCTTTACTAGAAAATACCAATTAAAATGACATTCCCTCTGATAGCAGTGTAACACTGAAGGCTTCTGTCTGTAGCCAGCAAACATTTTCCACTTTAAGAGGTGAAGGGCTTTTGCTGCCAGTCATTAATACTGCATAGACTCCAGCATGGAGCCTCTACTGATGAAGTCACCCCTAACATTCATATTTACACTGAATGGGGTAATTAATTCTAAAGACCCATCTGCCCTTTTGCTTGTTTAAATATTTATACAGCAGTCAGTAGTTTTTTTTTCACCTACAATTTATTCCCGTCCACTGTTGCTTGCTCTGCCTACGTCTGCAAAGAAACAGCTCCCATATATGGCAGACAAATTGATTTAATTCTCCGGAATAATTCATTGTTGTTAATGACCAGAGAAGTAGCCAAAGGAAGTTCATCGATCAGCTTGTCAAACATTATTCTGTAACCAAAAACAAGCTGCAAATATCAAGAGCTGTAAAATTAAATCATGCTGGCAGTGACGGTAACCACTGGTAATATCATTGTACACATACTTGACTAATGGATGTGTTTGTTTTCGTGACTTATTCGTGTTCAGACTGAATGCAGTGAATCAAAGTTTCCGAGCTGTCACATGGCTCTCAGTTCTGAAAGTAAGAATCAAAATCTTCCCTCCTCTGTTTCATTTTATTTATCTGTTTCTGACAGCTCTCAGCATAAGAGCAGCAATAGATACACTTCAGTCATTTGTTGCCATGGTAACTGCTGCCAGCATGAGCATCAGCTTTTGTGCAGTCAAGAGTCTTTAAAGGGATAGCTCGCAGACACGGGCTTGGAAGTTGGAAAATTACAATGTGAAAATGAATGTTTAGATGCAGTTGGACAAAATAATATCACCCTTCATGCCAGTGTTTGTTTGTTTGGAAAACTGATAAGTCCCTACAGCACCTGAAATAGTCTTACAAAAGCATTTATATGAAAAAAATAGCTAAACTATAATGTGTAATATTCCTTACTACAGCTTAGTTAGCAGTTTATAATCATGCAAAGCTTTTGGGAGAGATTTCAACATGTACTTAAATAACATAATAGGCTGATATTTCATATCTCCAACATCTCCAACACTGATTAACATTGACCAACAACTACAACGTTAAAATCACTAATGGGCGAGACGAATAGCATTGATTATCTCATTACAATGCAATAATCTGCTGGGAAACCTTAAGTCCTGCCTTTTATGGAGATGTTGCAGAGCAAGTACACCTCCAACAATAGTGAACTGCTCCAACAGGACAGTGCATCGCAGAATAGCCAAGAGTGGCTCAAAGAACTTAATAAAGAGCTTAAAGTTTTAACCTGGTTTTAACCAGGATGCACAATTGGACTAGGAGGTGGTAGGTTTGAGGGAGGGCCTCTGTGTATCAGGATTCACCCGCAAAACAACAAGGATCCACTTCCAACATCCCACTGCCAGACATTGTTTTAGCATGAGGGACCTTCCCAATATTAGGCATGTGGTTTTAATGAGATCCCTGATCGGGTTAATGAGTGTATACAGACTACAGATGCAACTTATGAGTGTTTTCACATTTGCACTGCTAGCGCCTTTGGAGCAGTGTGAAAACTGGCAAACGTGCATTCAGAGGCAGAGGGAC
This sequence comes from Rhamphochromis longiceps, assembly GCF_057381845.1. Lineage (NCBI taxonomy): Eukaryota > Metazoa > Chordata > Actinopteri > Cichliformes > Cichlidae > Rhamphochromis > Rhamphochromis longiceps. Next base: position 5,073,154 of record NC_140578.1, on the reverse strand, counting down.
GAGATTAGCACAAATCAAAAACAAGACAGCCACAAGACCTACGTTTACTGTTTGGTTAATTTAGGCACCTGAGGAAATTGGAAAGCTTTAGGAAAATAAGTTAAAATAGACCTCCATTTTTTTGTTATTATTACCACAGTGCAACCAATCCTTCCATGAAAAGGCGATGCATATTATATGTAAATACATGGATTTACATGACAATTACCTTCAAAAATCAGCCACTATTTTTTTCTCTGGTGAGATCAGGCTGAAAATTTATGTATTTTTTGGGGGGAAGCCAATAGTGTCATGCTTTCATGTTTGAGCCATGGGATCTTGCAGAGTCTGGCATAATTTGCAGCGTGTGATCTAACAAGTGGTTCCTGCTGTGATACCAATACACTCGATTTCAGCAGAAAACAAGCAACACAAAAAGACACCAAAAACTCCAATAAGCCCCTGTTTACAAAAGCACACACACACACAGAAATGTACCGAAGTCTGTGTCATTTTTGGAGCTTTTGACTCAGGCCTGCATGAGGCTGAGTGACATTGCTGCTTCAGAGGCAAACAGGAGAATGATTACTTACTTATGCTCTGTCTTTTCTTGAATCACGAACCTATCTGCAGGGTCATACTGGAGCATCCTAGAGCAAAGGAAAGAGGACACTATTTTATTTCTGTACAAAACCACACTTTGAGTTCTCTTTTAAGAAGTTTCCACATAAAGATGTTTTATTCTGGGTATATTATTATGGCTACTACATACTTTGTGAGAAATGTATTTCATAATGTGCAGGTATATTGCTCACTTATGTAGGAAAAACATGCAATGTGTGAGACTGAAGCCTTCACATTAAAGACCGCCAACAGTTCTGACTCATATCTAGCACCTAGTGATGACACTGATGGAAATTAATATATTCGCAGCTAAAATTAAAAACATTGATGAGTACTGAAATACCACCTAAATATCCACAAGTTATTTATGCTATAAAATGTCTGAGCACCTCCAGATGACTGGATCCTACACTCACAGAGGTATTGACTTCTGGTCCATGTTTGATCACCTGTGACTGATTAAAAAGGAGGACATTAGGGAGGTCAGAGAGCAATTTAGCTTAAATGACAGCGCTCCAGTCCTCAGGGATTTTATACTCTGCTTTAATTTGAACTAATGAATGTTACTATTTCAAAAGTATCCGATGCCATGGAAGAAACTCATATTGCACATCATTTCAACAGTGCTTTACTTTTAAAATCTGAGAATATTATTATGACTGTTGATGCGCTGTTTTCATCAGGAACCTGAAGTATCTTTTTTATCAGTACTGGAAAACAGTTAATCCCCCTTTTTTTAATGTGTGCTTCCTGTTGTTCTTTCCTAATTCACTTCCTGTGTTTGGTATACATTGCAATGAGTTTTGAGACTTTACCCCTCTTCGCATTACATAATTCTTCACCAACAGTGCAGGAAGTGACTACAGTAAGTGGCAGTTAGCTGCCTACAGTAACTGAGTCATATTGAGTTGAATAGCAATTAGCTGGACTGAATGTGGCACCTTTAGATGAGCCCTGACAAACACTGTTTGTTTAAGTGAGCTCTCAGTGCAACATAAGGCAACTTGAAGTGTAAAGAAGGCAGATGGCTGCTAGCACATCAGTTGCAGTCACAATCAAGCAGGGTATGTAGATCAGCACGTTTGTGCTATAGCTGTGATCAGTACCGGGCTGGAATTTGACATGTGTAGTGCAAAAATTTACTTTGAAAGATTTTTTTCAAATAAAAACATTAAACTCTGTTCTATTATTCTTGTTGTTGTTATTTGGTTTATTATTTGATTCGTGCATACATTTTATTTATGCAAGGGTTTTTGATACACCAGGGGTTGAGTGATATAGTGTAAAAATGGATGCTTTAAACTCTGTTTCACTCCCTGTTCACACAATTACAAATCAAATTTAGGTCAAATAGAGGCCAAACAAAAGATAAAGGACCGGTTTGATTCTTTAAACATTTATGTGAAGGATATTCTTCACATACTAGAATCTTTTTCTTGCATGGACTAAAATAGTTTGCAGACACTTGCTTTTATTGATATCTAAATAAGAAGATATAAAAAAACAAATCAATCTTAATAAAGAGCAATATCTGATCAGCTGCAGCGTCATCTACCATTGTGCAAAGAGTGGAGGCCAGAATAATGTCTGGCTGTTACAGCATATGTTCTCCAATATATGCCGAAAACATATGCTGTTCTTTGCACTTTGTTATTCCAGATGGATTTGGCAATATACACTCCTGGAATAAAAATGATTCTGACACTTTATATAAACACACACACACATATGTATATATAGATATAGATATAGATATATACACATATATACACATATATACACATATCATCCCCATGTAACACAGTTGAGGGGAGTTATGCCTTAGCAGAAATACTCAATGACACTATCTAAGTTCCAGTAATCCAGTAAAACAGTACTCATTTTCATCACACCATGACAATAATTTGACACAAATTATATTGGTTGTCTAATATTTTGGATATATTGCTGATAATATACTGGCTAAATTAAGTATTCAGTATCAACGGTGGAAAAGGCACTCAGCTAAAATATTCTTCCAAAAATGTCTTTACATGACAGATCAATCTGAAATGTGATGTCAGGGGCATATAAGTCTGTTTTACAAGCTTTTATAAGTCCTTTTGAATACAGAAGCATATGACATCTATGGAGAGTATAAAGATTTCAGGTTATTAAAGCCCTCGGGGTAAAAGCAGAGCCATCCAGAGCTCCACAGAGTTAGAGCTAAACAACAGCTACTCTGACACCGAGGGAGATCCTTAGTCACGACTGCATCAGTCTCCAGTTCTTGCAGAGTGAGAGGGCAAAGAGAGGACTCAAGTGAGTGGAAAAGGTGACACGGGGGCAGGAGGGAGGCCAGGGGGGAGGGAAGGAGAAAGGTGAAGAGGGAGCGAGTGCAGTTTATATGAGCGGCGCGTGCACCAACATTAACTCGCCCCATTAATGAAACGCTGGAGGGACTTCTCATGGGCAGCACTGAACACAGGAAGGAAGCAGAGAAGGAGAGGGCTAGAGCGGGGTGGACGAGGAGGAGGAGGAAAGTTGTGCATGCAGACGGACACAAGGTTTGATTCTATCCAGCCTTGTCACTGTTCCTGGCCTCATTGCCGGTTCAATCAGTAACAAACATTAGGAGTAAATTGAGTGGATAGATGATGCAGCTGCTTTCAGCCAGTCTGGGGCGAACAGAGCAATTACCACTGCTGGGCTGTGTTTAGCTGTGTGACGTCCACACCAACACTGTATGACTGAAGACAGGGCAGCGGGTGGAAGGAAGAGTATTGGGTGCATTTCTTTCTACACATCTGATTCGATATGTGTAATGGCAAGAAACAACATGAGTGCCTTCATTTATCCACACAGGAAAGTGTTCTTCTCAGTGACTCAGGAGTGCATGCCCTTTCATATGTAACACGGTACACTTGATAAGTTGGGATGCAGCTCACGCACTGACTGTAATAATGTCACTGAAGATCAAATCGTGGAATTTCTGGGGGGGGGGGGGGGGCACAATTCAGAGACAAAGGCTTCTGAACCTTAGCCATAGTCCCCATGTAGAGAGTTATTTTACATGTCCCAACCATTAATTAATGACATGGATGTCAGCTGTCTTCCTCCAGGACAGAAACTGAAACTGTATGGTTGGGAAAGTCAGCATGTGGGACTTGACAAGAAGACCAATGAATTTAATGTAAGACTGCTTTAATTTCCCAAAACTGCTGCCTAACGGCCATTTTAATAGCCCAAGATGAGTGGTGAACCTTACAGGCAGAGACAGAGGCTGAAAATTTAAGACACATGTGAGAAGCGCCATCTTGTGGTACTTTTTATCAATTACCCCTGTAAATTACTGGCTAAAGGAAGAAAAATAGAAAAGACAGCAACAGCTTCATTTAATCATATACATATAATATAATAATACATATATTATAATAAATTTGGTCCTAGAGTTGATCACAACTTGCATTTCAGCAGATAAGAGGAAAAGCTGTCTGCTTTCTTTACAATTTTCCTCATTTATCCCCACCTCAACTCCTTTACCTGAAGTCCTGTCCTGATTTTCTCATTGCTGATTGGTTCCTGAGTTTCTTTGTTCCTTAACTGAATTCACCACAGGCATTATATAAATAAGGAGTGCATCCCTTCCTGTTCCTTTTCACTCCTAGGTGGGGCAGCAACTGAGGTGTGTTTATATCCTTGGTTTCTTTAGTTAATTAAACCTGTTTTTGAAGAAAACAGGTCTCACTTTGTTTTCTCTTTCAGTCTAGCAGTCCATGTGTGACTTTCTCTTAACTTTGAAATAACTTCCTGATTAACACTACTAGTTAGTCATATTTCTCAAAAAGACTCATGTTTCAAATGCAATTTGTAATATATATTTTTGGGCATGTTGTCCGACACTGTCCTATCAAACATCGGCTAAGGCTGGAAAGCTGGGAGAAAAGCATAAAGAAGACTTGTAGAAAATGGCCTCAGGGTGGATTTGGAAGCAAGCTTCCATATTGGCCTTATGGAATAAGGGTTGTTCTCTTTGCAACCCAGTGAGCTAAAGTGGTATCAGTGGAATGCGTTTTTAATTACTTTGTTATTAGTTGGACATGGGGATACTTAGGCTTCCTCCTTTTTTAAATAGAAAGTTGTTACTTTGTTGCATATTGTTTGTTTTACAGCACAACACAATGTCATTGTTGCGTCAAGTGTAAAACAATATTGAGCAGAACTGAGTATATGCATCAGAAAAGCCAAAATGGGATGTTTCTCATCTGGGGATGGAGGGACAGAGGAGGCTTACTCTGTGGTCATATATATATATATATATATATATATATATATATATATATATATATATATATATATATATATATATATATATATATATATATGTGTGTGTGTGTGTGTGTGTGTGTGTGTGTGTGTGTGTGTGTGTGTGTGTGTATACACACACATATACATATAGAACATCTATGTACACAAAGCACTTGAAACAGATGGGCTACAGCAGTAGAAGACTAGACTGGGTGCCACTAAGAACAAGGAGACTGAAGCTAACCCTTACCAAATTAGATACAATACAGTAGAAGATTGGGGTTGCCTTATCTGAGTCTGGATATCTGTTGACATTCAGATAGTAGCATCAGAATTTGGTATAAGCACAATCAATCCCAGTGTGGTGGTGTGGGTAGAATTGGCACATCTTGAGGCCCATTCTACCAACTGAGCATTCTTTAAACTCCACAGCCTGAGTATTGTTGGTGACAATGTACATATTTATGACATTAGTGCATCCATCTTCCTATTTACTGATTCTGCTTCCAGCAGGATAACGCACCATATCACAAAGCTCAAGTCATTGAACATTGTACTCAAACTGCCTCCAGTCACCAGATCTAAATCCTATAGAGCAGCTTTCAGATGTGGTGCATTGAGAGATTTCCCGAGAAATGCCTAGAAATCTGCATCTGTGCGATACTGTCTTGTCAATATGGATCAAAAACTCTGATGAATGTTTCCATTACCTTGTTGAATCTATGCCACAAAGAATTAAGGCAACTCTGAAAGCAAAAGGGGCTCCAGTGAATGCATATCCCTAATTACAAGCTAAATGTGTGTGAGCAAAGATAAAACCCTGCTATATTATATACACCAAACCACTCCACTAGATGGCAGTGGTGTGTTTTTAAAAAAAAAAAATTTTTTGGTGATCTACAGAATGACACCGAACCCCACACCTGCCTTGTCTGGGATGTGCTGACAAGGCAGGTGTTGACTGTTCCACGATGGAAACAGTCTACGCTGGATTTTTTTCATGGTACTCCAAAGAGCCCTGCCACTTGAAAAAGACTAGAATCCCACAAAAATGGGACACATTAAATTCTCTAATAAAAATCATACAGCGGATGCTCCAAAATTCCCACCATCCTGTATTCATTGTATCACTCAGCAGTGATGATCCAAACCATATGAGGGGTTCAGTGGATCTGCAGAAACCCAGCAAGGAGGCAGGCCACCCACAGCCATTACTTGCTGCGCTCTTTTCGTCTTTCCTCCCCTCCTAGGTCACGCAGCATTCCTTCGTTGCCCTGGGGATCTCCGTTGAAGAAGCCAACATCATTCACGAAGACTCAGATACTGCAGCATATGCTACCTCCATTTCCCCCTCAACCATCAAAAGGGAACATTAAAAATAAAGCTGTGACAGACAGATGGGCAGACTCGCATAACTTTGTCATTACCTCTCAGTGTCAGGGGGTGAATGAGTGCAGGAAAGGAGGAAAAGCAGAGCAGATGTCCTGATCTGACACAGTATTAATATAGATTAGGCTCTACTCGCTCCTAGTGTGCCATTTCTAAAGACTGGGTGGTGTTACATGAACATTGTTGTCCCTGCGCTTGACAGATATTGTATATATGTCCACATTTTTAAAAAAAAATTTATTGAATGTTTTCAGTCTCGCTGCTTGTGGCTGTCTGTGTTTGATCGTAGATTAGCAATGAAAGGACAGACATGTATGTCATAGTTTTGTTTATTGAACTTGATATATTGCCCAAGGGCAGACCACCTTCACTCCCACTCTTTCCTTCGTCTCTCAGTATTATTCTAACCGCAGCTGTACAGCGAAACATAAGCATTCATTGATAAACCCAGACAGTCAACAAAATAAGGAATGACAGTGCTGGCGAGGCAAATTGCTTCATGTATTCGGATTTGCTAGATACATATAATTATAGGCACTGGATAATAATTTGTAGCTTTGTTGTGGGGAACTTTTGCCTTCTGCTGGATTTACACTACAGAAAGAACAGTTTAGGGTCACTTCAAAAGAACAATGAGATAAGAAATAAGTGTGTCATTTCAATGGGCCATGTCCCAAAACCACACAGAGCAGCCGATAGAAAGAAAAAGGAGAATAAGTATCTCCAAGCTGTGCCCCATTAAAGGCTAAATGAAATTATACAAAGTAAAACATATTGGACCCCAACGGGCAACAAAAAGGTTACATCCAAAGGTTCATCTTTTAATTAATAGTATATAAGGAAACACTGCTGTCTTTAGAAAAACTTAATGTTTTATAAAGAAAAGGCTATTAAAAAACAAGCGCTTTTCATGATTTTTATTATTTAGTGTGGTGTAAAAAGGTTTTGTGAGGTCATATAAGTGCCCTCCGTCTAGTGCTGCAGGGCATGGATCATTTCCCGACTCTGGAAATTGAGTCAGAGTCAAACTGTGTCCTGCCCTGGCTTATTACTGGCTGAGAGGATCGCCCATCCCAGCAGCATAAATATTTATACAGAGGGGGAACGACATCACTTATTCACAACACATTCATTCACTTAAGGCAGAGCTACTTGCAAAGTTAACTCAGAGTGATCAGCTCTATTTGCCAAAGGACCATCACCTTTTCTTCTAGGTGTTTGCTGAGACAACCTTTTGAGAAGAAGTTTTTAAACTAACTCAGAATACACAATGAACGTTTTGATTTCAGTTTTGGGGGTGATTCTCGCTTTCTGTCAGATTGGGAGGAATCCTGTTAGTGGTGAGTAGATGTTTTCCATTTTTTCCATATGTTGAACAAAATGTCCTATGCTTTAAAAATCATAGCAGAAATGTTGGTAAAATGATCACTGTGAAAGAAGGATTTTGACAAAACCCCAATCCATTTTTCTCCTGTTTTCCATGTACATTTTTGTAAATTCGAAATAAGCTATTTACTACTGATATGTGTTAAAAAAAAAACCCTGACATATGTAATATATAGTGTTCTAGATGGTATAATATTTTTAAAAAGACAAAGATTTGTGACAAGACTTATGAAGTGTGATTGACAATCGTTCATAATAACACGATACACTTCCTAAGTGTTTCTGTAACAAAGATAAATATTCCTATAATAATTAACATCTGTTATGGCACCATCTCCAGCTGGGATGTGCTGGCTGCAGCAGAGTCAAGATCAAAGGTGCGACATGGTGCTGATGAGAGGGGTGACCAGGGAGGAGTGCTGTGCCGGGGGACGCCTGGACACAGCGTGGTCCAACACCAGCCTGCCCATGAATGAAGTCAGCCTGCTGGGCTTCCTGGGTATTGTCTCCTGTAAACCATGCAAAGGTAAACAAACCATTAAGAAAGTAATGAGTTGCATCTGCCAAGTATAAGAAGCAAGTTGCATGTACTGCTCTTAGTCACTGCCATTAACTGTAAAAAGATGCTGCCTAATTCTTAACAGTCATATTCTTTCGAATATTTACTGCGCTTGGTCTGCTACTGTAGTTAGTTTAAGGTGAGTACATGGAATAACAGCTGATACCCTAGATATAATTTGCGCACTTAAAAACAAAGCTTAAATATCATTGGGTTTCGATTAATACACTGGGGATTCCATTGCATAATGTAACAATTGTGTCTCTTGGAGAGAGAAGGTCCATTTGAGTCATTTGTGAGATATTTACACAATGAGTTCCCAGTGCAGCTTTCTAACAAATTGCAGACGAGGATCAAGGAGAGGCATTATACAAAACTCCAGCTGTCCTGAGAAGCTTCCTGCCATGGAATTTCTGCAAGGTTCATTCAGGTTCGCTTGCAGATAAATTCTGTTTTCATAAGCAGAACTTGCATGTGAACAATGTTTTTTTCTTTTCTTTCCATGTTTAATAAGTTCCACTAAAAAGACAAGACTAGCTACTGGCATTTTTGGATACACTCAGCCCCATATTTGCCTTGGTGTGTCACATGGGTCATCATGGAGAAGTTGAGATGTGAATTCTGTTTAGATAAATTTTAAATAAGCAAAAAGAACACAGTTAAAGCTTTGTTAAAATGCCTCTTGCATAAAAATAAACCGCTGTAACTCATGGGAAATTAATGAGGCTGGTGGAAACCAAAGCTAGTTAAAAAGGAGTCCTGTTTTCTTTCACAAACAGGAAAATGTTTTCCTGCATTCTGAAATTTGCCCAGACACCTGGGAATCATAATGTCCTGCGCTATTTTGATAGTTTGGATTTCTGTAGGAGGAAAACATCAATATTTTCAACCATGTTGTGTCATGCCAAATAAATAACAAGCAATAGCTAGCAACTCTGGACATTAGTGGCATATGCAGAGGACATGAAGAGAAGGTGTACAGACAGCAAGACAGAAAGGGAGAGATTGAAATCAACCATAGAAACAGACCAGGGGAGTCGAGCAATGAAAACACAGCTTTGAAATAAAACAGGATATTAAAGTACTGTTGGAGACAGGAAATAAGTTCCCGATTGTTTACAGAATCCTCGGGACTCGGAGCTCATCAGGAATCATCTCCACAGACTCAGAAACCCGGGAAGAGACCTGTATGCACTGTCTCATGTTGATTTTGCGCTAGGATTACAGATCGTCCTGTGCTTTGACATTATGAGGTGTCGGAATAGCCTGTAGCTTCCTCGTTTTTCAGCCCGTAAACTTTCCTGACAGCTTTTTGAACTCCTTCCTCACAGCCTCCGCACAGTCTGTGTGCAGCCATACACAGATCTGTTATGAAAACACGCCAGCCTCACATTCCATCGGGCGAGACACCTCTGTGTGTAACGGTCAATAAAGAGATGTGATTATTATAAATATTGTGCAAGGTGGGAATTGTGTTGTGATCTGGGAAAAAACCCAGGTTTCCAGCTTGTTTTGTATGAAAACGCAGGTGAATCACCTGATGTCTGCAGTCTTGTTAATACGGTAACATTACACTGTGCTTTTGTAGAGACATGTGAGGGAGTCAGATGTGGTCCCGGGAAAGTTTGCAAGATGAAGACAGGAAGGCCTCAGTGTGTTTGCTCTCCAGACTGCTCTCACATTACCCGGAGGCATCCTGTGTGTGGCAGCGATGGGAAGACATATAAGGATGAGTGTTCTCTGCTTATGGCGCGCTGTATGGGACACCCAGACCTTGAGGTCATGTACCACGGAGAGTGCAGAAGTAAGTTCATCCTTCCCTGGAAGCTAAGCTGTTTTGTTCTTAAGCATTCCAACAATTCTGTTGCCCTAATGCCTTTTATTTTTCTTTATTTCCCCAGAGTCGTGCTCCAGTGTTGTGTGTCCAGGAACTCACACCTGTGTGACCGACCAGACCAACAGTGCTCACTGCGTCATGTGCCGTACTGCACCTTGCCCAATACCCATGCCGTCTGAGCACCGTATCTGTGGTAATGACAACGTCACTTACCCAAGCGCCTGCCACCTCCGCCGGGCTACCTGCTTCCTCGGCCGCTCCATAGGAGTCCGCCACTATGGGCACTGCAACAGTAAGATTGCTCAAACACCTGCCAGCTTCTACTTTTTACCTGTCTTTACATTGCTGTGACATTGTTTGCTACAATAAAGTCATTTATGGCTCTTTTTTTGTTTGTTGCAGGTCCATCTCGGAAATTTCACATCTTGGATGGCAGTGAGGAAAACGCAGTCTAGATGGTCGATTCCTGACGCAGCCCCTTTTTGTAGGATATGACCCGATCAAAAAACATTTTTGCTCCACTAGCTTCCCATAAGGAACTTTTTTTTTGACAATCACTCCCCCCTCCCCCCTTTCTACATATTAATGGTAGATGTGATATGAGACACCTCTGTTGGAAGAGAGGTGTTTAATAACACACACATGCCTCTAAAAAGCTATTTTTTGTTAACTATGTTTCAGTTTGGAAAGTGGAGGCAGATGAATGCGTTTGTCATGAGACAGATATATCTCATGAGCTCTTTGGGAGATGTGTGCATATTGTAAATAGAATACCAGTACTATTTATTGGAGAAGGTATTAAAACTCTATTTATGTTTTTTAGCCTGGTAAAAAAAAAAAAAAAAAATGAAAGTAAAAGAAAAAACAAAAATAGTATACTCTATGAAAGCTCTTTGTGGCGGGTCGTGGCCTGCGATGCTGTGCAGGGAAGGTGGACACACCTGCATGGCATGGCAGGCCACGCCCTGCCACACTCATGCAAAAAAAAAAAAAGTATTTATTGTTTGTTTTTTAATGTACATATATATGTATATATATATATGAAGTCACTGGGTTTGGCATTTTACAAATATTTTACAGTTTTAAAGACTCCATTCCCCACAAACAAACATTTTCCCTCAAGTTAATGGAAAGCAAAGCTAATTTTTTCGAAAGCTGATGCTATTTTGTCGTCTGTTGATGTGGGTTCAATTCACCACAAACAACAACGTGGCAACTACAAGTTCAGCTGCATATACTTCATTTAGGGTGGTGAGGACGGGGTTCAGTCTAAACAAATCTGTATAGTCTCTATTCCCCCCTACACATGTTTACTCTGAATCCCAGGCCAAACTCTTGGCCACCCGCTGATCACCGAAATTAACAGTTTTGTTGTGTTTCTGGGAGTCTCACAAGGCTGTTGGTACAACCCAGAGCCCTCTACAATACCTCCTCTGTTGAATGCTTTTTTTTGTTTTGTAAAATGTTTTTTGTACGTCATGCAAGTTAGTTCTGATGCTGTTTTGCTGCTTTGATTTGTTTTGAATTTTTTTGTTTTTTGTTTAAATAACTTACAGGACAGACACATGTAATTAGCAGCGCCTGACTTAAAGGAAAAGTAAATTTGTCTGGGAATGAAGTACAATTTGGACCAATTGAAAATACCTGATTATATTGCCATCAGAGTCAATCTGCAGAGTCAAGTAGTCAAGTGATCCAATTCAACATATTAAACTCAAAGCAGATGCCTGGATACTCTAAACAGCCTTAATAGTGTACTTTGAAACATGTTATCTTTCCTTCTGTAAATAACAATCTCAAGTGTACCACCTACCCGTGTACCTACTGTGAACTTTGAATGACAAATGCATTAACATATTTTTGTACTGCCGTTGTAAAACAACTTAAAGTTTCATGTGTCACAGTGCGTCTTCTTTCTTTAAAAATCAAAATGTTCTTTTCCCAGCTGCCTTGTTATACCTTGTTATTGCCTCAATTGTAATTTAATAACAATACTTTACGCATGTGAAACAGCATCTGACATGTATTTGATGATATATAAATTTTTCTTAACTGTGTCACCGTCTTAATCACTTCAGCCAAATGAGATCATACTTGCACCCTTAAACAGAACTCATCAGCTGGGGTTTAGGGTGGTGGATCAGGCTCCAGCAGCCAGACAGAGGCTGTCAGTTTATGTGTGCTGTGGTTAAACCTCGTCTTCTGTGCGTGCAGTGGGTGAGTTGCCTTTCTGACATCCCTCGCAAGGCCACATGCGAGAGGAAAGAGAATGAAATCCAGCCTGTCCAGCTTTCCTCCCGTCTCCTCAGGGATATCCCCCGTCCTAGAAAAGGCGGGACGGGTCAGGGGGATGAAGGGTAAAGGAGCTAAGGATTGAATGTTTCGAAGCGCTGAGGCCTTGATACTGACTCACTTTCCTGTATAAAGTACCTCCCTTGTTTTTCTGTTTCTAGCCTTCCTCTTCTGAATCCTGCACTCCGCCATGCAGCAGCATCTGGTTCAACTTTAGGCAGATGTTTATATTCCTGTCCAAGTACCCTTTTATTACACTGGGAATGGAATTAGATGTTTTGTTAGTCCAAACAGGGCAAATAATAATGCCACAGCAAAGCTGTTGCTGTGCCCACTCGTAAAATGTGTTGCTTTTTCAGAAATGTACATTTTAACATCGTTAGTATACTGTGTATAAAAAAGACCCAAACTAATTCAAATAATTTGACTCTGGCATTCTTGCATACACATATTGGTCAGCTTTTGTCATCGAGCAAACAGCCATGATCTCACTATGGTTTACTAGAGTTTTATAGACAAAAGAGGTAGCTAGTGTAGCTACTAAGCCAGTTTAGTTTTCCATTATTAATGTGGAATTCACGTTGCCGTAGCCAAAGTAAAGTAAAGTCTATCCCCAGCTCTGTATGGTGTCAAAAAATTAGAAAATATTCTTAATACTGTCATCCCAGGTGAAAAATTCTGCCTTCTACTTGCGAAGAAAGTTGGAGTGGAGCTGAAACAGCTTGCATTTTCTATATGTTAATATATTATAACTTTTAACCAACTAGTAACATATTTGTGTAATAAATATTTTTTAAAAATTCCCACACCTTTGCCATCTATATTATTTACCCCACCAAACTAGTCTCTTTTTTTAAAGTTTAAAATATGGCACCCCCACAAGAATTTGTAATGAATGTCTACCGCAATAAAGAATTTGCCACACTTTTGAGGTACATATGTTGACATACCTGTGGTCTCCCCGTAAAATACACAAGTGGAAAACACAGCGAGAGAGGAGTTTTGGTTCACGTGTGCTGACTAACTACGCTCATTTAGGTACATTTTGTTTAAAACAAATTTTAAAAAAATGTTGTTGTCATTATGACTGTGTAACATCTTCACCAGGAACAGCCTGGACATCATTACCACGTAGGCCTCCAGCTGATGTTGGATATGATGGGCCTGTGTCATAGCAGTGGTGGTAATAACATAACCACAGAGTAAACCTATGAGCCATTTCAGAGCAATTCTAATTACATCTATCGCTGACCTCAGGAATGCTGTTTCCACTTTGCTCCATATTTCATTCCTTTTACTACATGTTATGGTTTGTGGTGTATCCAAAGAGGTGTTAGCCTTGCTTCCCCTGGAACACGGTTTTGTGTGTGTGTGGGTGGGTGTATGTTAGTGTGTGTGGGTGTGAGTATGGATTCATCTCTGCTGTTGAAGCTCACCTGTTATGACCAAGGGAAAAGTCATACACGTTACATCAGAGTCCCTTGGTGAGTTGTTTATATCCCTCCAAACACATGCGGCTGTAATGTGACGCCCACACTGAAATTTGAAGGATGCGTCATTATCCTGTTCTGATATGTCGAGCTTCTTTCTCAACGACGTCCACATGGTATCATTTCCTCCAACTTGCATTACTACTTCCAGTAACAGCCAACATTTAGATCTGAAACAATGTTGTGATGAAACCCAGTGCTGTGGAGTGTTTTGGAGACCACCCACTCTCTGGATTGCGCCACTGGATTGTAAACATCTCCATCCCACAGCTGAAACTAATAGATATCAGATCCATCACTCCATCAGAAAATATCTGCCTCACACATTATTTCCCAGAGTTGTTCTGTTACATGACGAGTCTTTCAAATTTCCACATGTGCGCAATATTTTACGTCTGACAATAGTTTATTATGCTGACACAATAGCCAGTGCATCAGCCTTTTAGTTTATACTTTTAAATTACAGATGATGTTTTATATATTTCTTGGGAAAGCTTTTTGCTTTTTATTGCTTATCTGGAGTAACATGTTCTTTAGAAGCAAAATAATCTATCTGTCAGGGAACATATCACTGCTGATTATAACTCACTAAAGAGCCTTTATAATAAACAGCAATTAATAATAATTAGGCAATGTTTAGAAGTTTTGTTTCATGCCGTAGAAGTGTTATTTCAAAGCTGATTTTCAGAGATTATTTGTGGATGTCAGGTAAAGACAATGATGTCCAGAAAAATCCCCCAAAAGTTCTGAGAAACGTCTGCGATCACCAAAGCCACTTTCTTTGAGTCATTTGAGGCAACAGTAATGTAAAACTGCAGGCAAGTGTAGTGCAAAACAACAGCGTTATCCAAGTACTGATCATCAACAACAAATCAGCAGAGTTAGGAAGTTGTGTAAATGCTAATTGTCCCAAATTATTCCTGGTGAATTGTTTCACTTCCTCATCATGACCTCTGGCTTCTCTGTGGGCTCTGCGTGTGGTCCGGCCCATATGTACTAGGAATCACAGGGAGAAACCGGACAAGCAAAATATACAGTAAGATTCTCTGCAAAATATAATTCCAGACATAATTATGAAATATTGATTCCTGATGAGTTCACTATTATATTCAAAAAACTATTGAGGGAATGTCTAGTCGTGGTTTTTAAAGTCTCTGGGAGCATTTATGCTGGGAAAATAGGCGCTTGTTGTTTCTCTGCCTTGACATTTGACAAGGTACGTAAATTAGCTCTGGTTTGGGTTTGTGCTGAAATATCACACTGCACAAGTGAAAAGTCAGTCAAGTGTGATAATGGGGCTCTATTACATTCCTAACCTTGACTCAAATGAAGTCCAATTGTGCTGTTTGAGGCTTGGAGAGCTACCAGACCACGGCCAGTTTCACATCAGCTTTTCAGGTGGCTCACTTACAGAAACAAGAGTGAAATACCTTTTTTTATTAGCTTTGGCCAGCTACCTGCTTGTTTATCATGGAAAGTTGGATAGTTATGATGGAAAATTGCTTGAGCATTTATGTGCTGTCGTGTGTTACAGCATACCATGTAAATTCAGTAAAGATGAGAATGGAAAAGTTGCCTTTTCATTTCATTTCTCCTGCTCATTAGGAACTTCTGCAATAGCCACCAGGACACACCTAATTAAATCACCTGTTCAGAGAACCTTTGTTAGCTGAAGAAAAATGTACCAATGACAAGCTCAGGAGATTCATATGGCATCTATTCCCCAGAATGCTAAGCTTAACATCTTATAAACAAACAGATGGTTTAAATGAACTGACACCGTGTTTAGCGGACACTCTAGTGGTGTATAGCATACGCTTTTGCTGGTACGAGACACACAAACATTGTTGATGCTCTATGAGTATTATGGCACTCTGTAGTTTCATTCATGCAGACAGACATACAATACCTTTACACATCTATACAAAACATGTAAAAGCCATGGACTTTTCTACATAACAGAACAATATAGTGACCTTGATGTCACCCACTGGTTTGTGGACTCTGCATTTAAAGTTTGGGGTGTAGCATTATGGCTGACACCAGTGGCTACATTTGAGCGAGAAGTGAGGGTGCTATGTTTTCTATGCAATGGACTGGTTAGCAGCATTTACTATGTATGGGTGAAAATGCACCTACTCAGATATTTTCCGATTAATACTAAGTAACACACAAATGAAATGCTTACATTTCCATCCTTCCTTTTTCTTCCAATTATTTAATTCAGGTCACGGTTGGGTTACAGCCTATCCCAGCTGTCATAGGGTGAGACGTAGGTTACGCCCTGCACGGCTCGCCAATCTGCTGCAGGGTTACTTGAATTTCACTCACCAGATTTCTTGGATGAAGAATCTGTGCAATCAGGCAGCACACTGGTATTTGCCAGCTAACTGCATTAAATAAGCTCTAGAAGCCATTAGCACCAATAACACTGTCAAGATATCCAGGTTAGCGGCTTCCAATAGCTGGGGTGACTATCAGACATAGGTTTTTTTGTTTGGTTTCTTTGTACCAAGTATTTTAAAAAAAAGTTTTAAAAAGGTATAGTGATATTCTTTATTGTGGTGTGGGGGGATTAACTTGCTTTATGTCTCAATGTCTCAACTCTGGATTTCCCACTTTACCCAACTCAAAACATTTAGTCATTAAACTAGAACATCTAGATGATGTATTTGTACTGTCTCTTTGACAAACTTGTTAAACTCCAGCAGCTTGAGTGATTCACACATGGCTTATGTTGTCTTTGTAGCACCTTCAGTGGTTCTGAGACTGTATTCAGCAACCTATTACTTACATGGTTTCTTTATTGTAAACTGTAACTGTAGCTTATTTCCTCACGGTATCAATACCCACTTAGATTTGAATATACTCTTCATTCCTCATGGAGAATGAGTGACTCAGTGACTCTTCCTTTCCAATCATACGAGCAAACCCAAAATTTCTATGTTGAAGTTTATGCAGAAAATGATTACAGTTTTTTTTTCCTGTGGTAACACTGATGTTTGACCAGGCAAATGTATGACAGTTCAGCCAGTGGTTCTTAAACAGAAAAATAGAAATAAAAATGTAATGGTGGTTCTTGAGGAAAAAATCAGGAGGATCCAAAGTTAGATGGCACTGAAGCAAATACAAAAAGATACTGATTGGGTCAAGGGCATAAAAAACACACTCTTAGTGATCAGGACTGATTACCACGACTTAATGCAACAACTGCTTGATGAAACCAGACAAAATCAAAGTTTGCCAAAACATCTGCAGTTACCACAAACACTCCACTACAACAAGTCATTTGAAACTAAGTAGCTAATTGTACACATGTGTTCCTCTAGCAACATCTATATTTTGTTAGCTGCTCAGTGATGTAATCCTAAACACTTATGTACTAACGCTGTACCATGGAGGTTTATCCTGAAACATGCAGAGTGGAAAAACATCGCTGGGATGCCTGCTGTGATTCACATATGATTATAAGCTGTGCATATCTTCATGTTCTTAGACGTACAAGTTTTATTTTGTTAAAGAGAGCTTTGACCATCACTAATGTTTTGGCTGTATGTCTGGAGGAAGAGAGAGTCTTCGATGGGTGGGACTGAAAACAAGTGACGCATGACTAAGAGGCCCAGGAAGTTCCAGCAGGCGGCTGTTATTGCTGAGTGTCTGCATGTGTGTGTATTTATGTGTGTATGTTAGTGTGATTCTGGGGCCCCGGGGAACAGTGTGGGGCAATCCTGGCGGGAATGTCTGGAAAAACTTGATGGAGTGACAAAAGCAGCAGTGTCCCTTGCACCATATCTGTCTGCTCCCTTGGCTGCGACACTTTGCCGTCTTTTTGAGTTCAATATAAATTAAGCTATTAAAAGTAGGTCATGAAAATACCAAATATTGTATTTAGGAGTTACTTCATGTGAATGTAAGCGTGCAGATTAATCAGACTTAAAAAAAAAAAAGTCTTATTAATTAATTCATTAAAAGTCTGACTTAAAAAGGTAAAAGCTGCTTTATCGCAGCTCCATGAAAAAACAGACTAAATTATTTTCAACTATTGCAAAGTTTTAGGGTAAATATCCAGTGTTTAAAAGCAACTTTAAACTTCTATACCTAAAACTATGATGTAGAAGGTCTCTTGGTAGTTGTTTTCTGCTGCCCACATGACCTCATTCTGACCCACGGTCACTCAGTCCCCAGATTGCATTGCTACAATGAGCATTCAACTGCAATGGCAGTGACACACTGGGTTCAGGGAGACAATAGCTTACCTCAGTCTGGCAGACATAGCAAACCTCGGTGCTATCAGACTCTCTCTAATCTCAGCCCATGGGACAGTCGTGTCTTTCCTGCTCCCACATGGCCAGATCAGACACAACATCAACCTAGAGAGCACATTAGGAACTAACTTGGTTACATTGTTAGCTTTGCTGTGTGGCAACATCCAGCATTTTTTTTCCAGTGATTCACTGTGCCATACCATACTTTAAGCTATTGATTGGTTTACTGACTTTTTTTTGCATAACACATTTACAGATATACATGGTTATTTGTTGTTTGTGCAAAATAGCAAACACTAAACACAAAAAAATACCCGAGGCTGGGTGCATATAGGCCTGTTGTTACCAAGAGCATGAAAGCAAATGTTTTCATGTAAAAATCAGGCCAGAAGGGTTTAGAAACCTGATTGGCCAATGGCTGGTCAGATGGGAACTCCTACTTGCTGTCAACATGTGATGTGACTCCAGACTTATGTGATATGTTTATAGCCATGAGTCTGCTGTTAAGGTAATCTCATTAAGGACACCTGTGTATAATAAAAATATTGCTTAGATTTTAGCTGACAACCTCAAAAATAAAAACAGACCTGAAAACAAAGTGTAATCAATCATTTTGCTCTCCAGCCCTTATGCAACTATGTGATGTCTGAGACCTTTCACTGCTATCTCAGGGCCACCAGATTGATGAAAAATTTAAAACAACACAACCTTTTTTCCTGTGTGACTACTTATTTTACTGTCTTCTGTCTCAGGTTTGACACTTGACAGCACTTCCAATAACTGCTGTCAAACACTGACACATGAAAAATACAAAATCCACATTTGATGAAATAGTTTTGTTCAAAAACAGATGCTACAAAACCTTTAAATACTTGGAGCATGCCTGTTGGCTCATAAGGTGGTTGACAGTAATCCAATGGAAAAGTAGCATGTGTCAAAATAAATCTAGTGTGCTGCCAAATTGCAAAAACACATCTCTGGTTGTCATGTGAAGACGGTGAGCAGGGGGGCAATGAACCTGCAGGGATAACACGAGTTCAGTGGAGACACTGTGTGGTGATACAGATTCACTGGGGGTAATTATATTGACCAGTCTCCAGTTCCTTAAGGCTTTTAAGCTAACATATTAGTATGAATCCTCATTTACAACAGGCAAAAACTAAACTGCATATTTATTATTTATCATGGGACAGAAATGAGAAACTTGTCAAGAGTGAGTAGTATCTTTAGTCACTGGCTACACTGTGAAATACCCTCAAGTCACCACTTGATACACAAAAGCACCACCATGTGGTGGCATTTTGTAAACCACATGTGTGATTTTTTAAAGCACACATTCTAATTGTAATGCATATATATATATTTAATAACCAATAAGTGTCAGATCTATTCAACCCAACTGCCATAATGATATTTCAGGAGCTCATTCCTAGCATTCTTCATGAAACTATACAATAACTCTTTTTTTGTGTGACAGGCACAAGATTTCACACTCATATTTCTGTATCATACCTTCTTGTAGCTGTTTGTCATATTTATTGTGTACATACTATTTATTAATTCAAATTCTTTTTACTCTCTAACTTGTGTTTTTGTTTATTTTTTGTAATCATTTTTGTATATACAATTTTTTTAATACTTTATCCCACTGCTGTAATGCAATAATTTGCCTTGTGGTTGTGGAATCTATCTATCTATCTATCTATCTATCTATCTATCTATCTATCTATCTATCTATCTATCCATCCTTCCATCCTGTCAGTAAGGGAAACTGAATGTTGAGGTTTACCAAGGGCAACATTTATGGCACCATCCACAGTCACTATTAACTTAATTCTATCTATGTTATTTTTGTTTTTATTTTTGTATTTTTTATGGCAAAGTTTTTATATGACAGTGTCAGCAGTTCACTGTGATCTACAATGTTTACGTCTAATATTTTTTGGCATATCGAAGTCCAGTAACATGAATTGTCCCTGTTAAATAAATAAAACTTAACAAATCCATGTAATCTATTACAAAATATTAAACTGACTATAACATTTCATTGCATTCTATGTCGACAATAGCTTTATTAAAGCCACACATTGTAATATTATGTGTTTATGTTCACTCACAAGGTCAGCGTCATTTCTAGCAAGTTCACGTGGTGTCCTGATTGTCCTTTTCGGGGCTCCGTAGTTTTTCCTCTTTACCTGTTTAGTAGCTAATGATGGCTGAAGCTCCTCCATGGCCCAGCCGGTTTTTCTGTCATAGATGCTCAGCAGAGATCAATCCTCGGCTTCCCGTAAGTGTAGTGGATAAAAATTGTAGAGAATAAAATTTGGACAAACTGAAAACGCGATGGGATCGGCGGTACTTTCTTATGTATTGTTTTAGTAAGAGGACAACAATTAGCATGCTAACGGTATTAGCAGATTCCTACGATGTAGCGTTTATCTCGCCAACCCTGCCCAGTTAGTTAGCTACTCCTCTAAATAGAGGATCGGCTGTTATACAACGTCAAACTGCGTAAGCCTCACTGACAGATGGATTTCTAATTTGTAATATCTTTTGAAAAAAATGCTGGTCCTTATTTGATGGGATTTCGATGGGTATTAGCCTGACCGCTAGCTACACTTACTAGCAGTAACTAACGGTAGAATTGGAATCTTTATAATTATAGACTTCGGGACTTTCATAATTATATCGGAAAATTCTTTTCAAACTGAACAGTTTTTTTTAATCGCTTGTGTGCATGTTTCTGTCAGTCCGGCTGAAAGGATCTGTCACAGGATGCTAAACATGCCGTTTAGAGTGTCAAATATCAGCTAACGGTTTGTGTAGGGTGGTGAAAATGACTTGGAATGTGCTGTTGTGTATGTCTCTAACATGTGAACAACTAGCGACATTTTATTCTTGGCTTTTTTGAAGAACATAATTCAAGTGTAACTGGTTGCAGTTGTTATTCATTCCACTAGTGTTGGTTGATAATATCGAAAATTGTACATATTTGTTTTGATATTACTGATATTATATAAATGTACATATTACGATGGATTATATGTAAGCTATATGTGATAAAATTTCATTTTGACCAGTCAGACTTCCACTTCTGTTTTTGATGTCTTCTCAGTTAACTGAGATAAAAACGGGGCACAAGGGACAGAAAATATCTTGAACAGTATTGGGTAATGCAAATTAAACTATACTGAAAATGTGTAGGGAATGACTTTATTCATAATTTTTCCTATTAGAAATAGATTTGTAAATGCGATTTTTTTGTAACAGATGTTATGAACTTCGTTTATCGTTTTTGTAAACCGTGACAAATGCATGTCAAAAACTTAAAGGGAACTCCGGCTATTAAGACATGTTTGCGCTAAAATATGTACTGTGCTTTCAATAAAACATGTGTGATATTAAAATACACCAAATGTTTTCCTTTTAAGCACATTTTATATAAAACCGATTTACCAGTAGGTCGCCATTGTTATTTACTTCTCAATGCACTCTGGGTAGTGATGTCATACGGTTGCACCGCATCCAGTTAGCAGCACACTGGAAATGGCTTCTGTTCAACCTTTCCAGTTTGAACCAGAGCAAACCGAGAGAGAGAATGAAAATAGTCAACCAGCACCTAGTTTAGATGAAGATGAAAACAATCCGCCACACGAGGACGAGAGAGTGAGGGAAAACTACTGGTCCCTATGCGGCTATTGCTTGCCAATGGCAACAGCGACTGAGAGCGTTTGTTGTAAAGCACCAAAACTTTTTGAAGCCGTATGTCTTAATCCACATGTTCTTTGGGCTGCCCTTGTTAGCCTCCATGACCGGTATCCGGTCTTTAAGTGATGACATTATGACAACACAACATTATGAATCGTGTTTCTGGGCCCAAAGTAGTCTGCATTTAATAAGACTGTTGTGTTTTTAACACGTTTCAATGCTTTGTATCTTATTCGATTTAATCTCAACAATCCCCTAAAAACAGTCAGTGATCACTGTCGGCTTCTCACGGTTTGTATTACCGCTAATCACTTTAAAGCTCGGTTTTTAAACCCTTACGATGTAACTAGCCCAGCCGATGCAGCAGCATTATATTAATGACTAACCTTATATTGTTGATGGATTATCTCGGTGGTTCTACCAAATCGTAACCAGGTCACTAATAGGCAAGTTAGTTAATACGGTTGCTACACTTTAAAAAACAAAACAGGTTAACTGAACGAAAGCACCTATACTACCGACAACCAATACACGTCATCGTCCCAGAATGCATTGTGTGCGAAAAAACATGGCTGCTCCCACGGCTCCAAAATAGTTTTAAATAACAAAGATTTAATGAATAACAAAAAAAAATGTAGTTATTCTCAAGTATGTTTTTATGTAGTGGAGATAATTTGTAACATATTTAGAGTAACTTGTAATAATAGTCGGGGTTCCCTTTAAAAAATAACCCCCCATCCCAATAATTTTTAAACCATGGAACTAAACTGAAATGACCAAACCTACTCCAATTAAGTGAGAAAAACTCTATCTATCTATCTATCTATCTATCTATCTATCTATCTATCTATCTATCTATCTATCTATCTATCTATCTATCTATCAATCAATCAAAGAGACATCTTCTATTTTTTTTAAGCTGACCTGAAACAGCTCACCTAGGAGGGATCCTACTGCGATGCTCATCTACCGTAGCTAGCTTGTTTTTGATATGGAGGAGTAGTGGCTCTGACCCCTACTTTAATGACTGAGCTCCTCATCCTGTCTCAAAGGCTGACCCAAGCCACCCTTCGAAAGAAGCTAATTTCCGCCTCTTGTACGCATGATCTTATTCTTTCAGGCTCTATACCCACATGTAACCATACACAAGTTAATATATTTATTTATTTATTTTTCCTTTTAGAAACAACAGCAGCACATAGACTGCACTAACACGTCCCACCACATTAGAATAAAATACATTTAAACAACTGTTTTATTTACAGTCCATCACACTTTAAACAAAAGTAATCGGTGAAAATACTTGCAATTGATTTTCTTTTTTTTTAACCAAAACCCTGAAAGTAAGCTTTTCCAGTCTAGGGTATATGTTAAGCATAAGTTGCTTAACATATACCCTGATGTAGCCTGTGGAGTCACTTGCAAATATGTAAGATTTAAATGACAAGCAGTTATGTGATCATTTTTTGATTAAAGGTTAAAGTTGCCTTTTGTCTGTTTTCAGTCTTTTTTTTCTGGATAGCTTGAATGAAAAATAAATTGTATTAATCAATGCTGGCTGCAGATGCATTAACTCTTACAGTTAAAATAGTATGTAGCATTTGCAGATAAATCAATTTATCTCTTTGTAAATTGTGAGTGAGGAAGCAAAGAAAGTATTTTGTAGGGAATAATGTTACATGAATGGCAATAATTATTACACTTCGCAAAGAATGTACATCTTGTTATTAGAATTGAAAGGGTTTTTTTCCTCACAATCAGAGAACAACATTATGTGTTTGCTCATACTACTGTCTTGTTTTACAGGAGTATACATGTCCAAGATGTGAGTCAGGGTTTATTGAAGAACTGCTGGAAGAAAGAAGGTGTGTAAAAAGTGTATATTGAAAACAGTTTAACCCTGTGTAAAACAAATTTTGTAGTTTTTGTTGATATATGTCTGTATATTTCCTATTTCTCGAAAGGAACAAAGAAATAAATCACATCATTTCCTAAAGGGATTTTTAAAGTATTCTGATTCTGATTTTATTTATTTTTATATATATATATATATATATATATATATTAGAAAATCAGTAGGATGAGCATTCCATAATTAGTTGTAGATGATGAAATTTAGGAAACCTCCAGTAGCAGAAATAGAAAGCAAACTAATTCACTTGCTTAAATATAAATGTTTCCGTATATGCTTTGCATATACTGTGAGATGGAAGATTGTGTTATTTTCTTCCATTAAAGGGTGGCCTAAAAAATCTAATAACTAATCTGATGTAATCAACATATGGCCATGAGTTTTTGTCCTTTTTTAGGTGTCTTTAATGATGTTATCCTCTAAGTTGTACATGGTAACAGTTTGCAAAAAGTAAATAATCTAGAAAACAAAGTGAAATGGCAGCAAAACATTACAAATATATAAAAGGATAAAAACGTTGACACATGGTCATTTCCTTTGATGTCACTGGGTCTAAACATAACACTCTCAATGATGTTCCCCTGTTTAGTGCTGACAATGGCTCCATGTCTACCATCTCCAGCGGGCCCCAGAATCAACAACCATTTGAGGTTTCTAACCCATTCTTTATTCAGACTCTGTCTTTATCATCTAACCTCCCCCTGTTTTGTACCGCTCTGCCTCTGTTATGCACACTATTGTGTAACAGAGTCAGCATTTCTTAAAACTGCTTCCAGTGACGTTTGTGCTAATATGTTATCATGCATGATGAACTTTGTCTTGGAGTTTGCACTTTAGCTTTTGAAGCTGCAGTTTTGAGCTTTACAGTGTATTTTATTGAATAATTTGTCTAGCTTTACTTTTCCCTGTTAAAAATAGGCATCAGTAATCTAAAGATTTTTTTAAAAGTGATAGTTACTCAGGCTTTAATGATCAGTAAACAGGGAAATGCTGCAAGTCAGCATTCTGTGACTGTACCATTGGTGAACCTTGACCTAATTATCAACCAAACCATTAACTTTCAAAGTGTTTTTGTATTGAATGTAAAAGTTTGGTGTTTGTACTCCAAAAGCTTCACTTGTTTGTACCAAGTCAGTGTGTTTGCTTTCGTTTATTTGTGTCCCAGAATGCGGACCAGCACCTGTTTACATTCCCTTCAGGCTATGGCCAGTTTGCCCTGGGTGTCTTTGATGATAGCTTTGACTTTGGGGCTGGACTCACAACAGAGGATAACAGGGATGCTGAAAACCGTCGGGAAAGGGAAGCTGCATCTCGGCAACGATATGGTGCCAGGCAACCAAGAAGTCGCCATGGTTCAAGACGACAAGCAGGGAGACACGAGGGAGTTCCCACTTTAGAGGGGTAAAGAGTGCAGATTGTGAAGTGAAGCGGTGTTTTGTTTTGTTTCGTTTTATTTTGTTTGTGCTTGCTGGGCAATTTATTAATATTCCTGCCTCCTACTCTGTCATATCTTTTTATGTTCTTTTTCATAGAATCATTCAGCAGTTAGTAAATGGAATAATTGCACCTACGGCAATGCCAAACATTGGTGTTGGACCCTGGTGAGTTTGTGAAATAGATGTGTTAAAATAGAGTGGGAGTTCACACCAAAATGTGCTTACTTTGTT
Organism: Rhamphochromis longiceps; assembly: GCF_057381845.1. Classification (NCBI taxonomy): domain Eukaryota; kingdom Metazoa; phylum Chordata; class Actinopteri; order Cichliformes; family Cichlidae; genus Rhamphochromis; species Rhamphochromis longiceps. The sequence goes on along the minus strand of NC_140578.1, from coordinate 5,047,759 downwards.
CTAATGTCCCATTCTTTTTAAAGGGGTGTTCTTCACTCAAATCCTATGGACTATGCCTGGGGTGCTAATGGATTAGATGCTATTATAACACAGGTATTCTTTTAGAAACTTTGTTTTTTAAGTGATTGTATTAACATTGTAGATACTGATGCGAATGAAATGTGTCTTTCAATTTATCCTCCTTTCTAATATTCTCCTTTCTTTAATGTTTAGTTATTAAATCAGTTTGAGAATACAGGACCACCACCTGCTGATAGAGATAAAATAAAAAGTCTTCCTACAGTACAAATTACAGATGAGCATGTTGGTAAGTTAAAAAAGTTACAACAGCTTTGCAGGCTATTGCAAGTATGTCATCAGATTTCAGTTGTTTGACTTATTCTTTTTAATCAAGTATGACTATTTATTTGTAGATTTAAGTAAATAACTTTAGGGTATTATAAGTCACTATTTTACTTTAAAAATACTAATAATGGGAATATACTTGCTCCTAACTTAACAAATGTTTCCACTGGATATTAAAGAATATGGAGCTTTTCCTGAAAAATAAGTCCTAATGCTATTTGCCTGTCAGTAAAAGTTTCATCCAGAACTAACTGTTGACCTATTTGCACCATATTTAACTATATTTTTTGACATTTCAGCTTCAGGACTGGAATGTCCAGTGTGTAAAGAAGATTACAGTGTTGGTGAAAATGTGAGGCAGCTCCCATGCAATCACATGTTTCACAATGATTGCATAGTCCCTTGGTTGGAACAGGTACTAGACATCATCTATTCAGTATTCTTTACCCTTACAGTAAATATTCAGTTGTTGCTGACTGAAACATTGGGCTAAATGGGACTCTAAAAAGGTTTTATATTTTTCTCCAGCATGACACTTGTCCAGTGTGCAGGAAAAGCTTGAGTGGACAGAACACAGCAACAAACCCTCCAGAACTATCAGGGATGAATTTTACCTCCTCCTCTTCCTCTTCCTCCTCCTCCTCCTCATCATCCTCCTCAACACCCCAGTCCTCAAGTTCAACCAGCAATGAGAACTCCACAGATAATTCGTAGGAAGAACATGTGTCACCCCATGAGCTGTTTTTAGCTCTCAGGCTGCTGTACTTCAGAGCAGTGACCTCCATCCTCTCCCTGCCGAAGGGCCGAAACCTGAGTGCATCTCCCCAGGAGCACTCACGCTGATTCACGGATAAGTGATACATGAGGCCCATGTATTTCTGCCCATCCTGTTGCTCCCACCTTCATCAGGATTCTGAACAAAGGAAGGGCAGAGGCCTGGAGTGCACCTTCAGTCAGGGAGGATGCATAGAAGCATGGATACTTAAAGAGGCTTGATCTGCCTGAATCACCTCATACAAGAAGAGAAAAAAAGAATCCAAAGGTAGAAAACTAGAACAAGACAGTTGCTGTTCTTTTTTTTATTTCTCATTTTTCAATCTCTTGATTTGTTTGTTTTATGATGACCCACTTTTTTCAGTAAAGCAAGAGAATAATAAAGCTATCCCTTTTTAAGGAGCATTCATATCTCGCATATTAAATGACCCAAAATGCACTATAGTGCACTGCTTAAGCGTGCACTTTGAACTTACATTGAAACAATATTATATCTGACCCCTTTAGCTCTTTAAAAAAAAACTGACAATAGTTTCTATAATTATTTTATTGTCAACCTGTACTTGCTATTTTAAGATTACCTGAATCACACAGGTACCATTGTTTGCACTTGAAATGATCTGTTAAATTGCAGTAAATTTTTTATCAATTGCCACATACTTTATGATTTATATTTGCAACCATAAAAGATGTTTCCACATATGATACACGTGATACATTTTGAAACATTTCTGTGCATTTTAATTTAAACATAAATATTTTCAAAAGTTGCCAGTTGAATTCCTCTTGATTTGCAGTATGATCATGTACAGACAAAACTGTCTAACAGATGAAAATAAAGATGTTTGGGTGCTAGCACTCATTTCCTGTAAGTCATTCTTAGGGTGTGGTTACAATACTCTAAAGGCTTTCCAATAAGTCTTACAACAACAGTGTTTTACGTGTATTCATTTTTTTATACTCTGACTGTGGTGCTGTGGTTTAAAAACTAAATGGTAGTGCAGTAATCATAAAAACTGGGTCATTTTAAAAGAGGAGAGGTTAAAACATACCCTCTTGATACCCTTTTGTTCAAGTACCAAATAAAAAAAAAAACTAATGATATGGTGAACTTTTAAGTTGTTCTGGTTCCCAGTCTAAATTATTTGTTCCTGTCATGACGCCTTCAAAGCTGTCTAGAACAGCCAAGCATCAACCAAGGAACAATGACCCCATTAGTGAGCACTTCTGGACCTGTTTTCAATGCATAATAAGATTTTGTGATAATTTTGTACTTTCAAAGTAAGGCCTGGTCCAAAGGCATGCAGCTAGTAAACAGATTCTATATTAAATCCTTCACTGGTGTACTTGCCTGTCTAATGTTATCAAGAAGCCAATAAATTCTGTTTCCTTTAATTGTTTAGCCATATGGGTGTATTTCCTCTACATTGTACTGCACATCAGGGGTTTTATGTTCAAAGATGGCATTGTTATGGACAGAACACTGATCTTACTGGAAGACAGATGAATACATATAGCTCAGAGTTTGCTCTCACAAGGGGAAATTACAGATTCATAATCTTTCTTTAAAAACAAACAAACAAACGATACAAAACATTGTTGACCTTGTTGTTTTGCCTTCTAGCTGTGAAGCTGGAATATATCAGGCTTATTAAATATTTGGTTGCTGTAGATTCAGTGGTTCTGGTGCCGGTTAAAAGTCTAGACTTATGATTTTTAAAAAATACATAATGTGAATATGTATTGGCTTTATTTTTCTAGAGCTGCAGGTTTTGCAAATCTTTTAATAACAGAAACCTGAATAAAATGAAAATATTTAAATATTTCATGTTGGAGTATTTTTTATATTTCCAGAAGAATTATCTTATTTAACCCCCGCGACCCTGAAAAGGATAAGCAGAAGCGAATGGATGGATGGATTATCTTATTTAAATATTATTTAATATTCATTCCAAAACTCCATTTGTTTTTACTCTAGCCATTTACCTGTGAAGAACAGCCTACGTTTAGGTTGGATGTGTTTTCCCAAACAAAACTAGTTGAAATTTTTTATTCTTCTTCTAATGTCCTTTCCTCTGTGTTTTTTTATTTCCTGCTTTTGCTTTAAATTGCCTCATAGGCACCGCAGTTCTATTCATACTTCTTTTCTATTTTCTGCTATTGATTCCTTTCCTTACATTTAATTTATGTAAACATCTCCTTAAAAACACTGACATACTTTGAACGTCTAATCTAGATGAGTTTCCGTTTCAGACTGCGATTCAGAATGGTGGCGTGATTAGCTTTGAGCTAAACTTCAAATGTATTAAGATATTGTGATGCTAAAACAAAAATAGAATTTTATTAAATGGAATATAAAAATGGAACAAGGTTTTACTTTGGGTTGCATGAATTATACAAAAAAGTAGCCACGCCTCTAAAAACGTCACGGTGTACGTGCTGATCAGGGCGTATGCGTGAGGTGAAAACTGGAGGACAACCGCATCGGCTCAGCTCCGGGCATTCAGTCCGTACAATCAGCGGAGAGAACATTCAGCTAAACGCGGTTAACGTTGAGGTTATTCGACGACCTAGTAAATATTTATTATCAACAATGAAGTTATTGTGGGCTGTCACTGCCCTTCTGTTGAGCTGTTGGCGAGCCGATGCCTCCACAGGTAAGAATTCTGTGTCAGCCATGTTGTTCGAAGATGTAGACTTTGCATTGACTGCGAATATTATCGTTATTAATTTATTTGTTTAGATTTCAGTGTCCCTGCTTTGTAAAAGTAATGTTTGTCGCATTTGGTATTTTATTTTTCATTCTCGATGTTGAATACCGTTCTATATAAAAACCTAAAAGCTGTCCTTAAACGGTTAGAAACATGATGTCGAAAACATAGGCGTAGCATTGTTGCTAGCTAGCCGATTTGCTTCTGTGCGATACATAAAAACCCTTCCAACCGCTTCGTGACACATGGTATATATCGCTAGTATTACAAATCTCCTTCGCCTCGTTCTTTCTTGTTCATTTAGAACGCTCCTTGTGTCGAACAATTTCTGGGTGATGTTATTTTAAGATTTTCCAAACGTTAGCTAATAGTAAATGTGAGGTCACGTGGGACATGTTAATTTACAACAAATGGTGGAAAATAAGCTTGTTTCAAGTTGCTTCTAATCTTTTACGTTGCTCAAATGTAACTGGCAGTTGCGTAATGTTCTAAACATTTGCTAACAGTTCGTACTGTTCGTTATCTTGTGGGGTTTTTTTTTAACGAACACAGGACTCGGTTTTCTCAATCTACTGAAGACTAAAATTGCCCTTTCTGTGTGTCCCTTAATGATCGGCCATGGCTTACAACATCAAAACTGCTCAGCTTGAATACCGATAGCATGTTCATACTAAATGTAGACGATCAGCCGGTTGACCCAGACAGTCTCCAGTATTGGAGGCGTCACAAGACTGTATTTATTCGATGTGTAGCATTGTCATTATGAGCTGGTAATTTTAGGTGAGGCTCTTTGGAAGACTGAACAACTCTGGTCTTGAAATTTCTTTAATGAACTATCTTAAATGTTGAATTTTGGCTCACACAAATTTGATCAGCTCTACTTAGTAGAGATGACTAATTTTCCGCTCAGAATTTCATCACAAAGGCAATCCAGAGAAATGAGGAACTCCGTGTACTGAGACCTTGTAAAATGTTAGTAATTTGATTACCAGTAGAGGATAAAACCACTGGAACCTTAAATTTTGTGGAGCTTGTACCGGTGCACAGTATGTTTGGTTGTTATGTGTACATGCACTTAAGCCAGAGCCAGAAGCCCTCATGCCTTTCATTGTTTTCTGCTTTGGAAAAAACAGTTCTGGAGCAGATCACGAGTAACACTAGACCTCCCATGAGTTTCACCTCCTTGTTAGTTGTTAGTTTAACTTTGGCATGAAAAGTAGGCTACAGAGTAGACGGGTAGATAAGACTGTTGTTGTTTTTGTGTGAGTGAGAAGGGGAGCAAGCAAGCATTAAAAAAGCAATTTTAACACATCAGTTGTTCAGTATTCAGTTCAAGTAATTTTGTGAATGGTGTTCAAAACACACCCATTTTGTTATTGGCCACCATTTTGAGTCTGCTTAACTTGCTCTCAGTAAAATTATGCTTTAATGATAAAAGCGTCTAAGCATTAGTGCTGAAGGTGGCAGATTTTTTTTCTCTCCTCCTATCCATTTGAGTGTTCACGTTCATCCTTTATGGGTCTCCTGTAGCCAAATTATTAAAGAGGACAAAGTGTTCTATTTGATTAGTGCCCTCTAGATCCATAGTCCAAAATCTGGGTGGTGGGTGGGAGTGAGACCTATTTATGTAGGCATATGCTACAGAGGGCTATTTGTATTGAAATTATTTCCAAACAATTTTTTTTTCTTTAATACATGCTTAAACAAAGACTTTAAATCACCTGTGTATTCATTGTAGCCGTTTAACAGTTTTGTGCCCATTTTTATTTTTAAATTATTGATGATGATGATGATGATGATGATGATGATGATAATAATAATAATAATAATAATAATAATATTAATATTAAAAAGATGTTACTAGAACCACCACCTTCTATACATAGTTATTACATCAAACCTCCAAGTAAAGTACAAAGCAAGGCTGGGTCTCCCTATTCTAAGCCAGTTAATAGGTCGAATAGCTATTCAGTTGGGACTAGCAACTCGTTTTGTTAACGACTACTAGCAAAATGTAGAGTATGACAACATTTCTGTGTGTTTAGTGGCTTTTTGCATTAGTCCCCATCTATCAATATATTACTGACTTTTCACAAGTACTCGGTAAAGCTGTTTTGATCCTGCAACTAATGATCCATTGACTCTTTGTTTGCTTTCATTCTGATGTATGGAAGGGGATTCTTCACATAAGTATCACCAAACTGGGATAGACTACTGGGAGGACTGTTATTTTTAGTTGTTGCAATACTTGGGTGAGAGCTTTCTTTAGATTGTAAAGAGTTTTTTTTTCTTCTTTTTTTGTAATATGTTCTGAGCTCTCTTTTCTTCAAACAGATGGAATATTAACCTGAGGTGCAGTACTATGGAGTGTTAAGTGATCACATGCTGGAATAATGTTGTGGCCTCAAGGTCTCCATGATGGTCACGTGACTAAAAAACATAAATTGGGATGAACAGTTCAGTGTAAAAGCGTCAATATATTTATGTGGCTATTGAAAATAGCCTAACAGGTTTTAGCTTATTGTCAAATAATCCCCCACATGTACTTTTTTTTTTTTTTTTTTTTTTTTTTTGAGTACACAGAAATGTAGCACGTCAGACTGATTCTCATGTTATTAGTGCAGAGGGCTATTTGTAGTGAATTGGATTAACATTCATGTTGTCACTCTGAGGTTGAGGCCTAAACTATATTTAATTTTGAACTTTTAAAAAGCATGTGCTTTTAAGGTGACCTTTGGTAATCATGGAGAAGCCATTCTAAACTAGGAAACTGCAGCTCTTGTTACAGCGTCACAGATGTTCTTCTTCTGTCTGGTCTATATCTATTGTTAAATTGGAAATTTTGTAGTTTTAGTTGAAGAGAATGTAAGCCTAACTGCATCCAAGTGGTGTCTGGGTAATGATCACATTTAGAGTCCAGGGACACCCCTTTAGACATAGCACTTTTTGCAGGTGGCTAAACTCTGCCACTCTTGGCAGTGGACACTTGAAATATACCTGTTTGGGAAAAAAAAAAAATCTGTATTTCATTAATGTACAACGAAAGTTAAACATGTATAAGATCCAGCAGCTCTTGACACCATTAAGTAGGTCAGCGGCTATGCAAACCCATGCAGTTAATTAGTACTTCTAATGTTGAGATGAGCAGTTTCATACAAGTTGGTTGGGCATAAACTGACACATAACTTCAACCAGGGCAATACATAACCACATTCTGTACAGGCTGGTGGACACTAACCTGCAAGAACAGCAGGCTCTGAGCGCTGTTAACATTAGCCAAACTCGGCAAACTGATTTAACATGTGGTATGTGCAGTGTTATATGAACATTTCTGTGACAAATGTGTTTATGACACCGGCAGGGGTCATGTAGTTGATATTTTCAAATTCCTGTGTTGGAGTGCTTTAATTGCACTCGAGTATGAATAGTAACACCACATGTCCATCTGCTTATCAATACTTTGGTACTGACCAGCCTGGCAGAAGCACCCATTTGAACTGTTGTTTGAACCTTGTGCAGCAGATGGGTTATATGCCCACAATTTAGTTTTTTCATTCATTCAAAAACATTTTCATTCAACCTCATCTGCTTTTTTTTTTTTTTTTTCATGTTCTTTCATTCATTGTAAATTGTGTTAATTTCATCAAAAGCTTCTGCATGCTTCTTTTGTGGGTTTTTTTTTTTTTTGGTTTGTTTGTTGTTTTTGTTTTTTTTCCCACCTACCTTTAGGGATGACCTGGGAAAGCTTTGTTTTTTGTTTTTTAAAGACGAAACGTTCCAAGGTATTGTGTAACTGCTAATACTTAATGCTGGCATTTAGTCTATGTAATCCAGTGTACAACTGGATTACAAAGACTACACTTGATATTAACAGAGCAATGAATCCTATAAATTAGATTGATCAAAAACAAATGGAAAATACAAAAAGGACTCAAATTTTATTTCAACACATTTCGGCAGTCTTAGAGTCCAGACAATAATTTAAAAAAAAAAAAAAAAAAAAATTGACAGAAAATTTGTTTGGCTGTGGCTTGGCTTTACATCAGCTTGGTCATCCCTATTTGCCTTTAATTAGATCTTGGAGATATGGCTTAAAAAAAAATCACATTTCAAAACTTTTCAAAAGTTTTTCCTTTGCAGTGGTGCAGTTTGACCCCCATTTCAAAAGCCTAAACATGGTCACAGTTAATTTCAGCTTCCACCAGAATGATGAAAACACAGCCTTTGGCCTGAAGGATTGAAGGATCATTAACTGTTGTCTGCACCTACCTTTGTCAGCCATTCTTGGCAGTCTGACTGAGAGATCACATACTTGGGAAAAGCATTCTTCCATAGCACAGTGGGGGTCATAATTTTATGCTTTTTGTAGCTTAATTAGATGTTTTTGAGAGCGGTGACACAGTGTCCCTCAAAGCATTATCAGAGATTTTTCTTTTTAATTAAATAATTTTCCTTAAATGTAGCTGAAGGAAGCATTAATGGTTAGCAATCATGCTGTAAATGGTAAATGGCCTGCATTTGTATAGCGCTTTTCTAGTCCCTAAGGACCCCAAAGCGCTTCACACTACATTCAGTCATTCACCCATTCACACACTGGCGATGGCAAGCTACACTGTAGCCACAGCTGCCCTGGGTCTCACTGACAGAGGCGAGGCTGCCGGACACTGGCGCCACCGGGCCCTCTGACCACCACCAGTAGGCAAACATGGGGTTAATATCTTGCCCAAGGATATTTGGCATGCAGCCTGGGATCGAACCACCGACCTTCTGATTAGTGGCTGACCTGCTCTGCCACCTGAGCTACAGCCACCCCATAAGTACAATGGCAGGGGTTACACTAATCAAACTGGACTTTGCTCATGCTCGACACAGAGCCTGTGTGAATACATACAAAGTTACTCAAATTGGTTAATAACCCACTGGGGCCCAGGGTGTAATTGGCTGTTTTTGACTACTTTTTATTTTACCTTTATATTTCACATTTAAAAACTATTTATCTTGCCTTGGTTAACATTACTTTACTTGATCTAAAAACCACAAAGTAGGAAATTTTATTTATTTTTACTTTTAATGCAAAATGTATAACAAATTTTAAAGACTTTTTTTTTTTCTGTGTGTACAACCATTTAAAACTGTTACAGAAATTTAAATTGCAGAACAATTAGGCGTCATAATAAGATGCCACACAAATTATCTGTGATACTAGAGCAGGGCGATATGACCAAAAATAATTTATCATGATCCATCCATCCATTCGCTTCCGCTTATCCTTTTCAGGGTCGCGGGGGGCGCTGGAGCCTATCCCAGCTGTCATAGGGCGAGAGGCGGGGTACACCCTGGACAGGTCGCCAGTCTGTCGCAGGGCCAACACACAGGGACAGACAACCATTCGCACTCACATTCACTCGCACATTCACACCATTCACACAATGGCAATTTGGATTTTCCAATTAACCTATCCCCTCAAGCTGCATGTCTTTGGACGGTGGGAGGAAGCCGGAGTACCCGGAGGGAACCCACGCAAACACGGGGAGAACATGCAAACTCCACACAGAAAGACCCCGGCCTGATGTTGGAATTGAACTCAGGACCTTCTTGCTGTGCGGCAACAGTGCTAACCACCGTGCCACCGTGCTGCCCTTTATCATGATATACATTTGAAAATTTACGATAACTATATAATTGACACTAGACAAAATACTTTGCAACTCCACAACTTTATTCGTGCAAAAAAATAAACGTATTTGATCAGCTGTTTTTTTTTTATGTGCATTAAAGTTATATAAAAAGTTAACAGTGCAAATTCCTCGCTGACAGTTTAACCAAAAGGCATTGCCAGTAGAAATTGGCCGACATATCCTCAGCATAACCATGTATAATATCCAAAAAACTTAAAAAGAGGTTATACACACAGAATACTGTAATACTATGCTGAAGCACAGTACGTATCACTCTGCGAGGCTCCGGCCTACGATAGCCGCAACGCTCCGACAATCCATCAAGCGGTGCAGGTTCGTAGCTTAGCAAAGTCGTACTAAAACATTTGACAGATTTTTGAGCGCCGTGTACCACATAAAATCGTTTCGGGGTCAGTAAACACAACCAGAGTTCATACATAAAGCACATGGGATTATAAGGAGCACTGATTTTCAGAAAATTCAGAGGATTGATTTCAAGTGTGCCGTATTTGCCAAAAAACACTGTAATAATGATGGCCCGCTAGCATGCTCTACCAAAAATAGTGTTTTGTTGTGTATCTGATGGACGAAAGCTAAACCAGTTCCACACCACTGAAGTTGCAGCATTTTTACAAACCAGTTCTGGTTCATCTGTTTCATTCAACAATCTGCTTTCGCCCTTTTCATTCTGTCGCCGCCATGTGCGTATGAAAACAAAGGCACTGCGCATGCACGTTTTACCCATATTCTATCGCAATATTTCATTTTCTTATCGTTGCCCGACATTATACCAGTATTACCGTGAACGGTATGATATGGCCCAGCCCTATGTGATACCCCCACAAGATATTTTTTTTTGTCCACCACAAGCACAGGAACACATCACAGGCCAAAAACCTGCCAGCTTGACAACAGAAGGTGTTTCATTCATCCTGTTTTCTACCTGGAGACAGATTTGCATTGAAATCTGCCTTTATGGGGCTCTTTGGCAACAACTTTGGCATTCACTAGTGTCCTCTTTGTTTTGAGACAGAAAACAAAACAAACGAATAAACTACACAATAACTATATACTGCAAACACACCAAATGTCACACATCTTTCACGTCTCAAAACTAGCTTTTTATACTGCTCTTTCACTTTATGTAGCCTATCAAGACAACTTAACAACTTGTATATAGTTTAAATGGAGACTCGGAGTGGCTGCATCTTGTTGCTTGTTCCTCATCTTAAATCGGTCATGTGTTTTGGACACGCCAGTGCGTCTGGGCACCCCAGAGGGTTAAATCTCTAGATGGACACAAGATTAAGTGTAACAGTTATCTTAAACTTGATTAGCTTAAGGGAGTGTTATACTCTATTTCCCCTAGAGCCAGCCCAGTCAATACAAACTAGTCAGAACCTACAGACCTTATATTGGATATCAATGTTTTCATTAATCTACCCAGCATTAATAAGAGGACAAAATGATTACAAACATTTCTACAGAAATTGGGTGAACATGATGCTCTGATCTGTTTTATTTTTTTTTCTCTTCTGAGTGTGTGTGCTTACTTTCATGTTTTTATTTCATTTGTGTATTAACTGTTTTTCTTTCTCTTTGTTGCTTTTTCACCATTGCACTCTACCATCAATTCATTAAATCATTTGGTTTGCTTTAACCCCATCACATTCAAAAATGTTCAATTTGTTTGCTGGGCTTACGTTAAAACTGTGCTCAGCGGGTTTTATCAAGTCCCCTTTGTCTCAGATGAAGCTAACCAATGACAGTGGAGAGCTGCATTGCGAGGTTGTAGGGAACCCTATTCCTGAGGTGCAGTGGTGGTTTGTAGAGGGCGAGGAGCCAAATGAGACTTTTACTCAGCTGTTTGATGGGGCACGGAACGACCGTGTGAAAATAAATGCCACATATATAGCACATGCCACTAGCACCATACACCTCACTAGCCTGACCCTTGAAGACTCTGGCACATATGAGTGCCGTGCTTCCAACGACCCTGACCGCAATGAACTGAAGAAGACGCCAAAAATCAAGTGGATCCGCTCGCAGGCAAACGTTATTGTGATTGAAAGTGAGTGGCAGAGTGAACCTGAGGAGACCCCCCCCAGTCAAAGTAGATGACTGTTACCTCCTCATTAGTTAAGTCCCGGACATTAATCTCCTGTTACATACCTCTGCCGTGTTTCCCGGACCAGAACTTTCCATCCTGCTTCACCCAGTAAACACACTCCTCCTCCTTTCCTGAGAAGGTCCAAGGTTGTTCCCTAGTAGAAAATGAACCTCGTCTTATGACATCCATAGCTCCCTAACCCTGTATTATCTGACACAGTACATATGTTCAATCTGATGCCTTTTTTCCCCTCTCGATTTAAGGCTTGGGTAGTATTATGGTAGGTTTTCTTGTATATAATACTGGTCATAAGGTTGGAAATATGCAAATGGCTCCTTCAGGATTATTATTGTACATGAACAAAGTAATATTTGATCGGTTTAACTATTTAGTCATAAAACCAAAAAAGGGGCGTCAGATTAGCTTTGCTTCTTGTTAGAAATTTAATTTGCTTGCATTTTCCTTAATTGGTACTAACACTGGCAATGCCCCTATTGTTCATGCTTGTAGACCATCCCTGTGGCTTATAGCCTACTGAACAGTAGGTACAGAAGATGGCAACTAACTGTAAAAATGGATTCTCAGCCATGGGGCATCTTTCTGCCTTGTGGCCCAGTATTAATTATTTATTTTCTTTTTTGTGAACTTCGAGTAATGTTGCTTTATCCAATTGGAGCTTCATTTTAAACATCTTTAGTTCACCATTATCACAATTGGCTGTTAAACTTACAGTTTTTATTGCTGTTGCTTCTTCTGCATGAATTAAATAATTTTTCCCCATGACCTTTCTGTAGCTCATTACCTTTCCAGTGTAATTCCCATTCTCCCTCCCACGAGGGGAGCTCTCCACCTTTTTCAGAAAGTTCTGTGCACCTGTATAGAACTTGTGCGTGTGTCACATTGTTTTCATGGTTTATTTGTCATCATGTTTTGTTTTATTTCTCCCATCTTATTAATCTTTAAACTTGTAAAGTAGTTTGAACATGTTAAAGCTTAGTTGGAAATCATTGGATTTTTCTTTGACCAATCAACACTCAACAATTGTCTTAGCAAAGCTGACACATAAATGTGTACCTGACAACATTGAGGCTAGTAGGCAAGTTGGATAGTTTGCCTCTACATTTAATTTTAAAGTTTTTTTTAATTTTTTTTATTTATATATTCTTTTTTTTTTTCTTTTTTTTTTTTCCCACTCCTTGCTCATTGGTGAATGAGCGCATAGGATTGTCATATACATGGAATTTCTACAACATTTTTATGTTGTAGCCTCTAAATTGAGATGTGGAGTTATTTGACTCGTTAGAATAATCCAACAGAACCACAGGGAATTTTTCACAGGATGTGTATAATTTTTTTCTTTCTTTTGAAGAGGTTTTCTATCATTTTTCCCTCCCTGTGATGTCATCGTGTCAAATAGAATTTTTTTTTTTTTCTTTTAAAGACAGCTGTTGAGTGTCAAGATCTAAATGTAAATTGTAACTCTATCTTATAAGCAATCAGTGGCAATGATGCATTTGAAGCCAATGCTGTTTGTTACTTGGTATATTTATAAATAATGTGTTATGTTCAATTTTTTTTTCTTTTCTTTACTCAATTTAAGCACCAAACATCCACACTGAACCTTCTGAAGTCACCAACCAAACCTCTGCTGTGCTCAGCTGCAACCTCACAGATGCCGGCATGTCCAGTAAGGGCTCCCACTGGACTTTTAATGGCAAAATCATTGAAAGCTCCAAAAAGGATGGCAACACACATCACACTACCCACAAGTAAGCAAAAAAAAAAAAGCATCCATGTGCCATGTAGGCAGGTCTGTCCTGCTGGTCTTGCAGAATATTATGCTGTTTACCATATGCTGGTAAAGCGAGAGACCTTTTCCAACAGAAGCCTTTTGTGGGCCAGACATATTTAACTAATTA